>NW_022589723.1:32285897-32302859 GCF_004348235.1 Phoca vitulina
GGGCCGCCTGACGTCGCCGGGCGGCCCCGGGCCCTGCGCCGCCCCGGACCCTCGGGGCCGCCTCGCCGCCCCCGGGCCTGCCCGCTGCGGGCGCCGGTGCCGGGAGCCGGGAGCCGCGCCCGGTCGGGGCGCCTCTATCTCCCGCGGCCGCGGCGTCTCCCAGTCTCGGCCGCCCGAGCGCCGGGCGTTATCTGCTCCCGGCCGGCCGGGCCCCTTCCCTCCTGCCTGCCTTCCCGCCGGGCCGGGGCCGCCGCGGCGACGGGCCGCTCCCGCCTTATCGGCCGCCCCCGCGAGCGCGCTGGGGGCCCCCCCCCCCCCCCCGGCGCCGGGGATGCGGCAGGTCCCCTCACCCCGCCCGGCCCGCCCCTCCCCGGGCTGCCCCTGCCCGCCGCGCCCCCTCCCCCCAGGATGCCCCTTCCCTGACGTGCCCCCTCCCCACCAGGCCTCCCTCCCCAAGATGCCCCTTCCTCCAGCTGCTCCCCCCAAAGCTGCCCCCTCTGGGCCAAGCTGCTGGGAGTCCTGTCCCCAAGGGGCACTGCATCAGAAAAGGGTTTTTGTCAGATTTGTCCTTTCCTTAAAAAGATAAGCCTAACTATGCTTAATCCCATTTTTAGTCACGTTTTGAAGGATTTCACAAAAGAGACAAAGTTATGCAAAACAAAACAAAAAAACAAAAGCGCCCAGCTTCCAAACCCACTATATAGTGCTTATCTACCAGATCTTTGGAAAATGCTTCCACTCAGGGCTCAATGTGTTCAATGCAGCACCCCTTGGAAGCTCAGTTTCCCCACCTGAATATTTGACACTGTAGAACTTGAAGGTCCCCCCCACGGTGCAGAGACTGTGGGGTGCAGACCTCTGTAATAACAATTTGGCAGTATAGATGGAAAGCCATAAAAGTATTCATACCCTTTGACTCAGTAATCTCTTTCTGGGAATGTATCCCAAGGAAACAGTTCAGCAGCAGCAAAAGAAAAAAAACAAAACAAAACAAAAAACTACGGGTTCATCAATGTGTTATTTGTAAAGCAAGTACGCATATCTTTCTAAGTGCAAAATAGGAATACACAAGTTGCTTGGAACTGGGTTTGAACCCCCCATGGTCACCCACAAACCTTGAGTGATTGTCTTCACCTCACTGAATTTCCCTTTTCCTGTCTGGAAAGTGGAGAATCCCACCCCTCAGAGGGCTTTTGTAAGAATTCCAGGAGACAACCTGTGACACATCTACAGGGTTTGGGTAGAGGAAGAAAATAAAAAATGTTTATTTTCCTTTCTCCATCCTTACAGAAATGAAAGCTGGGGATATTTCAAGCCACATTTGTAAATACTAAAGAACATGCATCTGGTGGTGAAGAGCTTGGGATTTTTGAGTCCTTCAATATTGGATTAGATCAGAATCCTAGCTTCACCACTTATTTCACCACTTATTTCCTTGACAAGAGAATAAAAGATATAATAGAACATACCCCCTAACTGTCGTGAGAGTTACATTAGGTAATATGCACAACATGTGTGCGTCTGGGCCTGTCATGTAATAAGCACTCAATATTTGGTAGCTATTATTATTATTAAATAGTGTTTAAAACTGGAATTAGGGGCTCCTGGGTGGCTTAGTCGGATAAGCGTCTGCCTTCAGCTCAGGTCATGATCCCAGGGTCTGGGATTGAGCCCCATGTGGGGCTCCCTGCTCAGCAGGGAGTCTGCTTCTCCCTCTCCCTCTGCTACTCCCCCTGCTTGTGCTCTCTCTCTTCCTGTCAAATAAATAAATACAATCTTTTAAAAAAAAAACCTGGAAATAACTTCAGCACCCCAAAATACTACAAGCTAACTAAGCCAGTGACTCTTCTAGTGGAATATGATGCAGTATTTCAAAAGAGTAAGATAATTAATATAAACTAATGAGGAAAGATGTACAGGGTAAGTGCAAAACGAACATTGCATCCATCTGGATAACTGATCTAAATATGAAAAATCAGAAGTAAAAATATAAGGTGAATGCTTTAGGAAAAGTCTTGTATAATCTTGGGGGTAGGGAGAATCTTTTCGAGGAGCCAGGGACCCATGAGCACGAAGGAAAAGACAGGTTAGACCAAATTAAGATGTTTAGAGGTCTACACGGTAAGAGACTCCGCAAGCAAGTCTAGAGACAGTAGTAGATGGGGAGAAATATTTGGTATGTATAAAATAGACAAAGTGGGGGGCGCCCGGGTGGCTCAGTCATTAAGTGTCTGCCTTCGGCTCAGGTCATGATCCCAGGGTCTTGGGATCGAGCCCCATGCCAGGCTCCTTGCTCAGCGGGAAACCTGCTTCTCCCTCTCCCTCTGCCCCTTCCTGTTGCTCATGCGCTCGCTCTCTCTCACTCGCTCACTCTTGCTCTATTTCAAATAAATAAATAAAATCTTAAAAAAATAAAATTAAGGGTTCGTGTCTTTCATATCCCTTTTGATCCCTCATGTGGATTTCCTATAAATTAATTGGAAAAAGTCAAACAATAGAAAAATGCACAGCATCACTTCACAGATGAGGAAATGCAAACATGAGAAAGGCACACAACCTTCCCAGTTGCTGGGGAAACGCAAATAAAAATATAAACTAAATACCATTTTTCACCAAGCACTGTTAAAGTAGAAATGCGCATGCCCTTTGCCCCACCAGTCCCACTTTCAGAACTTTATCCATAAAATCTAGCCATTAAAAAAAATATTTTTTACTATAGTGTTCTTTATAATGACAGTCTGCCGTGTCTGCCTCTAGGGCGTAGGAGGATAAATTTGGTTACATCCAAACTTGAGAATACTGTGGACTGCTAAGAACGAGCTCGTTGAAGAGATAAGTGTTGGTGAAGATGTGGAGAAAGGGGAACCCTCGTGCACTGCTGGTGGGAATGCAAACTGGTGCAGCCACTGTGGAAAACAGTACGGAGGTTCCTCAAACAATTAAATATAGAATTACCATATGATCCGGTAATCCCGCTACTGGGCATTTATCCAAAGAATACAAAAACACTAATTCAAAAAGATATATGCACCCTTATGTTTATTGCAGCATTATTTACAATAGCCAAAATGTGGAAGCAACCCAAGTGTCCATCAGCTGATGAGTGGATAAAGAAGATGTGGTGTATGTATACAATGGAATATCACTCAGCCATCAAAAAGAATGAAATCTTGCCATTTGCAACAACGTGGATAGATCTAGAGACTATAATGCTAAGTGAAATAAGTCAGTCAGTGAAAGACAAATACCGTATGATTTCACTCATATACGGAATCCAAGAAAAAAACAAATGAACAAAGAAAAAAAGAGACAAACACAGAAACAGACTCTTAACTCTAGAGAACAAACTGATGGTGACCAGAGGGGAGGCAGATGGGGGATGGGGGAAATAGGTGATGGGGATTCAGTGGACACTTACCATGATGAGCACTGAGTAATGTGTAAAATTGGTGAATCACTATATTGTACACCTGTTTTACTATATGTGCTGCTGAAGCGAGCACTGTATTGTACACCTGAAACTAACACTGTGAACTATACCAGAATTAAAAAAAAAAAAAGGAACGTATTCGCTCAATCCCATATACAGTGACTTGGGTTCTCTGTGATATTGATAGGCAAACCGAGACAATTGTGCAGTAGTATAGAAAGTATGATCCCATTTTGTGTGTAAAAAAAGCCTCTGTGTGTGTGTGTGTGTGTGTGTGTGTGTGAGAGAGAGAGAGAGAGAGAGAGAGAGGAGCAAGCTTCCCAGCTCTCAACCAGGGTATATATTTGGTTACGTTTGAGCCTAAGGAAAAGTGGGTGCATATATGAAAGAAAGCAGTAAGTGGTTTTGCCCATTTTTCTTTTTTTCCCTAGTTTTACTGAGATATAATTGACATATTGTATATGTTTCAGGTGTGCAACATGATGAATTGAGAAATATTTTATATATCATATATATAAATACATATATATGATCACCGCCATAAGTTTAGCTAATTTTTTTTTTTTTAAGATTTTATTTATTTATTTGACAGAGAGAGACACAACGAGAGAGGGAACACAAGCAGGGGGAGTGGGAGAGGGAGAAGCAGGCTTCCTGCCGAGCAGGGAGCCCGACGCGGGGCTCGATCCCAGGACCCTGGGATCATGACCCGAGCAGAAGGCAGACGCTTAACGACTGAGCCACCCAGCCGCCCCAGTTTAGCTAATTTTTAAGTGTCCAATACAATAGTGTTAACTATATATATTTTGTTGTGCAACAGATCTCTAGAACTTTTTCATCTTGCATAACTGAAACTCTATAGCCGTTGAACAACTCCCAATATCCCCCTCCCTTCAGCCCCTGGAAACCACATTCTACTTTCTGTTTCTATGAGTTTGATGACTTTAGAGACTTCATATAAAAGTAGAATCATGCAGGAATTGTCTTTTTTTTTAAAGATTTTATTTATTTGGGAGAGAGCAAGAGAGAGAGAAAGCACAAGCGGGGGGAGGGGTAGAGAAAGAGGGAGAAGCAGGCTCTCTGCTGAGCAGGAAGCCCTGAGCCATACTGGGGCTCGTTCCCAGGACCCTGGGATCAGGACCTGAGTGGAAGGCAGACACTTAACCGACTGAGCCACCCAAGCACCCGTAGAATTTATCTTTTTTCGACGGACTTATTTCACTTAGCATAATGCCCTCAGGGTTTATCCAGGTTGTAATGTCTGACAAGATTTCCTTCTTTTCTTAAGGCTGAATAACATTCCATTGTACGTATAGACTACATTTTGTTTTGTCCTTCCATAGGCAGGTAGGTTGCTTCCACCTCTTGGCTATTGTGAATAATGCAGCAATAAACATGAATATGCAAATGTCTCTTTGAGATACTGTTTTCAATTCTTTTGGATATATACTGCTATGGACTGAATGTTTGTGTCCTCCCAAATTCATATGTTGAAACCCTAATCCTACTGCGGTGGTATTTAGAGATGGGGCCTTTGGGTGGTGATTAGACCATGAGTGTGGAGCCCTCATGAGTTAGTGGAATTTAATGCATTAGTAGAATTAGCTTTCTGCTCTTTTCAGTGTGAGGATCCAAGAAATCAGCAGCCTGCAGCCCAGAAGAGGGCCCTCAACAGAACTTGACCGTGCTGGTACCCTGATCTTGAACCTCCAGGCTCCAGAACCGTGAGAAATACATTTCTGTGGTTTATAAGCCACACAATCTATGGTATTTTGTTATAGCAGTCCAAATGGACTAAGACATATACCAAGAAGTGGAGTTGCCGGATCATCTGGTAATTCTATTTTTACATTTTTGAGGAATTGCCATACTGTTTTCCATAGTGGCTGCACCATTTTACAATTCCACCAAGATTGCACAAAAGTTCCAATTTCTCCACATTCTCACCAACACTTGTTATTTTCCAGTTTGTGTGTGTGTTTTTTTTTTTGTTTTTGTTTTTTGTTTTAGATAGTGACCATCCTAATGAGTGTGAGGCAATTTTTCATTGTGATTTTGATTTGCATTTCTCTGATGATTAGTGATGTCGAGCATATCTTCACGTGCTTGCTGGCCATTTGTATGTCTTTTTGGAGAAATGTCTATTCAAGTCCTTTGCCCATTTTACATCGGGTTATTTGGGGGTATTTTTGCTATTGAGTTACAGGGGTTACTTATATATTCTGGATATTAATCCCTTATTACACGTATGATTTGCAAGTATTTTCTTCTGTTCTATCGGTTGCCTTTTTGCTCTGTTGGTTGTTTCCACTTTGTTTTCTGTGTTGCGTGGAAGTTTTTTAGTTTGGTGTAGTCCCACGCGTCTCTTTGCTTTTGTTCCCTGTGCTTTTTGTGCCAGATCCAAGCAATCCTTGCCCAATCCCATGTTATAGAGCTTCTCCCCTATGTTTTCTACTAGTAGCTCTGTGGTATCAGGTCTTACACTTAGGTCTTTAACCCACTTTGAGTTGATTTTGTATCGAGTGTAAGATAAGGATCGGACTTCATTTTTTTTGCACGTGAATGTGCAGTTTTCCCAACACCATTTGTGGAAGAGACTCTCCTTTCCCCATCATGTAGCCCTGGCATGCTTGTGGAAGATCATTTGACCATACATAGGAGGGTTTGTTTCTGGGCTCTCTGGTTCCGTTGGTCTAGATGTCTGTTTCTGCTCCAGTACCATATTGTTTTCTGTATCATAGCTTTATAATATGTTTTAAGATCAGGAAGTGTGAGGCTTCCAATTTCGTTCTTCCTTCTCCTCCATATTTTAATGTGGCAGATTTCCATCAAGTACATGTTGAACTCTCAGCCCTGGGAAAGCTAAGAAGGCCCAGTGAAAGGATGTAGAATGGTTTCCCACCTGGGGAAACTCCCATTGGGGCAGGCTGTTAGCTCCTGACATTGGGGGCCCACACGGCCTTCCACCATTGTCGCTCTTGGTCTGCTCAGCCTGCGACAGTCCCACGTTGGCTGGCTGGTGGGGGTTATGTTACTTTATCTTTTTCTTCTTTCATATCCCTCTTTCCTCCTCCCATCCCTCCTCCTATCCTTCCTTCTTTCCTTCCTCTTCTCTTCCCTTCCCCTTCTAGCCTGGCTGAACTGGGTGACTTGCCTAAAGTAACCTAGGAGTGATGCAAGGCACAGTCCTCCTGACCTTTGTCTCTTTCCTCAGGGAAAAGAGGAAGGAAGTGGGGAAATACCATTGTCCAGGCTCCAGGCTAAGAACTCCACTCTAAAGCTAGGGTTTTGTTTTTTTTTTTTTGCCTCTACTTCCTTATCTATAGGTCTACAGATGAGGAAACTGATGCTTAGTTGCTACTATGGGGTCTGAGGTTCCTGCCTGCGGCAGAATACTAGGGAAGTGCCTCACGTGGATCCTCTAAATGTCTCCTCCCAACAGCACTATGAGGGCAGTGATTATGCCCCCATTTTCCAAGTGAGGAACAGCCGGCTCCGAGCCCCAGGTCACACAGTTGGCTAATAAAAGAGCTGGGGTCCACACCCAGGCCATCAGGCTGTCCAGCTGGTGCTCCTGATCACCACGCACAGCCCCAGGCCCTGGTCGGCCCCCTCCCCTCCAAACCTCCCGGACAGAAGCCATTCAGGGAGGTCTCCCAATGGCTGTTTTATTGTGATGGATTAGGTCAAGTTTTGATGGTGTTACTTGTCACCCGTTTGCAAATGATGGATGGAGGCTGCAGTTTCCAAGGCGCAGAGTGTCCCTGGTCTCAGACACAGAGGGGCAGGTGCGAGTCAGGGGGGCAGGAAAGCCTTGAGGAGTGTAGGATTTGACCATGTCATGGGGAAGGCCGTTCTAGTTAGATGGGACGACAATAAACGTGAAAGAACATCAGCTAGGCGATTGCCCTGCATCGAGACTATTCCAGGAGCTTTACATCTATTAATTCATGGAACCCACAAACAATCCTGTGAGGTAGGTGCTTTTATTATTCTGACACAAGAGGAAAGAGGCTCAGAGAGGCTCAGGACACACAGCTGGTGTGAGGAGGACCTGAGCCAGGGCTGAGGTCCCAGTACTGCATGTTGGAGGGAGGCTGTGTGTTTAGGAAAGGCTTTTTTAATTTTTAAAGCAAAGGGTGGGTGTGGGGCCTCCCTTGTTGAAGGGACAGCTACGCAGAGCTCTTAGGCCTACAGAAGCCAGGTCATTTATCCTCTGTAAGCGCCCCTGTAAAATGGGACAATGACCATCTCTCCCCACATTCTCTCCTTTCCAAGCCCGCCCCCTCTGCCAACAGTAGAGAGAGAATTCTCAACTTTGCAGCAAAGCTCTGGGGCATTAGGGGCGCTGTTCCTAGGAAGGCCTCCGACTCTGGCAGCACGGGGTTAAAGCCAGTCTCTCCTCAGGTCCCTGCCAGCCCTGTGTCCCTGGCAGTCCTGCCCACTGCAGGGCTGTGGGAGCCCGGGGGGTTCTTCCTGCCCTGGCTCTCCCTCCGCAGGAGCCCATGCAGGACACCTGGGAGACCTAGGAACAGTCGTGCACCCACAATGTCCTAGGTAAAGACCCTTGAGTCCTGGCTCCCCCCTCACCCCACCTCGCTGTGTGACCTTGGAGCTTTCATTTGCTTCGCTGGGTTGTTGTGAAGACTAGATGAGTTTCTATTTGTGGGATGCTCTGCATACTGCCTGGCCCAGCGTGATTGCTACATGAGTGGTGCTTTTATTTTCATAATGCAGCAAATACTTAGGGAGCCGCCTGCCAGGCACCAGGCTAGGTGCTGGGAGACTGGGATGGATGGGGCAGAACCCTCTGGGCCCTCACGGGGCTCAGTGTCTGCAAGGGGGACCTGCCGTTCTGGCCTGGGCCTGAGGGCTTTCCTGGAATGTGGGCTTATCAGCACCCAAACCGGGAACATTGGTGGCAAACTGGGACAACTTGGTCACCTGACTGTCTAGTGGGGACACAGATCATTGAACAGGCCAGCCCAGGTAGGCATGGTAAAGAAGTCTGGGGTGTCCTGGAAGCCCTGAGTGGGGGAGGACCAAAACCTGGGGGGCAGGGAGGGCTTCCAGAAGGAGAGTGTTTAAACTGAGGCCTGGAGAATGAAGATGAATGAGTGAACAAGGAAAGGAGGGTGTTGGTGTGGGGGGAAGGGAGGACAGCGTGCTGGGCAGGGGAATGGCACGTGGGCAGAGCTGGGGGCCAGTAGGAATAGAGCACACGTGGACCAAGGTGTGCCCAGAAACACAGACACACACACCCAGGACACCCTCCCGCACCCAAGCTGGGGGCAGGGCTCATCGGCCAGTATGGCAGGCGGACCCGCTTGTATACCCATACATCTCACAGTCTCTGGGGAGAGTCCTAGAAGAGGGGGTGCTGTACCTAAAGATAGAAGCCCGATGGAGCTTTAGACCTGAGAACATGTTATGCCTACACCAAAAGATAAAATCATCTAAACCAACATCCGTGCATGCTGTGCTCATCTACGCCCGGCTCGTTGCAGCCAGGGGCCTGGAGGCAGAGGTCCCAAGACCCCCTAGCAAAGGGCTTCCCGGCCTTGGGGGGCCAAGCTGGCCCAGGAAGGGGAAGAGGCCACAGCCACACTGTCTGCCACCTGGGCCTCCCCCCAGGACCTCCGCAGGCAGAACTAAACAGGCCGGCTTATCAGCTGTCGCCGCGGTGTCCCACCCAGCGCTCTGAGCAGGGCTCGCTGCTGGGAAAGCAGCCCCCAGCCTTTTGCCAGGGACAGCACTGGCCCAGGGTGGGGAACCAGCGGGGGTGTTTTCCCAGGGTCAGCCTGAGGTAGGGGTGTCTGGTGAGTGGGTAGACCCGGGCCTGGAGCCTGGGAGTTGATCTGCTACAGATTTGCTGGGGAGCTTTACGGAATGAATTTGGGATGTTATTTTAAAATTATACAAGTGATCCCAAAATGTATTCTCCTTATAAAATAATCAGGTACCTCTTCAGCATGTGAATGATAAGTTCCCCCTCTCTGGAAACAGGCCTGTTGGGTGCTGGGTCCAAGCTGTACTTTGTAACATACTCGCCCTCATTCAGTACTCACAGCCCCCGGGGAGGCAGGCACCGAGCCCCAGCTGGGTGAAGATTGTCCTGGACCCCAGGGCAGGGCTGCAGCAGAGCTGTCTCTGAGAACCTTCCCACTCTCTTCCGGGAGCCCCTCAGCAACTCCTCATTGAGAGGTGGGGACACTGACGTCAGAAAAGCACCATCTGGCCTCTCTGCGCCTCAGTGTTCTCACCCCAGCAATGGGTCAGACATTGTGGCCCTGCTTTCAGGGTAGGCACGAGGGTGGACCGGGGACTGTGGGTGTCTGTTGTGCCCAGGGATGAAGGGGTGGGGAGTTCCTCCTATGTTCACCTCTCTTCTCTCTATCCCAGGGGCCCCAGCCGGGGGCGATGGGGGTGTTGGCCCCAGCCACTGCCTTTGTCACCCAAGGCCTGTCAACCCCCCCGGGTTTGGTCCCCAGACACGGCACACCTCGCCTCCCCTGGCTGGCCCCTGGCTTCTTGTGCAGGGAGACTAGACTGTGGCCTGCTTGGCCAGCCTGGCTGGGCCAAACCCTCATCTCTGGGGGTGAGGAGAAGAGCTGGGAGGGGGAAGGAGGGAGGGAAGGAGGAGGGGCCTTCAAAGGGATAGTTTAGACAGACCAAGGGGGCTGGAAGTAGGAGGTGGGGGGATAGAGTCAGGGCAGAGGGGAGGGCTAGGGCTGGGCCCCTAACACCGCCCGGGCTCCCATACCTGACTCACCACCTCTTCCCCAACCTGCCCCAGCTCTTGTGGGGCTTGGGGAGTATACCATCTACTTGGACTTAGGCTAAAATCTGGGTGTACCGCTGGTCCCTTGCTCCCCGAAGACAGCCAGTAACCAAGTCCTAGGACTCCTGCCTTCCAGCTCTCTCCCCAGCCTGGGCCTTCTCCCCTATGCTCTGGGGGCTCAGGCCTCTTTTCCTCCTGTCAGGACCTTGACCCTGGTTCCCGAGGGGCTCAATCAATGTTGCATGGGTGGACAAGAGTGAGGACAGACAGAACTAGGTGCTGAGGACAGGGAAGTTGGGAGCATGGGGGTACCCTCTTTAGATGAGCTCCCAGTGATCTGGGCCTGGGGGCATCCCATTCTGGTAGAGAAGACAGGAATATGTTCCTGGAGAGGCCTCGGCAACCCCCAGCCCTGAGCATCTCAGGGCAGGCCCAGCCAGGACCTTCTCAAGCAGGGAGGGCACTCCTGGCCTCTATGGCTTGTCCCTGGGTGGCATCATCTTCCGGAAGCTGTTCCCAAATACTCCCACGGGGTCCCTCCCTGGCTCGTACCCTCCCCAGCCCGGCGCAGCCTGCCGCAGGCCGTCGGCTCCCTGTGGCCAGCCCCCCACGTCTCCCCAAGCTCTTGTCTCAGCCCTAGCTTCCTCTGCTCCTCGGCTCACAGCCCGGGCTCTGGCCACCGGCCCACTGAAGACGCTGGGCTGTTCCCTGGGAGCACCCTGCTTCTCTTCAGCCTTTGTTGGTGCCATAAGTTCTGCCTGAGGCTTCTCCCCACTCCTCCTCCTCCTGCAAAGCCTTGCCCCATCCAGGCCCCAAAATACAACCTTTTCAGGGCCACTTCCCGGATTCCTTCACTGACCACAGCTCTTAGCTTCCTCTGTCTGGTGTTGGAGTTGTTTCTGGTCTTATGTCTCCAGGAGCCTGGGAGGAGCTCCTTGACCCCAGTCTTGACACTTGACCTTTCTCTGCTTTTTCTGTAGACTGGGGACATTGCCCTTCTCTGCCCAGGTGGTCACCCTGTCACAGTGGCAGACGCCTGTCATCCCCTCCCAGGCAGGCTAGCTCAGGCTCAGAGTTGGTCAGCTCTGAGTTCGCATGTGACCCACTCCCTCCTGGCTGTGAGGCCTTGGACAACCAACTTAGACTCTCTGAGCCTTGATTTCCCCTTCTGAGGGAAACGGTTGAATCTACCTCCAGGAGTGCCTTAGATCCAGCCCTTCCTCTGGACGAGTCCCTCTCATGGAGGGCCAAAAGGGTGTGTCCACGCAGAGCCCACACACCCCCTTTCCTCCCAACTACACTCTAGTCCCAGGGACTGGAAATCCCTTCCAGATGGCCTTGCCCCCTCTCCAGGGTCCACCCGCCTGAGGGCAGACACGATGCCAAAGTGCGCACCCCAAGGCTGGACGGGGGTCTCGGGGCACGTGTTTGGAGGCGGTCTGGAGCTGGGGGTAGAAAGAGAAGGGGGAAGGCTGGGATGGGGGCCACCAGTTCCAGGGAGGGACTCTGGGAAATCTAAGCGTGAACTTGTCCTTCCAAGGGATTCTGAGGCTACCTTTGCTGCTGTGGCAAGGCAGGAGGATGGAACACTTGACTGATTGTTGATTTGACTTATAACTTTTAAATATTTTGATGTAGGGTGAGTGGGCCTGCAAACATTTGGGGGGCCTGCACAGCTGGGGGGGATCGTGAGGGTTAACCCAGGTGGCTCCTGACTGTTGCTGGGAGCGCAGCAAGCCCAGGTAATGCTAGTTACTATCACCAAGGACAGGAAAGTCTGGGAACAGGAGTGTGGCGGAGACGGGCTGCGGGCGGAGGAGTCTGGAACCCGAGCAGGAGCTGAGCTGCCCCTGCCTTTGGAGCTCGCTGGCCGAACTCCCTACCGTGTCAGGGGGCCCGCGGGCTCAGGATTACTCTGCAGCTGCTGACAGCCTGGCCTCCCCTCTCCTTTCTCTGCGGGATCTCAGCTCCCTAGGTCATCAGGGAGGGCCTCCCTGAGGAGGTGACATTTGCACTGGCCCAGGAGAGAGCTCACCATGTCGCAGTGAGGCTGCTCACGTGAAGAAAAAAAAACTTTTATGCCCTGGAGTAAGAATCAAAACCAGGGCTTCCATTAATGTTATAACTTTGAAGACTTAGTATTATTATTTTTTACTCTACAGCGATATATAGCCAAGTCATTGTTAAAATGGCAGCATATGGAGATAAGCAAAAACCAGAAAACCCCCCAAACCCAGAAACAACACTGGCCACCCCTCCACCGGAACAAAGCCACCATGAACATTTTCCTGGGGTTTCCTTACAGCCAAAGGTCTGAACCTATACTTCTCTGATGCAGCTCTCTGCACTGGGATGGCAACGTTTAATTCTAGCAAACCGTCTCCCGTGACCTGTCCTCTCCCTGTCCACCAGGATCCCCCCGCCCGGGTCTGCTCAGCCCTCCCTGGCCAGTCTCCTCCTTTGCCTGCATCGCCCTGCTGAGTCCAGCACCGAAGACTTTGCTGAGGGAGAGTCAAGACACGCAGAGGATCAGGCCGGGTGATCATCCGCGTTGACCCCATTTTATGTGAAAGGGACTGCTTGCCCAAGGACACGCAGCAACTTGGTGGCCCGGCTGGGGCAAGAGCTCAAATCTTCTGACGGCCAGTCTGGTGCCTTTCTCTAGGAACACCATTTGTAACCGTCCCCTGCTCGCCTCCTCTTGGTCTGGTTCCTTCCCATCCACCCAGACTGCCTCCTCCAGGGAGCCTCCCTGATTGCTATTCTGGACGCCTTCCCTCCCTCCTGCAGCTGGCTGATAATTACTAATATACCGAGCACTTTCTGTGGGCCAGGCGCCATTCTAAAAACCACAGGATAACCCGATGATCCTCATTTTACAGAAAAGGAGCCTGAGACTTTGAGACATGGAGTGCATTGCCCCAGGTCACCAATAGCTGGCAGTGACTGCCCCTGGGCCAGGCCACTGGCTCTAGAGCCCCTGTCCTTGGCCCTTTCTCTTCCTCCCCTCTGCCTCTTCCTGGGAGGGGAAGCCTTGACGGCAAAATCCTTCTAGGCAGCTGGGCGCAGCAGAAAGAGCCCTGAGTGGACGTAGGGTCTCGGTCCCATGGCTTCAAGTTCCAGCTCTGGGGCCCCTGCCCAGCTGGGGGAGCCCCACACCCTCCTCTGAAAAACAGCATTGCCATGTCTATGCTGTCCCCTTACAGGCCTGCATGAGGACCAGTGGGCAGACTGATGGAAGCGTTTGCTCCCCAAATGTGACGCAGCCCTGAACTCCCACCAGCACTCCACACACAGCTTCGCACAGAAAAGGGACTCAGTCCAGAGAGACAGGGAGGTTCTGTTTGCTGAGGGACCTTTTTGAAGCCTGGAAGGAAGGGAGAGAGGGCCTGTCCTTCCCTCAACGTGGGGTGGAAGAGAGGGCCTGTCCTGGGAGTCAGGAGAGCTCGGCCCCCCACCCTGGCCCTCGAGACTATGTGGCCTTGGCCTCCCTTCTCCTCTCTGGTTTCCAGGGGAGGAAGGGCCTGGGTCTTGGCTCAGCATCCAGCTACTGTGTTCCCGGTTCTGAGCCCAGTCCTTCCAACAGGCCCATCCCTCCCACTTGTAGGAGGCTGGCCTGGAATGTGGGGGGCTTGGGCCCTGCCCCCGGAGGGGTTTTTTGTATGGTTTGGGAAGGACAACAGGGCAGAATTCCATGGTGGGTCTTCCTGGCAGGCACACGGGAGCATGATGCCAGCCCTAGGTCTCCTGGGGGCACCCCCGAGCCACGGAATGTGCTTCTAATGACAGTGTGCATGTGGCCGGCTGGACCCAAGCGTTTGACAGGATCCTAGTGCAAGGAACACGACCAGGTTCCTCCCATGGGGGCTGGTGGGGGCCACACTGGGAGGCCAGTCGGGGAGGAGGGCAAGAGAAACAAGGTGGTGATGTGATGTGGAGGACAGGGCGGGGGGGAGCGGCACGGGGTGAGCCCTGCTGTGGGAGGCAGGTGACTTTCTTGGCTGTGTGAACTTGGGCAGGTTACTTAGCCTTGCAGCTTCGCAGTCTCCACTTCAAAATGAAGGCGACCGTCTCTTTCTTGCAAGGATACTGTGAAGACCAGAGATGTGTGTAAAAGTGTTTGACATTGAGCCTTTACATGGGGGGCATAAAGAAAGAAAACCTTCAGGTCCTGGGGTAAGAATCAAAGCTGGGACTCCTGCGAATTTTGTCATTTTGAAAATTATTTTTCTTGGGGCCCCTGGGTGGCTCAGTCGTTAAGCGTCTGCCTTCGGCTCAGATCATGATCCCAGGGTCCTGGGATCGAGCCCCTCATCGCGCTCCCTGCTCAGCGGGGAGCGTGCTTCTCCCTCTCCCTCTGCTGTTCCCCCTGCTTGTGCACTCTCTCTGTAAAATGAATAAATAAAATCTTTAAAAAAATAAAATAAAAATTTTATTATTTTAATAGAAATGATGCAAGTGATTGTAAAAAATAGATACATATTTTAATAATATAGGAAAGTATAAGGACAAAACTACAAACCCTAGCACGCAGAGGTGGCCGAGGTTAGCTCAGGGAGCACCCTTCCAGTTGTGTCTCTGTGCAGATAGACGTTGCGCATTCACTTGATTTACATAAACAGGGTCAAATGATGGATGCCGTGTGAGCAATGTGTCACTTGCCTAATTCAGCCTCACAAAGCCACCTGTAGAAGGGTCAAGTGGTGACAGATGGCATCGTTGTAGCGTGGGGCCATTGTGGGGGTCAACAGTGGGATGCTGCTCTGTATTCCTAACGTGTGTGTCCTCCCTCCCCCCCGCCCAACCCCAGGCCCGTCTGTCGTATCCCAGGCAGTGGGTGCAGGGAGAGAAGCAGCAGCAGGGAGCCTTGCAGCTGAGACAGGGACTGAAAAGCTCACGTATCCTGGACCGTTCTGGGAGCCAGGGCAACTCAGTGGTCAAAGAGAGTCAATGCTGGTGCCGGGCTCCCTGCGTTCAAATCCCGGCTCTGCCGCTTGCTAGCCACCTCGCCTTGGGCATGTTACTTGATCTCCCTGTGCCTCAGTTTCCTCATTTGCAAACCAGGGATAGTAAGTGAACCTCCCCCCTAGGCTTGCCTGAAGTTTAAATGAGTTCATTGGAATAAAGCACAAAGCACACGTACCAATCCTGGCACCAGGGGAGTAATTCGTAAGTGTTGGTTGTTATTAATGCCACTATTATTATTCAGTGGCCACATTGCCCAGTCTGTGGAGCCAGAGGTCAATGCCACCGAAGCCAAACTGGCCTGCCCCTCCCTCCTTGAAACTTGCCCTCTTTGGGTCTTGTTTGCCAAAAGCACCCACCGTTTAGCAAGGTCTAGCAAGGTCTGGGGAGGCAGTGATCACACTGGTGTCATCCGTCAAGTCCTGGGCCCACGTAAGCCCGCAGTTACCCGTGGCTCCTTTGGCTGTCCATCCCCCAGGCCAGAAGCAGAGCCAAACTGTTGTTCTTGTGCTGGTTGTTTTATAAAAACAGGCCACTTGGAGTCCTCTCAACCGCCCTGCCATTGTACATAGAGGAAGCCTGAGGCCCAGAGAAGTAAATACTGTCACCCACTGTTAAGTGGCAAGCCGTGCCCCCGAGTGCAGACCACGAGCTCTCTTCCAGACATGGGGCGGTGATCTGCCCGAGACCAGCCTCCGTGTCCACGGGGGAGCCTCTCCCGAGGCTCTGTTAGCACAGCTCTGTGCTCCCTTCATGCTCGGTCTTCAAGGACCATAGGAATGCGTCCTCTGCCCTCTCGTTATACCAAGGAGGAAGCTGAGGCCCGGAGAACTGGCTGGGGCTCCCAGTGGGGGGCCGGAGCCCAAGCCTCCTGATGCCTGGGCCCATGCTGTGCCCCCTCTTCTCCCACCTTTCCTTACGGCCGGTGCTCTTGCTGAGCACCTCCGTGAAGGAGCCAGGAGCCAGAGGGGAGGGTGTGGGACCAATAAGGGGGCCAGGGAGGATGGCGCTCGGGGCCAGGCCTGAGGCACAGGACAGAGAACAGGATGTGGCTCAGGCCCAGACCCTATTCCAGGAGGGCTTCCCTCCATCGGTCCATCCACCGTAGGGTGGAGAGGTGGGGAGGTAAAGGCCAGGAAGGAAGGAAGGACAGACCCCGTGGTGTCAACTCCCAGGGAAACTACTGTTCATATTTTGGTGGAGCTCCTTTTTATTTTTTTATTTTTATGCCTGCGCATTAAAATATCTTTATGGATACATAGGTTGAAGACTATAGAATGATATTCTATATATTGTTACTTAAAGTTTCCTCCTTTTCTCACTTACCAACATTTCAATAACATTTCACCTTGCCAATAGATGTTTATCTACAGCGCCCTTCGTCCCTCACGGCTGTGAGCATTCGTGGCTGGGTAACCGTGGTTTGGGGAGCTAGCCCCAACAGGCCCAAGCGGTTTCAGTGACAGATACTGTAACACCCCAAGGTTCCTACCTCCAGGCCTTTGCCCTGAATGGTGAGGCTGGCTATAGAGCAGGAGGCCGAGAAGGCCTTCCCGAGGTGAGGTCTGTCCCCTGACAACCCTGGCTGGGAGGGGACGGGGGCGGTGGCTAGGGAGGGAGAAGGGCCACAGTCCTGGGACCCAGGCACAGATCTGCCTGCACCGAAGCCCTTCCTTGCCTGCTCTTGGGGCCTCTTGCAGAGCTGGGATGGTTTCCCCTAAATAGACTTTATGACTTTGCTGAGCCGGCAAAGTGCTTCCCCTCCAGCCCAGCGCCGCCCCCCCCC
>NW_022589723.1:32307859-32816671 GCF_004348235.1 Phoca vitulina
TGGGCAGAGCAGCAGCGGACCACGCATTGAGGCAAATGTGGCCTGGGGCTAGCTTCATTCCCTGCTCTGCCCTCCAGACCCTGGGTCCCTGAGAGGCGACTTTGTTCCATGGCAGTGGGGGCCAAAGTCTGTTCTGGACCTGTGGAAGGCCTCGAAGAAGCAAGGAGGAGGGGTAGCTTGCCTTGGACCTGAGGGTCATCTGATCTTACTCGTCCTATGGCATGGGGAAACACTGAGGTCCAAGGTCTCACAGCAATGATGGATGGAAGCGCCAGGCCAGATGACCAGCCTGGGGCTTGGTCCATGGTACCTCATCTGTGGAAAAGCATTGCTGAGGAGACCACAGTCCTTGGAGCCCGTCTCCTCCTGGCACTGCCACATGGGACAATGGGCCAGTCACTTGACTTCTCTGGGCCTGTATCCCCTTTCCTGAAGTGGTTATAAGAATTGTCACATATATCACAGGATTGCTGTGAGGCTAAAGCCGGTTAGTACACACAGTGTTTTGAGCAGGACCCCCACACCTAAGTGCTCATTAACGCCAGCTGGTTTCTGTCTGGCACTCAGAGAAAGTGCAAGTCTGCTTGTACCCCCTCCAGGCCCTCCCCAATGTCCTCAATCCCCAGGTTTTCTGAGCTGGCAGAACACAGACGCGGAAAAAAAAACACAGACATGAGGGTGGCATCTTTTGGGTGCCCTCACTTGAGGGACTCAAGATTATTCTCTTTATACTGTCTTCACTCGGATTCCAGGAGCCTGGATTTTATGGATATTTTTCCTTGTTGTGTCACCAAAAAACAGGAATTGGACTTCAGGATGGTTCTAGCTCCTTCCATTGCCAAAGCAGAGGATTCTGGGTTGGAGCCTGGAACAGGGCAGCTTGGCAGAGGGGGACTTGGTGGGTGTTATGGGCTGACTTGTGTCCCTCCAGAATTTATATGTTGAAGTCCTAACCCACAGTGCCGTAGAATATGACTGTATTTGGAGGTAGGGTCTTTAAAGAGGGAATTAGGCAAAAACGAGGTCATTAGGGTGGGCCCAATCCAATGAGATTGATGACCTCGTGAGGAAAGGAGATCAGGACAGACTCATGTGGAGGGAAGACCGGGAGAAGGCAGTCTGAAGTGAAGGATGGCCATCTGCTAGCCAAGGACAGAGGCTGCAGAAGGAACCAGCCCTGCTGACCCCCGTGGTCCTGGGTTTCTAGCCTACAGAGTTGGGAGAACAGAAACTTCTGTTCTTGAAGTCACGTGATCTGTGCTTCTTTGTTATGGCAGCCTAGCAAACGAACAGGTTAGACTTTGGTCCCATAAGGACTGTCTTTGATTTACCAGGCTGTCAGAACCTGTTGAGGACAAAGAACCCGTGTGCTTCCAGAAGAGGACAGAGTCCTTCATCATGGGGCCAATGGACCCTGGGGTCTCTAGGATGATAGATATTGGCCCTACCGTGTGCCTGGCCCTGGCCATTCCTGTCTTCCTTAGTCATCGCTGCACTTCGAGGTAGGTATTCTTAGTCGTGTTGCTCAAAGGGGGAAACAGAGGCTCAGAAAGTCATCTGACCAAGGATTCCAGCCAGCCTTGGTCTACCTCGCCCTCGGCCATGCTCTTGGCCCGCATACCCTGGTGCCCTCCAAGAAGGCCCCTTGTAGTGCCCCGTGCCCTGGCACCCCAGCATCCTGGGGACAAGGGAGAGCGGGGAAGGCCCAAGGCTCAGGGCAGGAGGGCCCTCCCCCAGCTTCCTTCAGCTCTTTTTCTGTTGTTTCTTTGCTCAGCTGGGCCCTGTTATCTTCCGCTGAGTCTGACGCCTAGTTCTTCCTGTTTAAAATTCAGACTCTGGACCTTTCCTTTGGGGGCGGTTATGTGTTTGTTTTGTGTTTGGATCCCCCCCCGACCTGCCTTTGCCACTTAAGCCCACAGACCCAGCACCAATCCTGTTTTCAGTACCTCAGTGCCCCAGTGAGCGAGGGGTCCTCCGCCCAATGCCCTGCCCGGGGGCACTTTGGTGGTAGGGGAGCAGGGAGGCGTCTGTCGCTCTTTCCCTGGTGTAATCTCCAGGCTCCATTAGCCCTGCCCTGCTGCCTCCTTGTCACCCCCAGCCCAAGCTGAGGGTCTCCAGGCTCCCAGGAGCACTCTGCTTTGAGCCCAGAGCACCCCAGGTAGGAGATTCAGCGATAGTGCAAGAAAAAATGATTCGGACATAAGTCACTCTGGGGAGCTCTAGTCTTGAGAGCTAAGTCTCTAGCGCGGGCTACCTGCGTGGAAGAGCACTGAACCCGGAGTCAGGAGACCTGAGCTCCCCTCTTGACTTTCCAGCCCCTGCTGGGTGAGCTTGGGCACCTCACAGCCCTCCCTGGGCCTCTGCTCTGTCGCGGGAGGGCGGCTGAGGGGTTGAGCCGACTGGCTCCTGAGGACCTTCTAGCCTCATGAGCTGTCACTTAAAATGACCTAGGGTCTTTCATGAGATGCTCTTGGGGACTCCAGGTGGGGTGACTGTGGGAAGACACAGGGGACAGAGCAGGCAGGGCGAACGGTCCGAGGGGCAGACCCGGCACAGCCCCTCCAGGCTGCCTCCCTTCTTTCTGGCCCTCCAGTACTTCCCATGCCCATAACAAACGCCGGGAAGGCCTCAGGCTGGAAGTGAGACTTTGGGAAGGTTCTTAACCTCTCTGGACCTCAGTGCGTTCCTCATCAAATGGAGATGATATCATCTTAGGGCTGCCAATGGCGCCTTGCCCACAGGATATGCTGAGCGCACGGTGGTTCTGGTCGTCATTAGCTCCTGGCGGGGGAAAGTATGTGAGGGCTCCTTCCTTACCTGCTAGAGGGCAGGCGCCGGGTCTGACCCATCTTTGGGCACCCCTGGCCCAGGGACCATTGATTGAGAAGGGGGTCGTCTCCGTGGGATGTAGTGTCAGGCACCTCTCGAACCCCAAATCATATCCTCTCGGCTCGCCTTTGTACCCCAGCTCTTGCTGAGGCCGTGAGCTCTGCACAGGAGTAAAGTGATGGCCCCTTGCCTCGCCGCCCCGCTGATGCTTGTTTTCTGCCCCGGGGTGATCAGGACCAGTGGGCTATGTCTCCTTCCAATCTGCAGGGGGCTGATCCTGAGACCATTCCCCACAGTTCCTCCGAGGGGCCCAGCAGGAGGGAGTCCCAGTCGCCCACAGTGGTGACCAGCTCACTCACACCCCTTAGGCTCTCTGTCCTCCCCCTATTTCACCCATCCCAGTTCCTCCCTTCTGACTTTGAAGTGGAAGCTCCCCAGGGTCAGTGTGTGAGCTGTAGCCTCGTGCCTGAAAACCTCAGGCTGAGCCCACGGAGAGCCTGGAGCCTCAAGATGGAGCCCAGGCCTGTGGAGAGTCTGTCTCTGCCCCGATTCCCCCTGCTCCTCTCATGGGTCCGGTGAGCCAGGGAGGCATTGCCCTATCTTGTGGATGGAGCGCCTGGACGTAAGTGGCAGAGCTGGGCACTGAACCCCCACCTGCGGACTCCCAGTCCACACAGGTGTTGTTTGTTCCACTGGGTCCCCAGGGAAGGGCCAGCGCCCAGCCAGGCTTCACTCCTTTCCTCCCTCTGTCTGTAGGTTTTAGAATACCTTTCCTGGTTACTGATACTAGAAAAAAAGTCTAGCTGCTCTTCCCCATCCCTCGGCCCTTCCCCTTTGAGCCCTCAGGGAAGGACCCATAGTTGAGGGACAGGGGCCCTGGAGCCCCCCAGTCAGGGGGAAAGCTGACTGCCCTGGAGAGCCTTGCAGAGGCCCAGCTGTGAGGAGCTATGTCCTGAGTGGTCCTCTGGCGCCTCGGACAACCGAATCCGGCTTTGCAGCCTTGGTGAGGTATGGAGTGGACGGGAGGCTGGAATCTGGGGCCGGAGAGCCAGGTCCTAGCCTGACTGGCTGGGAGACTTGGGCCCAGTCAGAGGCTCCAAGATACCGCTCGTATTGGAGGATAATCGCAAGGAGGCTCCAGGGAGACGGGAGGGCCGGTGTGCTGGGGCCTGTCCCCGCTGGCGCAGTCCCAGTCCCCAGCCCAGCCAGCTTGGGCATTAGGATGGGCAGGCACAGTGCTCACGGGCAGCCGGCTCCCAGCCTCCTGCTGCCAGCTCCCTAGGCCGCCGTCTGCACGTCCTGCCCTGCCCAGCCCGCCAGGGTGGCTGAGGGCTTGGAGCCGATGGAATCAGCGTGCCCTTCCCTCCTTTGTCTGCTGGTGCTTCCTTCCCTTCACAGTGTGCTTTCTTTTTTCTGGTTTATCAGGCCCTGGGGAAAGCGGGGGGCCAGCCAGACTCCCAGCCGAGCACCCCTGGGAGGCCGCCAGCCGGGAGCAGACGTCTGCGTCTCTGGGGCCAGAGGCTGGGCATCGCCTCCCTCCACCTGACCCCAGCAGCTCCAGTCTGGCGGCAGGGCCCTCTCCTAGCATGGGGGAGGCCGCCCAGTGTCCCTGAGCCCTAAAGCCTCCTTTCAGAGGCTCGAAGCCTGGGGGATGCTTAGGATACGCTGAGGCCCTCTTCCTCACTTTAGGAGAAAAGAAACTGCCCATCTTGTACCCTACTCTGAGGGGGAGCTTTGTGACCTTGGGCACGCATTCCGGCCCAGAAGCAGGAATTGCCTGGAAGGGCCTAACTCTCTAACTGCCCTACCAGCCCCCAGCTGCCTGTTGTATCCCTTAAGGCAACTGGCAAGGCAAGGGATCTGTGTTCTGAAAGTCACGGCAGCCATGCACCTTGGCCTTGTCGCTCACTAGCTGGGCAAGTTAATGCCTGTGCCTCAGTTTCCAAGTCTGTACAATGGGGACATTGGTGCCTGCCTCACAGGCTGGGTGGAAGGCTAGAGGAGAGAATGTACACGACTGCCCACCCTGGAGCAGGCATTCTCCCGGGGGCGATATTGCTCCCCACCCCAACCGCAGGAGGCAGAAATCGGTTCTGAGAGGAGGTATGAGAAAATCTAGAAGATCTTCAGTCACCCATATACATACGGTGCTTAAACAGGTAGATAGTATCACTGGGCTATTAGAATGTTGTAGTGGGGAGTGATTAGAAAAAACTGTCTCTCGAGGCTCTTTGCTGGTGGGGGGGGTTGTGAAACAAAGGTTGAAAATCACTGCCCTTGAGCTAGAGCTCCGTTCACCCCTCCCCACAGACTTTTCCTCTAGTCCCTGGCTGGTCCCGTCCAGCACAGGCTTTATAGTAAGATCAGGAGCCAGGTTATGCTCATCTTTTCAAAAACTCATGAGAATGGGCAGTGGGATCATCTAAGTTTTGACACTGAAAAACTCACTCATTTGTTCAACCATACGTTTGACGTTTGCCAAAGGTCCCAAAGCTACCACTCAGGGTAAGGTACAAGGTGGGCAATGACAGCCCTGGTCCCAGCTCTCAATAAATAGAGGGACAGATGGTGGGGAAAGGTGGTAAGTCGGTCCTGGAGATGAGACCAAAGCCCTGTGGGCAGACTTGGTGTGCTGGCAAGCTTGTGCAGCTCAGAGAAGAGGGGACATTTGGGATGGGCTTTTATGGATGGGTAGGAGTTTCTCAGGTGGGAAAAGAGCAGAAAGAAGTGCCAGGTAGAGGAAACAGGCAGAGCAAAGATACAAAGGCATGCTGGGGGTGGGGTGGGGTGGGGTCATGAGTAGGACAGGAGGTGGGGTGGGGGGTGGGGACCACTACACTTAGTTAGGCTTCAGGGGGCAGCCTTGTTCCTAAATCCTCTTTGGTCCTATTTCTCCCCTGTCATGATATCCTTTTTACATACAGCTAATGTGTGTTCTTTGTAGAAAGGTTGGAAAGCCTGGAGGAGTGAGCAGAAGCTCCAGTTTTCCACGTTGGAGGGGAGTTTTGAAGGAGTTTCTTTTTCCTATGTGTCTCTCACTATGTCTGAACCTGCCCTGTAGAGGGAGGGAAGGACGTGCACACACATCCTCTGGCTCTCTCTCTGCCCGGCCCTGGTGCTTTATGGGTGTTAATCCATCTCCTGCCACACCCTGTGGGAAGAGTGGCCCTTCCCTCCTTTTCACGGTGGGGAAAGTGGGGCCCAGAGCAACTCAAGGTCACACAGCTGGTGAGCAGTGGGCCCTGCATCGCAAGGTAGGCCTGTCAGTCTCCTGAGGCTCCTGTCACCACGCTGGGGGCCCCGGATGGGCCTTGGGCCTTTCAAGCTGCACGTGAAAAGTTAGACAGCTGGAGAGTTCTGTGGGGCAGGTTCAAGTCTTCATGAGACTCCCAGATGGGTCCAGGTCCCAGACCAGAACCACTGTGGGCTCCAGAACAGCCCCCAGAGCTTACGGCCCTTCTCATGGGAGTCAAGGACACACAGCTCCTTTGGGGGTACCGGCTGGGGCACCACCGTGGCACAAGAGACGGAGCTCAAAGCGGAGAGAGACTAGGTCCTGTGGGGTCTCTTAGGCCTTACTTCCTATGCCCAACTTGGTCCACCCTCAGAAAGTTCTTCCTCACATCTACCCTAACGCTCTCCTGCAGAAGCTCAAGCATCTCATTTTTCCTGCCGTCTGTGCTACCTAAAAGGAGAAACTAGCTCCAGGGAGTAGAAAAAGCTCCAGGTTCCTGGGTGCTTATACTGGGAAGGATAAATAACCAAATAAAGGTGGGCCATAAACACCCACCCACACCTACACTCCCCCAACACACACACACACCCAGAGGACTCCTTGTAGGTCCCTTGGGAAGAGACAGGTTTTTGGCGGTTTTTTTGTTGTTGTTTTGTTTTTTTTCCCTGAAACGCCTGTCTTCAGTTGCCCCCGACCCTCGAGCCTTTAGCCAACTAAGCCTACTGACTTACACCACCTATAGCAAAGTTTCCAGGTCCCTCGTGCAACAGGGCCATGCAAGCTGCCCTTGGGTTCTGCCCGGGCCTCCATTTCCCCATCTGTCACATGATGGGGTGGGACAAGTTGATCCATTTGGCTTATCCAGTACTCACTCTGTGATTTCAATGATCAGTCACCAATCACAGCTTTTGTTCATGTTCAAGTACCCTCTGCCACAGATGTCCTACCTCTCTTTTCTGTCAGATCTGCTCTACCCACCCTCAAGGCCTGCTGCAACGGCCACTGCTTCTGGGCAGTCTTTCCTGATTTTGCAAACCAGAAGCAGCTCCTGCTTTGTTCTGGATCTCCCCTTGCAGCACTTTATCTTGACAGCCCCTCTGGGAATTATGTCACTGCCAGCCCAGGAACAACCTGCAAGCTGGGGCTGTTTTGCTCCATCTGATTCCCCAGCACTAGCACGCTGCCTGGTGGGAAGACAATGCTCTGTGAGTTTATTGAATGAATGAACCAGTGAATGAGTGAGCGAGTGAGTCAGTGAGTGGATGAATCTCTATGCTCCTCCTTCCCCAGCCCCTAAGGGTCGGTGGCCTGGAAAGCCTCCCCACTGCCTATGTCTCAGCATTTTGGTGTAATTGGCCCATGGTTGGTATTTCATGTGGCTCAGCTGGGAAGGCTGGGTGAAGTGCATGCACCAGTTTATTTGCCTTGGCTGGCCGGCCATGGTGCACAATGCTGCCTTAGTCTGGGGAGGCTCACGGGGGCCAGGGGAAGTGGGATGGGAAAGGCTTGCAATAGTCTAGAGATTCTGATTGCACCCAGATGCCCAGGTCACCAGCCCCCTGGGCCAGCCTCCCGGCCATCTGGCCTATCTCCAGGAGCCAGGGCTCAGAGATAGTTCGGCTGGTGCTGGAGGCCACCAGTCCTGGTCAGCAGATTGAAATGACTCCTGAGAGCAACTGCTTCAACTCTGGGCCAAGAATACAGCCAGGGAAACTGAGGCCTGAAGGCAAGAAGACTGCTGCCCCCAGAACCCATCATCAAATGTGCTAGAATCATAGAAACTGGATGGGGTGGGAACTCCAAGTTTACTTGGTCCAATTCTATGAATTATTTTTGTCTACATTTGTTTTGAAAAATGGGGGGTGGTGTCTGGAAGGCCACATACCGAGTGAGTATCAGCATAACTGCCTTTGGTCTTGTGGCTGTTGCATGTCAGACATGAGGCTAAGTGCTCCACCTCTAGAACAGCGTCCATTTATAAATGAGGAGACTGTGGCTCAGAGAAGTTAAGCAACCTGCTGAAGGTCACACAGCTGCTACATGACAGAAGCCGGACTGAACTCAGGTCTAAGCAGACACTTGGGCTTGCACTCCTGATCCCTTGGCAGTAATGCCTCTTTGTCAGGTGGGCTAGACTGTGGATGAATTCTATTGCTTGGTTTTTGTTTATCTGCATTCTCTCATTTTTCTTCAATGACCACGGAATACTTGTATATTAAAATCAGCTAAATGAAAACAGCAGTTGTATATGAGTTTGTGTGTGTAAGTGTGTGTTTTAGTGATTTTAAACTAGGAAAGGGGGATCTATGCAGCTCTAAGTGTCTCTAGGCATCAGTTCAGAGAGGGAGCAGCAAGCCGGGCCCAAAGCACAGAGGGTCACGTGGATTTGGCCACACGTGGAAGTCACCAATTGAACCTGTCAAAAGCTGTTCAGTGGAGGGGTGAGGCAGAAGCCAGATGGACCAACTGAGGCCAAGCCCCTGGTGTCTCTTGTGTGGGCATCTGCCAGAGCCTCCCGTCTGGTCTCCCTGCTCTGTCCCCACCCTCCAGTCCATTCAGCACACAGTGGCCAGAGGACTCTTAAAAATATCGCCAGGCCGGGGCGCCTGGGGGGCTCAGTCGTTAGGCATCTGCCTTCAGCTCAGGTCATGATCCCGGGGTCCTGGGATCGAGCCCCGCATCGGGCTCCCTGCTCCACGGGAAGCCTGCTTCTCCCTCTCCCACTCCCCCTGCTTGTGTTCCCTCTCTTGCTGTGTCTCTCTGTGAAATAAATAAAATCTTAAAAAAAATATCCCCAGGTCAAGGTGCTCCCAAGTTCCTAATGCGCTCTGCCTTCCCACTGCCACCCTTACCATGGACCACCTTGACCGCCCTGGTCCTGAAGCCCTCTGCCTCCTCCCCATTCATGTTTTGGGGCTCCGCTCTGAACAGAGGCTTGCTTCAAGGTTCTCCGCTAGGCAGGGCTCCCCTTCGGCTCCCTCATGACCCACACCCTCGCCCCCCTTCCCCAGGGTCTACTCAGCAGTCAGATCTCTGGGCAAACTGCCTTCCTTCGAAAGGAAGCATCCCTGAACCCCACCCCACCCCAACTCCAAAGTATGGCAGTTCTGTTTTCTACACACCATGCCCCTCCTGAAACCCTCCTCAAGCCGTCATTAAGTTTTTAACGGTGTTCCTTCTGTGTCTTTCTCTTCAGAATGCGAGCTACTGTGCGGGGCAGGGGCCAGCTCCGCAGCGTCCTCCGCACGTTGCAGCAGCCGGCGCGGTGCCCGGCCTGGAGTGAGTGCCTGGGAGAGTTGAATGAATCAGTATTAATGAATGAAAACACGGAGACAAAAGGATGAAAGAAAAACACAAATACGGAAGGATTAAAGGACGTATATTGAGCAACTGCAGGCTCCAGAGAAGTTTGAGTGAGAAGTTGTAGGAGGGAGTGAGACACTTGCAGGGGCGGGGGGGGGGGGGGGGGCGGCGGCTTAGCCCAGTCGCGCCGCCAGTCTCTCTGTCTTTCCATTTTAAAGGGTAATAACGATCATAATTGTTGGGCACACAGTATGTGGTCAGTAAGTGCTGGTAACCAGACCGGCACCGTCCCCTCGGGCTGGGGAAGCCCCCAGGACAGAAGGAGCCCCCCCTCCACCCCTGCCCCGCACCCCGCTGGCACCGCTCCCTGGAACCCAGCACCCCCCAGCCCCCCCGAAAGCCTGCGGGCAGTGGGGCGGCAGGGCTGCTCCACCGCGAGCTCCAAGGGTGAGACCGGGGCCGGGGGGGCGCCTCCGAGCACCCCCCCAGCCCTCCCGCCGCCCTCCCCGCGCCGCCGGATGTTTGAGGGCGGCTTCTGTCATCCCGCCGGCCGGGGAGGGGCCGCCCGCCGGCCGCCGCCTTATCGCGCCCTGTCTCCGCGCTGTCTCCCGCCGCCCGGCCTCCCGGCTGGCCGGCCTCTCCCCCGCCCGGCTCCACGCTGGCGCGCTGCTCCCTGCGGGCTCCCCGGGGGCGACGCTGGGGTGGGGGCGGCCCGCCGAGCCGCGCGGCCGTCCCCCCCCGGGGGCCTGGGAGAGTGTGCGAGAGGGCGGGGGGGCGGGGTCGCTGGCGGTGGCGCCCCGAAGGCCCTCCCCACCCCCTTGGCAGCCGCCGTGGGAGGAACTGGCCAACTTGGAGCCGGGAGGGCCTTTTTGGGAGATTGCCCCATCCCCATTTTATAGGAGAGACACTGGGGCCCCGGGAGGGACACGACTGGCCGAAGCCACCCCCTCATCCCCCGGTCAAGATCTGGTTGCTTGCTCTGCTTAGAAGGCCCTGTTCTTCTCAGCTTATAGGACTCTTCCCTTCTACGGTGCCACCCAAATACCACCTTCAGCCCCTGAGTGATGGTGGACTAGAACCTCATCCATGAGAAAAGGACAGGAAGGCAGCTCTCTGCCCCCTCTCTGCTGCAGGCAGAGTAAGCCAGGACTTTGCAGGTGAAGACTCTTGGTGGAGAGGGGGAACTGGGGGGGGGAGGGGGAGGTGGTGTAACCTGCTGTCTGAGACTCTAAGGGAGGTCGGCCTTGCAGGGGATACATGAAAGGTGAGTCTGAGCCCAGATTTCATGCAGCCACTCAACAGCCCCCTTGCCCACTGCCAATGCCCCTGTCAGCTAGGGGGGATGCTGAGCTGAGGGGCAGCGAAGAGCTTGGCTGGGGAAAGCGCAGGCCTTGTGGAGTCCTGGCCAAGGAGAGAAGCCAGGGAACACCCGGGGAGGGGTGTTTGAGCTGGTCTGGGGTGGTTAAAGGCAAGCAGGTAGAGAGGAGGAAGGCAGAGAGCCCAGCACAGGCAGAGGCCTAGAGGCCCATGTGAGGAGTCTGGAGAGAGCACAGGAGGGTGTAGGGGTGGCTGGGGAGCTGCAGATGACAAGGTGAGCTAGGGCCACGTTGAGAAGGCTCTTAGACCTCAAGGCAAGGACAGGAGAGCAGGGCTCATATAACCTGACCGTTACTTGACCGCCTTATTAAATTGATAAATAATAATAATAGGTGTTATGCCCATCTTAGAGGCAAGCAAACTGTGGCTCAGGCAAAGGACTTGGCCGAGACGACTAGAATTTGCACCGAGATCACGATGTGCAAAAGCCCAGGTTGCTACCTCCCTGTCACAGCCTCCAGGGAATGAAATTGTGGAGACGTCTGTAGTTCCATTTGCTCCGCTTTCCTCCCACCCTATTTTTCTGGATGAAGACACCCAGGTCCCAAGAGGAGCCAGGCTTGGCCCCATTTTCTTTCTTCCCAATTGGATGCCCCCCCTCCACCACCCCCCGTATCCTCCCGGTGTTCCCAGGCCAGGAGCTGGTTAACAACACAGATTTCCATCTCCCTGACCAGCCTCCTGCCCTCCCACTTAGCGAGTTCCGGCCGGGCCTGGGAATCTGTATTTTTGGCAAGCGCTTTGGTGGTTCTGGGTCTGCCGCTTGCCCTCAGGCATTTGGGACCCATAAACTTTTCCTTGGAGCCTCTCACTGAGCCTCCTCTGGGCGGGCTTCCTCCTTCCTCCTCAGCTTGCCCCCCAAGGGCACACATTCTCCCGACTCCCCTCTGCTTGTGTGCACCCCAGGCCCTTCCTCTTCAGGCTCCCCTCTCTCAGGAAAGTGAAAACACATGGTTTCCTAGGCAACCGCATCCCTCCTCCCAGCTTGCCCTGAGACCTCCCAGCGTCTCTCAACCGTTCAGAAGAATATTTCAAATACCAGCCTCACCAGGCGGGGCCTGACAAAGGCTGAGTTCCCTTCCAAGCCTTCTCTCTGAGGGGCAAGAGCCCTGCTCCCCTCAAACCTGGAGGGGCAAGTTCCGGGCTATCACCTTGGTTACCACCTAGGCCCGCTCTGCTCACTAGCTTTCAGCGGAGAGCAGAGATCCCTTGAATGGGGAGGCCGGAGCCTGGAGAGGGAAGGGACTCACCCAGGTCACTCGTCCAAACAGTGGCCTGAGTAAGGGACTGGAGGGAAAAGGAAGTAGGATTGGGTGAGTAGCCGCTACTCCAGGCAGGTGCTGGACGCTCCAGAGACGCTAACATGTTACCCCTCTCCACAGCCCTGTGAGGTCAGCTTCATTCCCATTTTATAGCTGAGAGATGAAGTACCTTGCCCTGTTCACCCAGAAAGTGAATGGCAGGGCCACGTTTCCGGAAGCCTGATCTGTCTTCCCAATAAGGCCACCGTCTTTGCACTTAGCCGCTGCTATTCTCAAGGCTGGGCGGCGGTCCGGGGAATTATGGGGCTCTGTGAATTCCTTCCTGATTATTATTTTTACATTTCCTCATTAGAAGATTTGGCTGAAGTTCTTTGGGGGCTGGGCTCCAGATGAGTTCCTCTCTCGCGCCTTCTCTCAGCCCTGACCCCTTGGTCACTATTTCTCAACCCAAGATGCCTTTAATTGGGTGGGTAAGGATAGAGAGGGGCCATCTGTGCAATTCTCGCCTTCTCTCTGGGCCTCAGTTTCCCTACTGATGTCGTAAGGGTGTTGGAATTGAAGAGTTTGAAGATCCGTCCTAGCTCAGATATGCTTGGGTTCTCACATCAAGTATACGGGTGTGTGATTGTGCATGAAATTGAGGGCAGTTAGGTGTGCGCGTGATTAGGCGTGTGATTGGATGTGGGGGCTGTTGAGTACGTGGGTGTAATTGTGTGTGTGAGAGTACATGTGTGTGGACTGTGTGTGTGTGATTGTATATGTGTGTGAACAGGGGCTGTGAATATATCTGTGTGTGTTTGGGGTGAGTGTGAGTATGTGTGCAATTTGTGTGTGTGTGTGTGTGTGTGTGCATATATGTAGGTTGTGTTGGGGGGTCTGTGTGCAGTTTGGGCTGTCTGTGAGTATGTTATTGTGAGAGATTGTGTGTGTGTATGTGGACGTGTGTGTGCATGATTATGTGTGGGCCATTTGGAGAGACTGTGTGTCTGCGTGTCATTGCGTGTCAGAGGGCCGTGAAGCCCCTTTGGAGCCTGGTTGATTAGGACCTGGCGTGGGCAGGCCGGGCAGAGGAGGGGACCCCAGCTGACCCCATGATGCCAGCAGGGTGGCGGGGCAGATCCCTTTGGTAATCAGCTCCAGACGCAGCTGCGTCGACTCTCTCTGACAGGAGGACACTGGAAATGCGTTCTGGCCCCAGCCAGGTCTCTTTGGGGGAAAAAATTAAAGGGGGAGGAAAAAGTCCCAAAAGGCAGATCTTTATTGAAACATTTCGTGACATGCACACCAACTAATTGATTTCCTTATTAGTAGCAGATTTTTCTCCCGGCCTTTTCTCCTGCCTGAACTTATAAAAATGAAGGGTGGAGAGCCAGCTCGGTACAGACCCTGGGCCAAGTTTCTCTGGGATCCTCCCAGGGCCAGGGAGTCAGCAAAGGCACGATGTGTGTTTGCTTTTCCAGGTCTGACTATAGGTAGAGAGGGCCTGAGCACCTGTGGGATCAGGTTTCAAAAACCTGGGGAAGCCCTCTTGCCATCCCCTCAGTTTTTTCTGCCACTCCTTTGGCCTGAAATCCCACCGGTCCATTTACTGGGCTTCCTTCGGGTCAAAATGCCAATGTGCATGGGCGGGAGCTCTAAGCACCCTTAGTCATGTCTGTGTGGTTCATGCCGTGGGACTCTTGCGCCTCAATTTTCTCATCTGTACAACGGGAGGCTCCTGTTACTGATGTTACAGGGTACTTGTGAAAATTCGATCAGGGCTTGTGACTCCCTGAGCCCTTTGTAAATGTCAGTCGCTCCCATTACGATGAAAGTGAACGGCACAATTTAAGGCCTCAGCGTTCACGAGGCGGGGGCGGGGTGGGTGATGTGCGGCAGCCAAGTTCAGGTGGGGTCTCTCGGGAGATCCTTCACCTCCATCCAGAAAGCCAAGGCTACCCCTTTGTCTGGGCCTGTGGCAGGGGTGGCTCAAGTTTTTTTTTTTTTTTTTTTAAAGATTTTTATTTATTTATTGAGAGAGAGAGAATGATAGAGAGAGAGCATGAGAGGGTGGAGGGTCAGAGGGAGAAGCAGACTCCTTGCTGAGCAGGGAGCCCGATGCGGGACTCGATCCTGGGACTCCAGGATCATGACCTGAGCCGAAGGCAGTCACTTAACCAACTGAGCCACCCAGGCGCCTGGGGTGGCTCAAGTTTTATCCAAGGGTTAGTGAAAGGAGAGGGAAAGACACTTCACCCAGATGGTTCCAATGGATGCTTCAGGCAGCCATCATTAACCCCATGTGTTGGAGGAGGAAACTGAGGCATGAGGCAGTTGACAAACATCCCAAAGAGCACGTAACTATGAGAGGAGAGGCATTTGAACCCAGGCCTGAGTGGTTCTGAACCTATGGGATGCTTTTTATTCATTTAAAAAAAAAAAATGCGGCCCCTTTTGTGCAGGTAGAGATGGAAAAGACAGCCTGAGCTCTTTTCCCCAAAATATCTCAAGGGACAGACAGATGAGGGGATGGGTATTGGGGATCGTGGTGTGACAACTGCTGTGACGGGCATAAGCCTGGCCCCTGGAAAGAGTACCAATACTGAGTGGTAGGATCAGGGAGGGCTTCCTGGAAGGGGTGGCACCTGAGTAGGCAGAGGGGCCTGATCCTGCAGGGCTGACCTTCAGCTGGCATGCATGGGCATGTCCGTACCCGTGGTTAAAATATCAATGCACTTACACATGCGCTCTAAATCACTGATGCCAATGTCCCCCCCTTCTCCCTGCTCTAATGCTCAGGCTGCCTGGCCCCTCCCCTAGGCCCCTGGGCCTCTCCATATCCAGAACCCCCTTAACGACACATCCAGGACCCTGCCAGAAGAGTGAGTGAACATTCCGACTATAGAGGCACAGAGGGGGCCCCACGGCCAGGCTGGTGTCCCTTGTTCCAATCTTGTTATCTCCCCCTGGCATGGGAGGTCCAGGGCGGTGGCTGGAAGCTGGTGTCTAGGCTGGGCAGACAGGCTCGCCGCTTGACATGTCCCCTTCCATTCCACGTGGACTTCCTAGTAATGACTGGGGGCCTCCGTGCAGTTCCTGTTCCCAGCGGCTCACAGTCGCCAGGCCCAGGGAGACAAAATGTCCCTGAATGTGGTGGGGCAGGGAGGGAACAATGTGGGGCGGGTGGAGGAGGGCTACAGGAAGCACGGCGGCGGGGACAGCCGGGGAGCTGGCTGCGGGGCTGGGGGTGACTCAGGAACTTGTGACTTGATAAGGTAAGATGATTCCAAAGGAACACACCCAGAGTCCAGGGGCTGGTAAATGGCTGACCTGACGGGATTCCTGGCACTTGTTCAGATACTTGTTCCTGAAGTAGGTCTCGCAGGTCTCCACACAGCAGAGGACCTTAAACCCTGTCCAGCCCAACGTGCTCTAGTCCTTGACCGCGTCAGGTAGGTACTATAACCCCAACTTCACAGAAGAAGCAACCGAGGTTCCGGGAGGTGGGATAGTGTGCCCCAGGTCACGCAGGAATGGCAGTGGAGCGGGAATATGCACAGACAGCTTGCGTGCAAACCAGGCTTCCGGACAGCACTGCCCCCAGGACCCAGGCACGCCCGCATCTGTCCTCAAAACAGATGCCTCAAAACAGAGGCCTCGTCCACAAAACCAGTACCCCCCAACACACCCTGAAAAGACCCCCAGCCAATAGGGCCGCTTTGCCGTGAGAACGCAAGAGCTTAAGAAAATGTTTGCAACTGGGAAAAAGAACACGTTCTGCCCCCCCCCCCCCAGTACAATAAGAACAGTGCAAATGAAATGAATAGACGCAGTCAAAATCATATTCATTATAGGATCTGTGGGCTGAATGTGCCTCATATTGAGTGGGGCAGGAGCTCCAAAGTAAGAGTGCCCAGGGTTGAGAAAAGGCTCACAACGGTGCTGCTAAGCGTGGGTCCTCCTGCCTGCATGTGAACACCCCAGAGGCCCGCTGTGGCTGGGGGTCCGGGCAGCTGCGACCCTCGGGGCAGCCGTGTCACCTTGCTCAGGCTCCGTTTTCATTCCTAGCAAAACGGGACCACGATAGCTAGCTCACTCCAGGGTGATGGGAGGGTTAAATCCAATCCTGTGCGCAGAGCGCCTGGTCCCATAGTGGGGCTCTGCTATTGTTCTTGCCTCCTCAGGCCCTGCCCAATTTCAGGAAGTCTTTTTTGGCTGGAAACTTCTTAGGATGAAAGAATGTTGGAGAGAGAAGGCCGTTAGAGATAAGGCAGAGCCAGCCTCTCACGTGGGAGGGTGACTTCAGGAATGCTGAAGGCTGGAGTCTTCGGCCCTGTTCCCACCCTCGCTCTGGACCTAAACTCTACCCTTCCAGCTTCTCCTATCCAGCCTCAGGCTTTGATTAGGTTACAGCCCCCCACGAGGGTTCTGGAAGCAGAGTCCAGGTCAGATTGATCTCTGTGTTTCTTTCTCTCGTGTTTAAAAACAGCTCTGTTGAGATGTGGTTGACATACAATAAATTGCACGTACTTAGAGTGTGCAACATGATAAGTTTTGACATGTTTACACTCATGAAACCATCACCGTAATCAAGAAAATGAACATGTCCATCACTGCCAAAAGTTTCCTCATGCCATTTTGTAAATCCTTCCCTCTCTCCTTCTCTCCCCACTCCTACCTCAGTCCCCAGGAGGCAACCACTGAGCTGCTTTAGGTCATTATACATTAGTTTCCATTTTCAAGAATTTTATATTAATGGACTCAGACAGTATATATATGTTCTTGTGTGTGAGGCTTCTTGCACTCAGCGCAATTATTTGGAGACTCATCCATAGCGTGTATACATCAACCTTTCCTTCCCTTTTATTGTGGAGTAGTATGCCTTCGAATGGATATCCCATAATTTGTTTATCCATTCACCTGTTAATGGGCATTTGGGATGTTTCCAGTTTCTTACTATTGTAAATAAATCAGCTATGAAAATTCACATATAGTCTTTGTCTGAACATAAAGCTTTCATTACTCTTGGGTGAATACCTAGCTAGGAATGTGGGACACCGAGTCACATGGTAGATGTACATTTAACTTTTATAAGAAACTGCCAAACTGTTTTCCGATGTGGTTGGTCCTCTTCATTCTGACCACCAGCACGAGAAAATCCTAGTTGTTCCATATCAACACTTGATGTAACTAGTCTTTCTGGTTTTAGACATTCTAATAGGTGTGTAATGATATCTTACTGTGGTTTTCGTTTACATTTCCCCAGTGACTAATGATATTGAACATTTTTTCATTTGCTTATTGGACATCTGTATATCTTTGGTGAAATGTCTGTTCAAATCATTTGCCCATTTTTAAATGGGTTGTTAATTTTCTCATTACCAAGTTTTGGTAATGAGAAGTTCTATATATGTTCTGGGTACAAGTCCTTTATCAAATATCTGATTTGCAAGTATTTTCTCCCAGTCTGTGGCTTATCTTTTTATTCTCTTACCACTGCCTTTCCAAGAGCAAAAGTTCTTACTTGGATCGATCAAATCCAATTTGTCATTTTTTCCCTTGCATCAATCATGTTTGGTGCTTATCTAAGAAATCTTTGCCTAATCCAAGGTCATGAAGATTTTCTCCTGTGTTTTCTTCTAAGGTTTCACAGTATTAGGTTTTACATTTAAGTCTATGATCCTTTTTGAGTTAATTTTTATATTTGGTGCAAAGATTTTTGTTGTTTTGTTTGGCATATAGATATCCAATAGTCTCAGAACAATTTGTTGAAAAGACTCTTGTTTCTCCACTCAATTATCTTGGAACTTTTGTCAAAAATCAATTGAGCGTTTACATGTGGGTCATTTCTGGACTCTCTTCTGTTTCCCTGATCTCTTTGGCTATCTTGAGGGTGATGTCACACTGTCCTTGTTACTGTAGCCTTATAGTAAGTCTTGAGGGCAGGTAGTGTGAGTCCTCCAGCTTTTTTTTTTTCCAAAATTGTTTTGGCTATTTTAGGTCCTTTGCACTTCCCTATAGATTTTAGAATCAACTTGTCAATTTCAAATAAAAATTGCCTGGTGGGATTTCAGCTGGGTTTACTTCAGATCTATATGTGAATTTGGACAGAGTTGACATCTTAGCAATATTGAGTTTTCTGATATGTGAAGACGGTGTATCTTTCCACTTATTTATCTATGCTTTCATTTCCTCTTCACACTATTTTGTCATTTTCACTGTACAGCTCTTGCATATCTTTTGTTAGATTTATCTCTCTATTTTTTTTTAGGTAGGCTTCATGCCCAGTGTGGAGCCCAACGTGGGGCTTAAACTCACAACCCTGAGATCAAGACCTTGGGCTGAGATCAAGAGTTGAACACTTAACCAACTGAGCCATGAGGCGCCCAGATTTATCAGTGTTGAATATTTTTAAAATGCTATTTTAACTAGTAGCGTTTTTTTTTTTTTTTTGGTTTAAATTTCAAATTCTGATTTCCAATTCTGATTATTGACACTTTCACTTTCAGGTAGCAGGAACTGGATTTGCCTTGCCCCCTGAAAATAAGGGGAAAATCAGACAAAATACAAGAAACAGTATCTGTCAAAATGTTGGCTATCAGGCAATCTAGGACAGTGATGGAAAACAAATGAGATGAGCTATGATTGCCCCAGATTACTGCCTGGAGGGCATTTCCAGGCCACAGCAAAGGGACAGTGACCCACGTAGAGCTCAGCAGTCACCTTGAGTTGAGAAGATGGATCTGGGAGCCCAAGGAAGCCAAGGTAGCTAGAGTTCCCAGGGAAGGGTACTGGAGAGGTGGGAGCCACACGGGTAAAGTCAGATTTCCCTCTAGTAATCAGTTGCATACTGATCAGCACATGTGTGAGAAAGCTACCGTGGCCAGGAAAGAAGCCCTAAAGACTAGAAAGAACAGTACCTGGAGCTCTACAGGGCTCAGAATGGTGCCTGTGCCCAAAACCCAAATCTGACATTCGTTCCTAATGAAAACTCTGGATAAATTAGAAATAGAAGGGAACTTCTCAACCTGATTAAGGACATCTATAAAAAAATGCACACTTACCTTCATGATAAAAGACGGAATGCTTTCCCTCCTAAGATCAGGGACTGGACAAAGCTGTCCACTCTCACCGTTGTTTTCAACATTGTACTAGAGTTTGTAGCTAGTGTAGTCAGGCAAGAAAAAGAAAGAAAAACATCCAGACCGGAAAGGAAGAGTCCGGTTGGCTGCAGCTGGACCACAGACTTTTCTGGGCCTCTCGGGAGAATGGTGGTATGTGTGTGTGCATGCGTGTGCATGCGTGTGCATGTACACACATGTGTGGGCAGTGTTGTGTTGGCGTATGTGGCACCTTGCTTCTCTGAAATGTCCCTCAACATTGGGGAATGGAGGGATGCCTGGGTGGCTCAGTCAGTTAAGCGTCTGCCTTTTGCTCCAGTCCTGATCACAGGGTCCTGGGATCGAGCCCCACATCAGGCTCCTGGGAGACTTTCTCCCTCTGCTCCTCCCCCTGCTTGTGCTCTCTCTCTCTGACAAATAAATAAAATCTTTTTTTTTAAGATTATTTATTTGACAGAGAGAGACACAGCAAGAGAGGGAACACAAGCAGGGGGCGTGGGAGAGGGAGAAGCAGGCTTCCCGCGGAGCAGGGAGCCCGGTGCGGGGCTCAATCCCAGGGCCCTTGGATCATGACCTGAGCCGAAGGCAGACGCTTAATGACTGAGCCACCCAGGCGCCCCAAATAAATAAAATCTTAAAAACAAAAACAACAACAACAAAAAAACCCCATTGGGGAATGGAAAAATGTACCTCCAAGATTTGGCAGACATGACCCATGCAACCCCTCCAGTTTCTCTTAGGTGTCAGATTTTTTCTTAAAATTTGCCCAGCCAAACATTACAGTGGAGGCAAGGAGGGTCACGTTGATCTGAATTCAAGGACTGGCCACCTGGATGGGGCAAGTATCTTATCGTGAGACACGAGGTTGCAGGAGAAGGAGCAGACGATTCAGGGCGTGTGCACGTGGGCGACATGCAAGACACTGGGCACGTGACCTCATTTCTCCAGGCCTCGCTTTCCTGCCCTTTACAATGCGGAGAAGACTCTCTTCATGGCCTCCAGCTCAGGATTGGTGAGCTATTGATAACAGGTGAAAATGCTCTGAGGGGCCACTTTCTTCTTGCCAAGTGGTCAACCGTGAGTCCTTGACCGGCCCCCCTGTGTTCTCTTCCTTGCAGGTGGAGAGGGGCTGCTCTGAGGGAGGCCCCTGCCTCCTACCTGCCCCAGCACTGGAGGCCTTGAGGACACCAGGGCCCAGGCTGTCTGTCAGGTCTTTGGGGATGCTCCAGTGATCTCCTGGATATTTACGGATGGGGAGGTTTGAGGAACAATCTGAGAAACACCTGTGTGGTAGGCAGAATCAAGCCGCCCCCCTCCCTACACATCTTCCCCAAATGTTGACGTCCTAACCCCCAGAACCTGTGAATTGTTAGTTTACATGGAGGTGAGGAATTCAGGTTGCAGGTGGAATTAAGGTTACTATCAGCTGATCTTAAGATGGAAAGATTATTTTCAACTATCTGGATGGGCCCAAGGTGATCCCAAGAGTCCTGAAGCATGGAAGACAGAGGCAGGAGGAGAGGGAGAGGTCTGAGGAAGGGAGCAGAGTTGGAACGGCACGTTATAAGAAGGACTTGATCTGCTGTTGTTGGCTTTGAAGGTGGAGGAAGAGGTCCTGAAGCAGGGAGTGCGGGAGGCCGCTGGGAGCTAGGAAAGGCAAGGAAATGAATTATTCCCTAGCGGGCCCAGGAGGAGCACAGCCTTGCTGACCTATTGAGTTTAGAGACCCATGGGCAGATTTCTGACTTCTGGAACTGAAGGTAAGACATCTGCGTTAAGAAGTCTGTGGCCATTTGTTACAGCAGCAGTGGGAAGCTAATATATTCCAGAAACCACTGCCCTGCCAGCTCTCAGCCCGTACTGGAAACTCCAGTGGATTCAGGGGCACAGCCTCCATCTTTGGGCTTCAGATGCACCGATGCTCCGAGAGTGGCCCTGAGGCCCCGAGGCCCTGCAGGCCTGTGTGTAGTCAGGAAGAGGTGCTGGCCAGCCTGTGAGGAGGCCAGAGCTCCAGCCAGGCCCCAGACCCACCCAGAGCCCCCGGGGAGAGCAGCTCTACCAGCTGCGTGGGGACAAGGGGCCCTGACTGGAGGGCCCGAATCCAAATCCTGGACTTGCTCTTCATTAGGCCTATGACTGTGGGCAAGGTACTTAACTTCTCTCTGCCCCGGTTTCCTTACCTGTGAAATGGGGACAGCAGGACATACCTCACAGGATCCTTAGAAAGGGTGAGTTCATGCTGAAACCTTGGAACAATGCCTGACACGTGATACTCACAAAATGTGTTAGTTATTTGTATTAAGACGACATGACATAGTTGCTGTCTTTAGGTGGCGAATGGTCTAGTGGGGAGACACACGTGTGTGGGAGGTGGGATGGGGAACATGAAGCAGGAGGGGCATCCTTTCTCTTGGGGTTAGGGGCTCAGGAAAGGCTAGAGGTCCACTGAAGCTTGAGCTGAGCTTCCCCATCGCACACGCACATCCCTGTTCCTTTAGTCATTCAACAAACCTTTATTGAGTCCCTACTTTGTGCCAGGCACTGTGCTGGGAGCTAGGCATGCGGCCGTGAACAAGAGAAAGTCCTGGGGAGAGGTGGGTGGGGGGATGGGGTAACTGGGTGACGGGCATTAAGGAGGGCACGTGATGGAATGAGCAACAGATGAATCACTAAATTCTACCCTGAAACTAATAATACCGTATATGTTAACTAAATTGAATTTAAATAATTAAAAAGAGAAAAGTCCTGCCCCCCCTCCCCCAGAGCTCACAATGTGATGGACAATTCTGACAATAGAGACCAACAAAGGAATGCAAAAGATCAGGGGGCACAAATGTTCTGATGAAACCACAGGAAATAAGAGGGGCGAGGTGTGTATGGGGGCCACTTTATACTGGGTGGTGAAGGGAGCAGGGAGCCATTCCAGTGGGATCAGAGTGAATCCCAGAGTTTCAGATTCCAGTTCTGCCACTGCTGTGAGGCCTTAGACAAGTCCCTTCTCTCTCTGCCTCCGTGTGCTCATCTGCACGATGGGGATAACTATCTATGGGGTTGTGGAGAGAAGTAAATGAATTAATATAGGTGAAGTGTTTAGACAGTGCCTGGCACATTAGTAAGTGCTAGAAGTGTCTGCTGCTTTGACTTCTACTTTCCTAGCAAAGGGAACAGCAAGGGTGAAGTCCACGAGGTGGAAAAGGGCTTAGAATGTTGTAGGAGGAACAGGAAGGTCAGGAGTCGACAAGCGGAGTGTGGCCACGAATGAAGTTAGGAAGGCAGGGGCATGGGCCATTGTCCAGGGTCAGCTTGGCCCCCTTACTGCTCAGAAGCTTGCCATGGCTCCCCACTGCCTATCCGTGAAATTCCTACCTCCTGGCATGGTTTTCAAGGATCTCTACATTTCAGCTTCTTCTCTCTCCTCCGACCTGATTTGCCTGCCTCCCACCCCACCCTCTGCTCTGCTCAGTTGGTGCCTCTTACCTGCTTCCAGAAGTGCTTGGTGTCTGCTCATCCAGGCTCTCCCTTTCATAGGCCAGCCTGGAGCCCAGAGAGGGGTGTGACTAAGCCAGGGCCACACAGCGGATTAGGGGCCAGGTCTGGAGCCCAGGTTTTCATGACTGAACCACAGTTTCTGTTTCCTAGGTGGGTCATTTTAACAGATGTTGTGCCTATCACAGTGTGATTTGAGTTGAGGAAGGGGTGAGAGGCAGGGCATGAGGAGGTGGAATCCACTAATTGGAAATTACTTCTCCTGCAAAAACATTTGTGTCTGGGCCCCTTTAATGCTAAGCATACTGTCCCTGAGAAACAGAAGCCATTGGTGAGGCTGGGACACAGAGGGAGTAGACAGCCTCCATCTGCCTTTGCTTGTGTCCACCCACTGCTTCCCTGGGAGAGCCGGAGATCCCCATCGGCTAGCTGGCTGTTTTTCAGTGCCCAGGATTATGCGAGGGGGTGATGGTAGAGCCTGCCACTATGGCCTGAGGAGGAGTAAGATTTAGAAAGGGGGGACCCCTTGGGAAAAATGCCATTCACCACTTGAAAATCTGTATTAGTCTATTGGGGCGGCCATAACAAAATACCAGACTGGGGTCTTAAACGATAGAAATTAACCTTCTCAGTTCTGGAGGCTGAAAGTCTAAGATCAAGGTGCCCCAGGGTAGCTTTCCTCCGTGGCATCTCTCTGTGGTTTAGAGATAGCCTCCTTCTTGCTGTCACTCACATGGTCTTTTCTCTGTGGCCACACATCCCCTGTGTCTCTCTGTGTGTCCAAATTTCCTCTTTTATAAGGATACCAATCATATTGGATTAGGGACCCCAGTGACAGCCTCATTTTAAGTGAATCACTTATTTAAAAGCCCTATTTTCAAATAGAGTGACATTCTGAGGTACGGGGTAGGGGTTGGGTTTCAACATACAAATTTTGGCCGGGGGTCGGGGGGGTGGGTGGGGGGTACAATTTAACCCATAACAAAACCAAACACCAACCAATGCTTATCTCTGAACAGGACTGCAAAGACTGAGGACTCCCAGGAGAGAGGCATCAAGAGTTGGGCATTCTGGGAAAGTTTCCTGGAAGGGAGAAACTTGGAGTTTTGGTCAAAAGAAAGGTATTTACAAGGGCCTGAAAACACATGCAGGACGTGTTCTGGGGGGTGGGGGTGGGGCTGCACCTGGGTGGCTCAGTCAGTTAAGGGTCCAACTCTTGATTTCAGCTCAGGTTATGATCTCTGGGTCCTGAGATCGAGCCCCATGCCGGGCTGCATGGTCAGCTTAGAGTCTGCTTGTCCCTCTCCCTCTGCTCCTTTTCCCACTCACACACTCTCTCTAAAAAAAAAAAAAAAAAAAAGACAAGACAAGTTATTGAGTTGTCAAGGAGGGTCCTAGGGGCTGGTGGTGGTTCTAGGGGGTGAGTGCAGTGGGGAGGTGAGCTGTGAAAGGCCTGGGATCACAGGAGAAGGGCTTGGGCTTGATTCTATGGCAGTAGGGAGCCACTGATGATATTCTGCGCCCAAGAAAGATGGTGGCTGTGATTTAAGCCAGAATCAGGGAAGTAACAGATTAATGGCTTTCAAATTTGAGCATGCAGCAGAATCACCTGGAGGGCTGGTTATACCAGATTGCTGGACCCAAGCTCCAGAGTTCAGTTGGTCTGGGGTGGGACTTGAGAATTTGCTCTTCTGACAAGTTCTCAGGGGATCCTGCTAATGCTGTCTGTGTATCACAATTCAAAAACCACTGGAAGCCTTGCTAGAGAGGGCAGGGAGGGGTCTGTTTCATCTCCCAAAGCCTCCAAGGCACAAGCAGTGGAAAGTCACGCCCCTACCAATTGCCACGCTTTACAGACACGGAAACTGAAGACCCGAAGGCCACGGCTTTAGTAGGGGGGTATTTCCAGGCCCTGAGCCTAGAACCTTGGGTCTGGGTGGCCCTGGCATCCGGCGCTTCGTGCAGGAAGGCTCCTGGGTCCACCGGCCTAGGCCCTTGCGAGGGCACTGCCATTTTGGGTTGGAAAACAGGTCCCAAAGAGCTGGGTCTCGGAGAGCGTACGGCAGGCAGCGAGGTAGTGAGCCCGGGCGGCCCTAGCAGGGGGCGGAGCTTTCCTGCAGCTCTCTGGGCGATGCGGCCCCTGCCTGCGTCAGCCCCGCCCCGCCACAGACCCCGCCCAGTGTAGCCCCGCCCCACGTGCGGCCCCGCCTTCCCCTGGGTTGTGTCCTCAACCCGGTGCCGTGAGTGTGGTCGCCTGCCTGGCTCCGCTGGTCTGGCTGAGTCAGGCTCTGCTGCCAGCATGGTGACCCTGGGACAGCTGAGAATGGAGACTGGCGACAAACAGGAGAGAGAAGAAGGGGCGTGGCCAGCCTGGGGAAGGAGTGCTGGACCAGGAGCCGGCCAACCAGGCTCCCGTGGGAGCCTCACCTTGAAGGACTGTGTGACCTAAAAGAACTTGCTGAACCTCTCTGGGCTGCATTCATTCAACGAAAAATTACAGTAGATTTGGTGTGTGCCAGGTGCTGGGGATATGGTGATGAACAGGCCCCGCGTGGCGAACAAGCCCTGGTTAAGGGTGTGACCACTGAATCCCAACTTTACACCCTACTGACTGGGTGACCTTGGGCAAGATAATCAACTTCTCTGTACTTCATTATCCTCATCGGTAACTTGGGAGTAACACCTACCTTGTAGGGCTGTGAGGATTAAATATATGTATACGTGTAAAATCCTAGGAATAGTGCCTATTAAGCACCATTATTAAGTGCCTAAGAATCTTCATTATTAGCTGTTGCTATCTTTACCTGGAGCTTGTATTCACTGACTTTAACTTTAAAATTTCTTTTTCATAATGAACTGACATATAAAAAAGAACCTTAACACTGTGTTCCCATCATTCCTATTTAAGAAAGCATTATACATACATTTCTCTTTGCTCTAACCTTAGTCAAGCCTTGATAGTTCCTGCTCCTGAAGCCTCTAAAATCTCCTGCCTCCAACCCATCCTCTACTGTGCTCACAAACTGTGAGAGATCCAGATAAAACACAAATTGGACCTGGTCATAACTCTGCTTGAAAACTTCCACCTGTAAGATAAAGTCAAACACACCCCCTTGACATCCAGACCCTTCACTTCTGATCCTCTCTGACTCTTCCTGTTTGGTTTCTGCCTCCCACTTCGGTAAGTTCCTCTTACCATTTCTTAAGCGTCCCTCTTCTTTGTATATGTTGGCCCCTCGGCCTGGGGTCCCGTGCATTCCTTCTCTCTCTTTCGCTCGTTCCAGGAGAAGCACCATCCTTTGATTCCACCCAGGCTCCTGAGCACCTTCCCACTGGTGTGAGTGGGTATCTGTCCTCCCCTAGACTGTAAGATCCTGGCAGCAGGCCCTCCGCTGACTCATTTTCATCTCCTCCTAGTAAAGGGAAGGCATGTACTGCACTCCACAGTTGTAGCTGATTGTATCTGTGGCACTGTGCTAGGGCGTCATAAGGGTGGTCATCCAGGGACTCCAACGCCATCATTTTCATGGGGAATTAGAGTCCCTCAGCAGTAAAACCACTGGAGAAGAATACAGAGGTCATTAAATGGGGTCCCCATTTTAAAGCCACTCCAGCACAGCGCCATTTTCCTACTGTGCCCAGTTCCCCCTCCCAAGCCCGTTCCTCCTCCTCCTTGCTTCTTGCTCCATCCCTGTCTCCTCTCTCTGAGGACACTGGGTTCCTCATGATGAGTAGATCTTCCCCAGGGACTAAGATGCAGGCCATGCAGTGACTGTGTCATCTATCCAAGAGGCTTGTGGTTTTGGGGAAACCAAGGCGATGCCAATCCTGGCCCCAGATCGCCTAGGTTCTAGGAGCAGAGAAGAGACGCTTCCAGAGCGGGGGCTCCCAGCCTGTTTCCATCCTGTCAGATATATTTGTAAAGCAGAGTCTCTTCACAGAAAGAGGGGAGCCTAAGTCCCCATTTAAGTAAATTGGGAATAAACTGGTTAAGTGCCTTCAAACTCTAGGGAGGGAGCTGGGTGGAGGAGGGAGGGGGGAGGAGAGGGGCAGGAAAAAAGGGACACTTCTATGCCTCTATGGATATTTTGAATTTTGTACTATATTCACGTCTGACCTATTTTTTTTAAGAACTGAAATCGTACATTGGATGGTAATCAGAAGAGCTAGGTTCCAGTATTGCAAATACCAATTACCGGCCTGCTCACCTTGGTCTCTCTGAGCCTCGCTTTAATAACCACCCAGTTCCCAGCTCAAAGAGTAGGCACAAGGGAGACCTTTGTAAACTTGGTGGGGCTGGGTGCGCTTAATTATTATTTACTCTTCATTCAGTTCATCTCCGTAGACAATCACTGAGCCCTTCTCTCTGGCCGCAGTGTATGGGTCTCTCTGTACAAGTGTGGGTGTGTATGTCTGGGTGTGTGTGCTTCTGGACATGTTGGGGTGGTGTGTGGGATGACTATGGAGTTGGCCATTCCAGGGTCCCTGCCTGAAAGAGCTTCGGGTACGACAGGACAGGTGACCAAGTAAAAAACTTCCTCTAACACTCTTGAACTCTGTTAAAGGCCAAGTAAAGGGATGAAAAATGTGGGTGCCCAGAGGAGGGAACATAAATTCAAGCAGGGGCCTTTGCCTTGGCTGTTTTCCCTGCTTGGAAATGCTCTTCCCCCAGGATCCCCAAGGCCTACCCCCTTGCCTCCTACAACTCTTTCAGCAGATGGTACCTTCTCAAGGAGGCCCGCTTGACCACACTGTTTAAATAGCAACTCCACCCTGCAGTCCCGAAGCTCTTCTTTTATTTTTAGCCAAAGCCCTTATTTTCAATGGCAGTAAAGTTACCTATACTAAAAGTAACTTAAAATACTCTGTATTTTACTCATTTTGTTTACTGTATTTTACTCACTTTATTACTTATTTTACTCTGTTTCCCTCATGTCCTTCATTAGAATGCAAGCTCTGTGAGGGAAGGGACCATGTCCCTTTTGTTCACTGCTGTGCACCACCCCGCTCCACCCGGACCTAGAACAGAACCTGGCATAGAGTAGGACACTCGGTACCTATTTGGGATATGGTGGTGATAGGGTGGTGCTCAGGGGTGGATGGCAGAGCGGCCATGGCCATGCCTGGGGAGGTAGCCAGAGGCCCAAGGCTATAGCCACGGACTAAAGGAGCACCCTGTGACGTGGGATCTGATGGATTCGTGGATGGTGGGGGTGGGAATGCTCCAGTGGGCATGGGGAGGAAGACATGGCCTGGAGAAAACCTGAGACACTTTGGGGACCATTCTGTATGCTCTAAATTCCAGCTCAGTGCCCATCCCTTCCCTCTGCCACCCTAAGAAACCGAGCCTGTTGCTATGGGGAAGGGGAGTTTCAGGGGCCTCCCTAGTTTGTTGGGGAAGGTGATGGTGGACCCATTTGTGAAAACCAAAGTCTACTGCTGGCAGGTCCTTTGCCTATGAGAGAGTACCTATGCGGGGGGGGGGGGGGTGTTTAGAAGGGAGGAGGCAGCAGAAGGCCTAGTGCTGGTGGTGGCTGGATTATAGGCTCAGAGCAGAGATGTTTCTGTGAATGTCCAGAACAGAGAGCAAGGCCCAAGTAGAGGGCACCCTCGGGAACAGAGGCCAGAGAAGAAATGAAGCAGACACTGAGGCCAGGCTGGGAAGGGCCTCGAAGGCCAGGCCAAGGAGTCGGGAGAGAACCCAGGATGTCCAGGGAACACACGAGTATCTGGAGCTGAGAGTAGGAGGTGGCAAAGTAAGGAAGCTCCATTCAGGAAGAATTGCCACTCAGGGGTCTTTACCAATCTTTACAGAAGGAGAGGAGGAGACGTGCTCTCTAAGGCTTGGAGACAGAGAAGGGGGCAGAGTGGCCATTTCACTTGGGTGGCCCATTCATTTACTTTATCAGGCACTTAATGTGTCTGGACTCTATGCTGGGGCCTGGAGGTGCCACGAGGAATCAGGCCTAAACTTTGACCCCATGCGAGGGAGAGGGTACCTCAGGAGAGAGATGACAGGTTCAAAGAGGCTATGATTATGCCAGCTCAGAGATCAGGGAGGGCTGCCTGGATAGGAGGCATCTGAGCTGGGCACTGAATGGTGGTCAGGGGTTTGAAAGTCAGCTGATCCGTAAGAGAGGATGTTTGACTCAGGAGTTCCAAACCGGGGGGTTTGATGTGCACTATTACACTGAATTCCCCTAACAACTCTCAGAAGAGGTAGCCAAGGCGGAGGAGGGGATTTATCTTATGGATAAGGAAATAAAGATCTTGGGACCAAATCCAGAGAGGGTAAGGGCCCAGCCCTAGGTCACTAGCCTGAAAATAGCAGTTGGTTGGAACCCAGGGCTGTTGGACTCCCAGCCAAGTGCTCACCCTGCGAGTCCACAGCCGCCTCTGGCTATTTGGAGTTTGATTCACTGCGGCTTTCCAAAGTGCTATGGAGAAGCTGTCAGCTAATCTTCAACCCCCAGGACCTTGACCTGCCTCTGCCTGACCCCAGAGAGGATCCAGGACGCAGACCAGTGACCCACTGTCGGCTCCTCAGTGGTTGGCCAAGGGCAGGCAGAGGCCAGGATGGAAAAACCTCCTCAGACTTTGAGTCTGAGGGCTTGTGGCTGGTTCCGGCCATGCCAAGCCCTTCTGTACAGCCTTCTAAGCTTGTCACCTACCTGGGCCCTTCCAGTCTGCATCACCGTCCAGGGGGACGCCGTTCACCCCAGCATTCCCCACCTTCGGTGAGTTGAGAAACTGAGGACATGGTGGACATGACCGTCCCAGGGAAGAGTAGCCGTTATTCCTTTGAGGGACTGGGGGTTGCCTGCAGCCCTTGAAAGATTACGAGAATGCTACCAGCTCTGCCTCCTGCAAGCTGCCTTTCTCTGAGCCCTCACCAGGCCCAGAGCTAAGTGCTGTCGGCACGGTAATTCATTGACTGGAGCATGGGTTGGAAAACACTGGAAGAAGCACTAGCACCAGTATGTACAGTCTGTGAAGATGATGGTGATGATGAAGCGGCCTCCCAAAGCAATGTGATGAATGGATTCCGAAGTCTTGGAGAGCAACGGAGAGCCTTGCAGATGATGTGCCCTGGCCCCTTGGCACAACTCTGGTCCTTTGCTTCCGTCATCTAAGTGACTGACATCCTTCCTGCACAGGCAGCCTGCTCCCGACCCTCAGCCCCCAACTCCTGGATGAGGTATTTAGGCCCCGAGCCAGGCCAGCTCTGGGATTCCTATTCCCAGGCAGCTCGGCTGCAGCCCCAGGAGGACAGCCAACAAGGGGCCCAGCAGCTTATCGCTCCATGGAGAGTCTCCAGCGGGCAGACTGTCTCCACTGCTGCTGAGCCAAGCTGATAATGAGGACAGACCCTTGTGTTTACTGTGGCTGGGAGAGTGGGGCCTCCTGGGGGCGGCCCAGCTCCTCTGGGAACAGACTGTCTGTTTGCTGAGATACCATCGCATTCTTGCAGCCTCGGCCACCCCAGGATGGATGGGGGGGGTGCGAGGGAAGGGGAGGAGGAAATAGGACAGCTGCTGGCCCTCCGTTCCCCTGGGGCCCACACTGAGAAGGCCACCGCCCTGGGTCCTCCAGGGGGGTCTATGGTTTTCTGGCCTGCTTGTTGAGTCCTTCGTAAAGGTCATTAATAGCCAACGTGGGCATTCCCCTCTACAGTTTACAAAGCGGTTTGTCAACGGTGATCTATTTTGCTCTTCTAGATAACCTTCCGTGTAGGTAGTCTGGGGTGATGAAGTTTCACAGAAGAGAGCTGCCTAGTCAGGCAGGAGCAGAGGCTGACGGCGTGGAGGATGGACGTTGGGGCAGGAGCCCTTGAATGAGCCCCAGCTGACCAGTCCCACCCGCGATGACAACTAACCCTGGGAGTGCTTACTGTGTGGTTGTGACGGTCAAAAGCACGTTAGATACGTTAGCTTGTTTATTCCTCACCAACAGCCCTTAGGAGGTAGGTGCTATCAATAGATCCATTTTATAGATGGGGAAACTGAGGCAGACCCAGGCAGAAAGTAGGAGGGCTGCGATTTGAACCCTAGCAGCATGGCTCCAGAATCTCCCATTTAACCACTGGGCTACATACACGTCCAGCTTAAAGCCAGCTAGTGAAAGATGGGTTTCTAACTGGCTTACAGAGAGCAGTGGGCATTTCCAAGGGCAGAGGTGGCCTAGCAAAGCAAGAACGGGCTTTGGGATTAGACCAGGGTTCCACTCCCCGTGCTGACACTAACGAACCCTGAGGCCGACTTTCCCCTGAGTCTCCGTTTCCTCCTCTGGAAAGTGGAAGTAAGATCTGCCTTAGAAGTGAGTGTGAGAAATGATGGATGAGAAGGTTCTGGCACATGGCAGATTTTCATTAAATAATTACTATTATGACTTTGACACCTGAGCTGGGGAGGTGTCCTGCCCAAAACTGAGAGTTCAGAAGAGTATCTCTTAAAAGAGAGGCCCAATCTTCCTCGGCTATGGGAGCACAGAGGAGGAGGGACACCTAGTTGAAGGGATCTGGTGACTTCAGAGGAGGCAGCATGAGTGCACGGTTGGGACTCTGGCTTCAGAGCTCAACAGACTTGAGTTCAAGTTCTGATATCCAGCATGTGCTCTCTGGGTGGCCCTGGGGAGTTGCTTAACTTCTTTGTAAAATGAGAACACTGATAGAACCTTCCTCGTAGGGGTGTGAGAATAGGTGGGATCATTCAGGGAAAGGAGCCCTGGGCACATTGGTGGGCACATAGTACATGCTCAACAAAATCCTGCGGCCATCAGCGTTTGTGGGAGCGGGTGGTAGGCAGAGGAATGGCCCCCAGCAAAGGCCTCCATGTATAGTACCTGGAACCTGCGAATATGTAGGTTACATGGAAAGGGGAATTGTGCTTGCTGGTGGACTTGAGGTTACTAGTCAGCTGACCTCGAGATGGGGAGATTATCCTGGCTTGTCACTGGGGACCCACTGTAATCACAAGGGTCCTTATGAATGGAAGGCAAGAGAGAGAGAGAACTTGTGTCAAAGTGATGTGAGGAGAAAGACTCCACCAGCCATTCTTGGTGCCAAAGATGAGGGAAGGGGACATGAACCAAGGAATGTGGGCTGCCTCTAGAAGATGGAAAAGCTCCCTTGAGCCCCTAGAAAGGTTTACAGTCCTGCCAATGCTCTGATTTTAGCTCAGTGACACCCATTTTGGACTTCAGACTCCCTGAACTGTAAAGTAATAAAATCTGAGTTGTTTAAAGCCACTAAGTTTGTGGTCATTTGTTATGGCAGCAAAAGGACACTAATACAGGGTATAAGTTGGTCCTTGAAGACTGGCAGGATGATAACAGGCAGAGGCAGGGCTCAGATGTATGAGAAGAAGAAACTGTACCCAACGGCCTTTAGGCTAGAAAGCACAAAGCATTTTTGAGGACTGGTTGGAAAGCCTGTTTGGTTCTTTGCAAAAATGAACACAATTCTCCATCCTTGTCCATATCCCCTTTGCAATGTAACTAGGCAGCTCTCCTCAACAAGAGATGGAGTCTGTCTCCCCCATGTCTTGAATCTGCACTTGGCCCTATGGCTTGCTTTGGCCAAGCATATACACGTTCTGAGCCTGGGCCACGAGAGGTCTTACACACTTCGGCACTCTCGTGGTTTTGAAACCCTGCCACCAGTCTATGACCAAGCTCAGGTACGACAGGCAGCCTCTAAAATGACTCCAGTAATCCCCACCTCCTGAGATGAATGCCCTATGTAGTCTGCTCCCATCGAGTGCTGGCTGGACCTAGTGCCTCCCTTCTAATGGACAGAATGCAGCAAAAGAGATGAGTTGGCGTTTCTGAGATTAGCTGGCAAAAAGACTGCATGACTTCCATCTTGCTTTCCCTTTCTTGTTCTCTTGCTGGCTCGCTTTGAGGGAATCCAGCTGTTGTGCTGTGTCCTATGGAGGACCCCATCTGGCAAGAAAATGAAACCTCTGGCCAACAGCTAGCCAGGACCTGAGACCTACCCAAATCCACATGAGCGAGCTGAAAAGTAGGTCCATCCCTGGAGCGTTGAGATGGCAGAAGCCCTAGTTGATACCTTGACTTTGGCCCTGTGACAGTCCTTGAGCCACAGATACCCAGCTAAGTGGTACTAGGCTTCCTGACCCCAAGGGACTGTGAGAAAATACCAGTTTGTTGTTTTTAGCTGTGTAATTTGTTATGCAGCTATAGATAACTAGTACCCCCACCAGACTGGTTTGCTGGGTGATGAGTGACATGTGGCCCAGTCACTTCCTTTCACCCAGACAACAACTAGACATGGGCGTGAGGTCGTCCTAGACCAGCTAGCCCTTAGCCAACCTGTCAGTTGCTTGCAGATGCATGAGTGGGCCAAGCCAGGATCCGCTGTGCCTGGCCCAGAGCAGCGAAAGTTCCCGCTGACCTTGGACTTGGTAGCAATAATATACATTGTCGTTTTAAGTGACTGAGCCTGGAGTTGACTTTGTACCCAACAGTAGCTGACTGATATAACCTGTGTAGCCAGAGGTTCATGCCTGCAGTAGGAAATAGGGCTGGGAAGCTGTGCGGGGGCCTAAATGTGTAGGGCTTTGTGGCCAGGTTAAGGCATTTGGAGTTTAATTAGCAGGCAGTAGGGGTAGGTTTGGAGTGGGAGAACACGATCATGATCAGAGATGTGACTGAGGAAGTTTCTTCTGGCAGTGGCCTGCATCAGAGGCAGGGAGATCACTTAGGAGGCTGTTGTCAGGAGGCAGATGAGCCGTGATGGAGGCCTGAAATTGGGAAAATGTGAGGAATGGGAGAGACCAGTAGAGGCGGGATCAATGAAGACTGTTCGGGATTGGGTTGGGGGCAGGGCAACGGGAGAGTGGAAGTCAACACCCAGGTTTTGTTCCTGGGAGCCTGAATGGTTGGTCGTACTGTTGATAAAGATGGGGAAGTCAGCATGGGGGATAGGGAGATGCCAGCTACCGGGATGGACTGAGTGTTCAGTGCTATAGAGACCTCTGGGAAGAGGCTCAGGAGACAGTGAGTCAAGGCTTCAAAGGGAGCTTGATCCCCTGCCTAGTGTAGTCAGGGAAGAGTAGAGAATGTACCTTCAGATGGGCAAATGAGAGAAGTGGAGAAAGGCCTAATTACAAGGGGGTGTGAGGGGTTTGGGCATTGCACAGGGGTGGTGAATGGGCCTGGGTTAGCAATGGGGGGCAGCTGTTATCACCCCCTGGGATGGAGAAGCCCCTGAGGACAGGAGCAGGAACCAGAACCAGGAGAGAGTGTGCATGGAGAGGGGTGCCTTACAGGAGCCGTGGCCTTTGGTAGAAGATGCAGATGACCCATGACCACCCAGCAAGGAGGACACAGGGGAATGAGCACCCTGACCACGCCTTCTTCTTGCCTGCGAGCACTTTTTGGTGTCCCCCGTTGGCCAAGTCCAACCTGAAGGCCGAGGGCAAGGTTGCGTGTTGATGTGGTCCCTGCACACCAGCCTCCCAGGACACAGAGGGGACCGAGTGGGGGAGGGGTGAGCGGAAGGTAACTGGCCACCTAACAGATGAAACTCCTGTAGCTTAAGTCAATCGGTGACCCTGATCTGGCAAAGGAGATTTGAGGGGCTATCTGCTAGGAGTTTCTGGGAAAAGGGTCTTGACTTTTAGGAAGGAGACCGCAGGAGAGCTGTTCATTGTATCTGCTGTGATGGCTGGAGCGGCAACGGCTATCTTGCCACGACGGGGGAGGCAGCCGCAGTCAAAACCAACCCACTGAGGATGGAAAAGCAAAGAGATGGAGAGAACCAGGTCCTTGATGACCTCGTGGAACTGCTCTGAGAACCCGAGGTTCCTTTTTTTTTTTTTTTTTTTTTTTTTTTTTTGCGTGAAATAATACAAGTTCTTATCATTAGAACCATTTTGAGTTGTATTTCCCGTTATTTGCAGCTCAAAGCTTCCTAAAGGACAGAGCTGCCTCCCACTATCTCCAGGCCCGTGTGCAAGCCCTTCAGCCTCCCACAGCCTGCAGGCCAAGCCCCCCTGTTTCCCTCTGCTGACCCTGGGCTTGCATCCACTGCAGCAGATTCAATGCAGAATTGCAAAGGCTTTTTCAGTCTGTGCCGAAAGAGTCAGAAGTGGGCAATGGGCTGTTTGCGGAGCTGCCCCGTAGCTACTAGGGATGGGCTAGAGTGGCGGGGGGCACAGGCCTTGCGGGTCGTCATAACCAGCTTCGAGTCGGAGTCTACTGCTTTCTAACTGTGTGACTTTGGGCAAATTAGTTAACATCTCTGAGCCTTGGTTTTCTCACTGGAGGTGGTAAGGGTTGAATCAGATAGAAGAAGAAAAAAACAGTCAACCCTGACATGAATCCTAGACTTGAGAGGCTACCCTCTAAAGACTTCCTCCCCCTCTCTCCCTGTTCCTTTCCACCGCTGGGTTGGATGTGAGGGAGGTTGGGAAGGGCCCAAAGGGATATTGGCAAGAGAAACAACCCAGTGAGTTGACTGCACAAAAGGCCCCCCCTCCATGTGTTTGATGTATGAATGGATGAATGAATGAAAGAATAAATGGGAAAAAAATAAGAATGAGAGGGCTAGAGAGACAGGGAAATTTCGCCCACAGGGAGAAAGACTGATGGAGGACTTTGTAAAATTCCCCAGGATGAAATCTGCCCAGCTGAAAATAAATCCTCGTTCTGCTATTCAAGAGAAAGAGGGAGAACTGAGGTTGCCATAGACCCCTATGAGTCTCTGCCAGGGGTTTGCAGTCCTGATTGTCTGGACCAGAATAGCAGATGCTTTGCCTACACTGGACTCTCCAATTTGCCACAGACTCCGCCACTCCCTAATGCCTCCCTCCTGCCACACTCAGGATCGATACCCAGGGCACAGATGGCAGATCAGTCAGGAGAGGCTAGGTAATGCAGTGGTAACAAAAGCCCCTGAATCCCAGTGGCTTTATGACAACCGTGTTGATTTCTTGTTTATGCACTACATGGTGGGTTATTCAAAGTCTCTCGAAGATTGAGCTGAAGAAAGCTGCGTGGGGACACCCCTCTCTAATGACAGCAGCAGTGTGCGCAGAACATGGGAGACCCCACCCTGGCTCTTCAGTCACCTGCCCAGAAGTGTTTCACATCACATCTGCTCCTATTTCATGGGCCAAAGCAAGTCACATGGCCATACTTGAGTCAAGTCGGTGGAGAAGCACAATCCTCTGTTTCCAGTAAAGAGGACTGGCAGTTTGTCAGCAGTCCTGACCCCCCACCATCAATGGGCTAGGTCAGAGGGGGGCTTGGGCTGACTGCAGCTCAGACATAGCTTGTTTGGCCTGTTCGGTATTTTAAATATTTTTAAATAAGGTTTCCAACTTATATGACATCAAGATAGGTCCTATACAAATCTGTATAATCCTGGCTCACTTTGAGAAATTGGACTCTTTGGTAATAGTGGTTGTATTAATTGTTGTATTAATTAGGATTAAGTTGGGTGGATTATAACAGAAAAACTCAAAATAACGGAAGCCTAAGGAAGATAGATGTTTCTTCCATGAAAGAAGCCTGGAGATAAATAGGCAGCCCGGGACTGGGGCTGTGGATTTAATTATTAGGGACTTAGGCTCGTTTTTCTCTCTGCTTTGTTGTCTACAGTGTATAGCTCCCACTTGCAAAGATTGCTTCATGCCCCATCATGGCTTCTAGTGCTCCAGCCAGCACATTCATACTCCAGGCCAGAGAAGGAAAGGTTAAAGGCAAACAATGGTGCCTCCCAGCTGAGTCGGCTCTCTTTCTACTGCCTTTCCAGAATCCCTGCACAAAGCTTCTACTCACATGTTATCTGCCAGAAATAGTCATCTGGGTATACCAAGTGCAAGGGAGGCTGGAGATAATCATGTGACTCTGCTCAGGCCAAGGTAGTCTTTTTGCCCCAGGATAAAATTTGCCCAGCTGAAAATAAATCCTTGTTCTACTATTAAAGAGAAAGAGGGAGAACTGAGGTTGCCATAGGCACCTATGAATCTCTGCCAGGGGTTTGTAGTCCTGATTGTCTGGACCAGAATAGCAGATGCTTTGCTTACACTGGGCTCTCCAATTTGCCACAGACCCCACCACTCCCTAATGCCCCCCCCCCCCCCGGTGTCAGTTATTATTTATCATTGGGCTCATGCTGGCTTTATCTTTCTTAGTGGAATTAATAGGAAAAAGAAATATTTCCTATGTCTCTGTTAAAAATCAAGAGTAAAAGATATAGCAACATAGACATATGTTTCAAGAAAAATGAGAGTGGAAGTATATTTCTTGGGGGAAGAGAAAAATATTCCTAGCTGTGTATCATGCAAACAAGGTATATTGAAAAAAATGCAACTTGACACACTATTAAGAAAGAGCTGACTTGCTTTTTACTCACCACTCTGGCCTGGCAGGCATTTTACTGGTTGTGCAGCTAACTGGGAAGACAGTGGGCCTCAGATCTCCCTGGTTCTACACAGCTCACCCCTCTCCCTGAGAGGAGAACAGCCCCATTTTGTCCAACCCCTCTTACCCCTCATTTGGAATGATGTCGCCCTTCTTTGTATTCGGGGCTTATTTTGAGCAAGTTCAAAACCGTCTTGCAAAGTTCAAGATCATTATGGCAGGCAAAAATGCAGTGAAATAGCACACCACTGTCAGTTAATTACTAAAAATCCTTTAATAGCTGACATTATTATAAATTATATACCCATTATGACAGGGACAATTGGGCTCTCTGTTTTTCTTGCCCTGCATTGGAACCCCACACAATGCCGTCTTGTTGGGGAGAATGACCTGGGTGCACTTGGAAGCAAGTTGCGAGTTTACATGGGCTACCTATGCTGACCACAGCAGCCTGTGGGCCTCTGAGGACACCCTGTCCCTGAGTGGGGTTGAGGCTGCTGCCTGACTAGGCCCCAGAACGAACCCTGTCTCCATTCCTACCTGCTGTCCCTGCTTCTATGGCTACAAGTCCCTTCCCCATAGGCCTCCCAACTCCCTCTGCGCTGTTCCCTGCTCCTCTCCATGTCTAGGCTTAGCACAAAGAGCTTCTCCTCCAGGCAGCTTCCCCTGATTCCCATTCCAAAGCTCCAGACACATGGTAGGCTGGTTCTTTTTTGGTTTTGTTTTATTTATTTATGATTTTTATTTATTTATTTATGATTTTACTTATTAGAGAGACAGAGGGAGAGAATCTCAAGCAGACTCCCTGCTGAGCGGGGAGCCTGACATGGGGCTCGATCTCACGACCTTGAGATCATGACCTGAGCCAAAAACCAAGAGTTGGACGCTTAACCGACTGAGCCACCCGGGCGCCCCAGTTTTTGTTCTATTTTTGTCAGGTGCACCTTAAGCATCAACCTTGATGATGTTTTACAGATGTGTATACGACGTGACCCCCTCCTACATCAAGATGTAGAACTAACTTAAAAATGTTCCTGTGCATGGGCATCCCCTTCGGAGCTTGTAAAAGATGCAGCTTCTGACCTAACCCAGAGATGCTGATTCAGGGGCCCAGGAGGGCAGGGTGACTGTGCCGGATCTTCGGGTGGAGGGGGCCCACAGCCCACCCTTGGGGAAACCCACTCAGTTCTTGCTGGGAAAGTCCTTGGGTCTTAGCTATTCCCCTCCTGTTAGGCGGGAGCCATGCTCTGGTCCTTTGCTGTCAGTGTGTCTGTCCAGCAAGGTTCCGGGCCAGAAGGGGCACCCACGGGGGGGAGTCTAGGCTGGCTGCTGTCTGAAGATGCTCAAGATGGGGGGACTGTCTATAAGAAAAGTGATGTTTGCCCCACTGCCTCCGGCAGCCACCGAGCGTTCGTGGTCTTGGACATTGTCAGGGTGAGAAGTCATCTACTGGACAAGATGGAGCATTCTCCAGCTCACTCCTTCCATCCACAGGAATCGCCACTCGATGCTCAGCCCTGCCCCCTGTTAGAATCCCCGGGGGAAGCTTGAAACAAAAAAACAAGCCCTGGCCCCACTTCAGATATTTTGATTTAATGGCTCTGGGGTGGGGACCAGGCTTTAGTAGTTTCTAAAGCTCCCAGGTGATTCTAATGCATAGTCAATGCCTAGAACCCCAAAGCAGAGAGGCCTGACTTGGAATTTTAAGCTGTCTTTATCTGACTGTGGTCGGTGTCCTTGACATCCACCTGCAGAGGTCTCCCTCCATCCTGGGGACAGATCAATCAGTAATATTGGGTGATTATCGAGCACCTAATCATCATGGCGGCACTGCATGTTGGCAGGGGGCACACTGAGCCCAGGAAACCCTAGCGATTGCCTTCAGAGCCCCAGTGGGTGAGGCGGGAGCGGGGATAGGGCCCATGTGGCTGGCTGGGATAGGGCCAGGCTGCCCTGGAGCCAGAGCCTGCCTCTTGACCACCAGCCATGGCCAGGGCACAGGCCCAGGGCCAACTTCCTCCTTTAGGCACAGGAGACATAGGGCCTAGGGCCCCACGATAATTTCTGGGGACTGATGAGATGTTTTCATTTGGTTTTTGTCTGAAATCAGAAAGAAAAAAATGACTAATAATAAATATATCACAACGAATCTACATTTGTCTTTATACCAATACACTTGTAAAATATACTTCTTTTTTTTTTTTTTTAATGGAAGAAGGGGCCATGAAGATGGAAGTGTCCAGGGCCCACGGAAGTCACAGCGCAGCCCTGCACACAGTCCTGGGCTCTGGAAGGCAGGCTTTGGCTACTGCGTCCCTCAGCCCCTTCCCTGACAGAGCACGGCTGGTGCTCGTGGGGACGGAGGCCAGAAATGCTTATCACACACCTGCTGGGCGCCTAGCCCTGGGGAGGAAACAAGAGCATCAGGCGTGTCCTGGTTGGCCTAGGAAGAGAAGACGTACATACGGGAAACCAAGGACAAGACAGGACGCACTCTCCAGTGGTGGTCAAGTCTTACTTGGATGTCTTCTTGTGTTTATCATTTTTTCTGTCACTGGGTCCGGCCCTCTTTGGATAGAGTTGTTTCATGTATTTAATTCTTTTTTTTTTTTTTTTTAAGATTTTATTTGACAGAGAGAGACAGTGAAAGAGGCAACACAAGCAGAGGGAGTGGGAGAGGGAGAAGCAGGCTCCCTGCTGAGCAGGGAGCCCAACACGGAGCTCGATCCCAGGACCCTGGGACCATGACCTGAGCCGAAGGCAGATGCTTAACCGACTGAGCCACCCAGGCACCCTATATGTATTTAATTCTTCAACCACTATTCTTTTGTTGATTTATTCCTTTCTTCAACCAATGTTTACTATATTCATAATTCAGGTTTTTAAGAAAGATTATTTATTTTAGAGAAAGACAGAGCAGGAGCACCAGAGCAGGGTGGTGTGGGGGGAGAGGGAGAGAGGGACAGAAGGAGAGGGAGAGAGAGAAATTCAGGCAGACTCCACGCTTGAGTGCAGAGCCCCATGAGGGGCTCGATCCCAGAACCCTGAGATCATGACCTGAGCTGAAACCAAGAGTCGGACACTTAACTGAATACACCACCCAGGAGCCCCAGTTCAGTTGTTTTAAAAAATATATTGGATTTAGGGCGCCTGGGTGGCTCAGATGGTTAAGCGTCTGCCTTCGGCTCAGGTCATGATCCCAGCGTCCTGGGATCGAGTCCCACATCGGGCTCCCTGCTCCTTGGGAGTCTGCTTCTCCCTCTGCCTCTCTCTCTCTCTGTCTCTCATGAATAAATAAATAAAATCTTAAAAAAATATATATATATTGGATTTAATTATTTTTGAGTGGGTAATTCTGTCCACAGGGCAAAGATTCCAGAAGGTACCAAAGAGGGCAAACCAGGAGGGCTGGAGGCAGGAAAGAGAGGGAGGCTTCTTTTGGACTGAACCTTTGGTCTTGTTTAGATTTTGTACCGTGCGTAAGCAATATCTATTTAATAGAATGACTTAAAACAAGCGAGCAAGCAAAACAAAACAACCAAACAGTTAGGGGTTGAAAAATAACCTCCGTCTCACCTGGCTTCCAACCCCAGCCAACCTCTCCAACCCCACAGACAGCCGCCTTGATCAGCTTACCCTGTGTCTTCCCAAAGACATTGTATGCATATGCACACGATACTTTAAAAAAAATTGTGCAGATTGTAGCATCCTGCCCGCATTGTTGTTGGTCATTTGGGATCTTGATCTTTTCATCCTGAAGCCCGCCTCTTTTTAACAGGATGATAGGCCATCATTTATTTAACTAGATCCTCTACTGATAAAGTTAAGGTGGTTCACAATCGCTTTCTTACAAAGCGACGTGAGAGAGCGTAACTCCCCGCTCTTGGAGTGGTGCAGACGTAACTGTGTGCATACAGCATTTCAGTCCCGAGCAGGCACATCTGCAGGCTGTCTGCAGAAAGGAGAGCCCCAGCGTCAACAGCTGTGGGCATTGCTACAGGGAGGGGACGTCGGGAAGCTTCTACGAGGAGGCCTATTTGGCCGTATCGATCAAAAATGAAATCCCCACTCCCCCCATTTCTAGCACCTTCTGGGTGCTCGGCGAGGGGTAGAGAGATGAGGAGCACTCAGGCTGAGCTCTTGAGGGGCTCTCAGACGCAGACAAATCATTCCCAGCCCCAGGAAGGAGGGATGTCAAAATGCCAGGACAGTGCAAGGAAACTAGCCTTGGGCCTCTCACTGGGGAGAGAGAGAGAGGAAATGTTTGTTCAGAGGAAAAGAAGGAAGGGCATTCCAGCAGAAGGATCAGCATGTATGAAGACTGGATGTCACAGAGGACACAGGGGAACTGTGGGGCGTTCCGAGGAGCAGGCCCTCTCGTTCAGGGTCCATGTGGTGGGAGGAGGATATGAGGTGGGACCTGAGTGGCTCTCTCTGGCCATGGTGGTGTAGAGGAATGGCTGAACGCAGTCATGTCTTTGAATAAATTCCCAGACCCCGAGGGATATTACATAACTGTATGTATCGTCACAAAATGCCTTTGGCCTCTAGCAAGTGCCCAGTAGATACCTGTTGAAGTATAAAATGAGCCTTGTTCCTGGGCGTTATCTCTTCAGTGAGGGTCCCTGTATTCCCCTGAAGGCTGAGGGAGTGAGCCTCATCCAGGAGGCTCAGGGTCAGGTCGGGGTGGTGGTCTGATCCTGATAATGGTGCCATTCTTTGGAAGTCTTCCTTCTCTGTCAAAAGCTCATGGGAATTTTGCATTCTATTCCTTGATATATCTGGGTTAGCTTTAATATTAAATGTAGAATACTTTACAATATAAAAATAAATTTCTCCAACTTTTTTTGTAAGTAGGCTCCACACCCAGCACGGAGCCCAACATGGGCCTTGAACTCACGACTCTGAGATCAAGATCTGAGCTGAGATGGAGAGTCAGATGCTAACTGACTGAGCCACCCAGATGTCCCTTCTCTAACATCTCTGAGTCAAATGAACTCTTTGACGTCAAGAAGCCCCCCGAGTCGCCCAGCCTGAGAAGGACGTGGATTACCGACGGGTTGGGGTAACCCAGCTGCCCTGCGGTAAATCCACAGTCCTCACTCTGACCTCTGCGCAACCGCCTCCAGCCCTCTTAATGATCATGAGATTTGCAGCACTTCACCCATTCATTCATTCATTCATTCATTCATTCTGTATTTCTGAAAGTTGATAATGTTCAAGGCGCAGCCCTCTCTCCCGTGTCATCCACACGGAGCTGAGAGTAACAGCTCTAAATGCTTTGCACAATAATCTCAGTCAATACTCACAATGGCCTCTATGATGTAGGTACAGCCATTACGGAGGGGGAGATGAAATTCAGCAAGCATCAGCAATGGGACCAAGGCCACTCTGTAAGGGGCAGAACCAGAATTAGAACCCATGCAGTCTGACCCCAGAGCCTGCCCTCCTACTTCCTGCACCATATCTGATGTGCACTTGGGCCATGCGCACTGGGAAGGGCAGCAAGGAACCCTGGGAATCAGAAAAACCTTGACTGGATTCCTGGCTCCCTGCAGTTGGCCCTGTGATCTTGGGTAAGTGACCCTCTTCACCTGGTACTAGATGCTCTCCCCAGGCACCCCCATCCCTGCCCCCTTCTGCTCTGCACTGGTGAAAGGCTGCTTAGAGAGTGGAGGATTAGGTGCAGCCCAAAGGGTGTACTCCGTAGCACTGGAAAGGGATGATTCTCTCAGTTCCCTTACACAGCTGGCCTTCCTTCTCCAGGTCACTTCTCACGGTGGGCTGCTGAGTCCTACTGTGTGGAAGAACTTAACTCCTCTCACTCCCACCTCGGGCAGGTAGGTACACTTTACAGATGAGTAAACTGAGTCTCCCAGAGGCTAGTTTTAATAACCCTGTTTACCCGGGCTTACCCTGGTAAAGACTGACTCCATGCTCATTTCACTAATCACAGCTACTATCATTTACTGAGCATTTATTAGGTGCCAGACACTGTGCTAAGCATTTTAATCTTTAAAACAGTCTCCCAATATTTTTACTACCATTTATGTCTCAAGCTCCCCATCTGGAATCTATCACCTGGGCATGAGCATAGCATCTGGTTGGAAGGATTATCCTAGGAGGCGGAGGAAGTTGCCCAAGGCCACACAGCTAAGAGGTGGCTGAACAGGATTTGAACCCAGGTCTGTTGGGTTTGACAAAATAATGGTGAAGAACCACCACTCTGTACTGCCCAGGCAGAGGTTGCTTGGAGTGGCCAGAGTAAAACCAGCATTCAAAGCATAGGGGCTATGGTAATGGGTCCCCTAATTATAGACAGGACCTAATTATAGACAGGAAAAAAAAATCATCCTTTCTGTGAGAAAGTAGTAAAAAAGCAAGCAAATAAACAAGCAAAAAAGCCTGAAAGTGGGTGAGATTAGCAATTGGTTAAATCGGTATCCTGAGCATTGCATGTATCCAGGTGGTCCCTGGGCTAATTTTAGTTGATGTGCAAACATATTTTATGTATTTAAAGTGATAAATATAACTAGCACATTTGCGACTCCATGGATATTACTGCTTATGACAAGGCGGAGTAAGAGTGAATTGATTTTAAAAATTAAGCAAATAAGCGTCAATAACATGTGTTCACTGTTGAGATGTTCTTTCACACTCAGATCTGTAACAGCAGATCACGCTGGTTCTATCTTCAAATATGTCCAGGATCCAACCGCCTGTCCCCAAGCCAGCGTGGTCTCTCCTGGACCACAGGGACAACCTCTCACCAGGTCCCTGCTCCCAGCTCTGTCCCCCCGCAGTCTGGTCTCCACATGGCCACTAGAGGGAGCCAGCTAAAACAAGGCAGAACATGACCCTCCCCTTCTCAGAACCTCTAGGGGTGCTCTACTTGCTCAGAGAACTAGCCAAAGACCCCCAAATGGCCTGTGGGACCCTTCAATCTGTCCCCCAGTATTTCTCACCTATTATCACCTCTCTGATGGTCCTGGAACACGCCAGGCACATTCCCACCTTCGGAACCTTGTACTTGCTGTTCTCTGTGCCTAGAACATTGTTTCGCCATAGTGGTCCCCCCCCCCCCCCCCAATCAGGACTTTGTTCAAATGTCACCTTCCCAGGGAAGCGTTTCCTGACCACTTTCTCTGAACCACACCTACCCTCTCCTGGCATTCCTCTCTCCTCTTCTTTGCCTTATTTTTAACCTTGGCACCTTTACCTTCCAAAACACCATATACCTGATTGTTTTGTTTATGGTCTGTCCTCCCACTAGACTCCTTGAGCTTAGGAATTTTGTGTTTTGTTTACTGCAGGATCCCTAGCCCTTTAAACAGTCACCCTGGAGCTCGCCTCTTCCCACCACCAAGAAGCAAGTGCTGCCTTAACATGATTTCTGCTGTTTCATGCCTTGTGTCTTCCCAGCTAACACGGAAACTTCCCAAGGGCAAAGGACCATGTTTTCTTTTCCAGGATCAGGTGTTAAGATGAACACTCACCTCAAGGAGGCTTGGGTTCAAGTCCCAACTCTGCCACCTATGGGCTGTGTAACCAGAGACAAATTACTAAAGCTCTCTGTTTCCTTCTCTACAAAACAGGTCTAGTAAGAATGATAACTTCTTCACTGTGTCGTTTTTTTGGGGGGATTTGATGAGATAGTGCATATAAATGTTTGGTACAGGATGATGATGAGCATGAAGCTTGGCAAAGTGAGAGATTTGAATTCAACCACCTCACAGATTCTTAATGAGTGCCTACTACGTGACAGGCATTGGGCTAGGGACTGGAGAGAAGGAATGGGGCAAGACGCTGTCTTGTGTGAATGACCTTCCTTGATGGCACAGGGTGGTCTCAAATGGCCTGCGTCTGACTCCACTCCACTCAGTGCTGATGCGGGTGGCTGGTGCCTCATAGCGTCACCATCTTTCCCCACGTGGGGCTTACATTCCAGAAGCAGAGGAGAATGGACATGGAATTGTGTGGTTATGAATGGTGAGAAGCTTTGTAAAGAGAAAGCACAGGGTGTTTTGGGAAAATACTGGAATAACGGTGGGGGGGTCAGATTTGATGCTGAGGGGTTAGGATTCATTCTTTGTGAGTTGCTTTATGAGAAATGTGGCTGCAGAGACCTGAGGAGCAGCAGCTGGGACCCCACTTTCCTCCTCTCCTACATCCCCAGGGAACTGGAGCTTGTTTTGCACAGGGCCATCTAGGAGGGTGCCCTTAGGCCTTAGCTCATAGGCCCTGCCCTGCCGGCCTCTCACACACCCTCTAGTGGTGGCAGTGCAGGCGGGTGCTAGGCCGGATGGGCCCTGGGAATCCAAGGACAATGGAGCTGTCACGGCCCTTCCCTTCCTGATACTATCTCCACTAAGAGGCATCTTCCTGTAATGAGGGATGACTCTGGGTCCTCATGTCGTTTAATTTTGGTAACAGCCTCAAACATGATTTCTATTCCCATTTTACAGACGAAGACCCAGAGGCTCATAAAGCCAAGGGAGGTTTAAGGAAGGTCAGTACTGAACTCAGGAACATCAGACTCTGGTTTCAGTGCTCCTCATATGGCATCCAGCAGGCACCTAATGGCACCCCACCTCTAATGTCACAGCTCTGCATGAGCAAGAGCAGAAACCAAACTTTGAGTTACTGCCCAGAGAAGAAGGTAGCCCTCCCTAGGAAGGTAACCCATTTCCAGCCTGCTGCCCCATTACCATTGCTTCCCACATACCTGCAAACCAGCCCCCCCCCAGTTGGTTGGGTTCAAATCTCCCCTCTGCAACTATCTAAAAGCTTGTGCACGTTAAAGCCTCTGTGCCTCAGTGTCCTTATCTGTAAAATAGTAGTAACAACCATATCTCCCCCCAAAGTGTAAAGTGGCCTTTGGGGCCTCACCCCATCATATTTTGATTCAGCAGGTCCAATGCATCACATTTTGAAAGTCACTGCCCTGGAAGGGTGTTCTCTGGCAACACAGACCCACACACCACTCTCTAGCTGTTGAGGGTGAGCATACATACTGGTTTATGCACTCTCAACACTATCTTCATGTCAGTGGCAAATTAAATGGCAAGTTCCTGCGCCTCGGTTTCCTCAGCTGTAAAATGGAAATAGTAATAGAACCTATCAAGGTTGTTGCGGGAATTCAATGACTGAATCCTTATGATGCCTGAAACATTGTCTTGCCCGTAGTAGGAGTCCTTACTGCAATCCACAGCCAGACCAGCAACTACCCTGATAAAAGAAAATACATTGCATTGAGTTTCTCTTTGTATTCCCCCGCCCCGGGGGCGAGAAATGACTGAAAGGGACCACGAGAGGGGCTTCTGGGTGTTGGTTACACAAGTGTTGTATTCACCTGCGAAAATTCATCTTGCTGTTCACTTGGATTTGTGCGCCTAAAATGCACTATCTCCTAGGATCTTCACGGTCCGGTGAAGAACGCAGGGCAGGCATCGTCATCCCCATTTTTCAAACAAGAAGGTGGCAGCTATTTTGATCTGGCCAAAGCAGCAGGGGATGGGGGTGAGGAAGCTCCTTTCGAGAGAACAACCACTTCTCCCGGAGAGCGCAGCGCGAACAGTACCTGGCTCCAGGTAAAAGCTCAGCAAATGGTATTGAGTCCTTCCAGAATATACCGCCCTTCCCCCAGCGCTCACGCAGACTCGGGGCCCGGGGGTACTCTCAGGGCGGTACACTCAAAGGGCCAGCCCCGCACGTGGGCACCCCCGGGGGAGACCCGCGCGCCAGCGCCCCCGCGGCCCCCGCGGGGGAATGGCGCCCAGCCCCGGGCCAATGAGAGTAGCGGAATTTCTTTCATTCAGTGCGGGGCAGGGCTCCTGCCCGGAAAGGGGCGGGGCGTCGTGTCGGGGGCGGGGCCGCCGCGAGCCGGGGAGAGGGCGGTGCCCGCCCCACGGCCGGACCAATCGGCGCCGCGCCCGGGGGGGGAGGGGGGGACCAGGTCTTTTTTCCCTCCGCGCGGGACCAATCCTGACTTTACAAGCTTGAACTTTTGCCACCCTCGGACGAGCGAGCGCGCCCGAGGAGGTACCCCGCCGCGCCGGCTCCAGGGGCAGGAGCGGCCTTAACCCTTCCTGCGCCGGGCGGCCCGCTGCTGCAGCCGCGCCCCTCCAGCCAGCCCCGGGCCCGCTCGGGCGGGACCCTGCCCCCAACCCACTCCCATATCCTTGGGGAAACGTAGCGGGGGAAAGCACGACCCCTACCCACATCCCTCTCGGTGGTGCAAAGAATCAGTTGGGGGAAGGGGAGGAGGAAGCACCCGGCCTCGAGGGGGCCCGGGACGGCTGGCGGTCCGCCTAGCTCCGAGGGAGGGCCGTGGCGACCGTGAAGAGTCGGAGAGGAGACACTCCCCGCCTTTACCCCACCCCCTGCAACTCCCTACCTCCGGCAAGCCTGGAGCCCCCGTGCGCCAAGCGTCCCACGTACCCCATTTGGCCCAGTAGAGCGACCCCTGACTGCGCAGGGGGTGTGGAGGCCTGGTGCCATCACGGAAGATCCTGCTACCCCAACAAATGAGCCTCCCCCTGCTCCCAAGGGACTCAAGCCGGGAAGGCACACACGCACACCCATTTTTATGAGCCTTCCCTGGGATGGGGGTTTGGACCAACTCTAAAGTGCAATGTGTGTTTGCAAGTTTGTGCACAAGCCAGGGAGAGGCAAAGCGCCCGTTTGCATCCAAGTCTCAGTGGGTCTACCGAGCCCTCGCGCCGCTCACCCGTGGTTTGTGTAACTCGCGTGTGTGTGTGTGCGCGCGCGTGCGCGGGCGTGTGCTCGCTCGTATCTGTGCCCGCGGCGCAACGCGGGCCAGAAAGCGGGCCGTGGGCGCTGTCAGGCTCGGGGCGGGGGTGCCGGGGCGAGCGTGGGGCGGGAGCCCGGGCTCGGCCCGCCCCGGGAGCCGGCCCCTCGGAGCCTCGGGCCCTGCAATGGGACGTGTTCTCCTTTAAGAGTTAAGAAACTTGAAACCTTGTTTGCGCAACAATCAGCGCCGCGGAGCCGCCAAAGTGTCTAGACTGGCATATGATGGGAGGCAGCCAATGACTCCGCGGCGCTCCTCCGGGGGCCCTCAGTGTGCGTTTGAGGAGAACAAAAAAGAGAGAGAGCCGAGCGGGGGAGCGAGCGAGGGAGCCGAGCCGAGAGAAAGAGCCGCCGGGCGCTGCCTCGCCAGACCTCGCAGGGACCGCGGGGCCACCGGGAGGCACTTTTTGTGGAGGGGGGAGGGGGACGACCTCTGCAGCCGCGGCGCCCCGGGCGTCCGAGCGCAGCGTGGGGCGGGCAGCGACCTCTGCCTCGGTGGATTGCATTTTTAATTAAGGATTCCCAACAGCTCTTTGGGATTTTTACAGTTTCCACTCATGTGTTGACACCCGCGTTCAGGAGAAACTTGCTCCAAGTGCATCTAGCGCCTGGGACCTGAGACGGAGTTGGCTTTTCGTGCATGCAATTCCAGGATTTTGGTTTTGTTTGGGGTTTCTTTTTCTTTCTTTCCTTTTTTTTTTTTTTTTTTTTCCTTTTCTGTTTGCAGGGAGTAAGGAGGAAGCTGAGGGTATCAACAAGCCTGCCTTTCGGATCCTGCAGGAAAAGCCCATGTAGTTAAGCGCTTGGGTTTTAAAAAGCAGGGCTGCCCCGACACCTGGGGGGTTCGGCGCGAGCGCTTTGTGCTCATGGACCAGCCGCGCAACTTTTGAAGGCTCGCCGGCCCATGCGGGGTCTTTCTGGAGGGGCGCCGCCTGCAGTCCCCCTCCAGCGCCGGGGCTGGAGTTGCTGAGTAGCCGGGCCGCCGGGGTCCATGTAGCCGCTGGCCCCGCGCGGACTGCGGCTCGGCGCGCGCGTGTTCCCCGCCGTCCCGGCCCGGCGAGCTCCCTCATGTTGCAGCCCTGCGGCGCCCCTTCGACGACAGGCTGTGCGCGATCTGCACGGCGCCCGGCGGCGGAGCTTCATGTGGGGCTGCGGCCCGCGCAGCCGGCGCCTCGCTGAGGGAACGGACCCCCGGTAACCGGAGACCGCCTCCCTCCCACCCCCGGCGCCAAAGGATATCGTATGTTCAGGTCCAAACGCTCGGGGCTGGTGCGGCGACTTTGGCGAAGTCGTGTGGTCCCCGACCGGGAGGAAGGCGGCGGCGGCGGCGGCGTCGAGGACGAGGATGGGAGCTTGGGCAGCCGAGCTGAGCCGGCCCCGCGGGCACGAGAAGGCGGAGGCTGCGGCCGCTCCGAAGTCCGCCCGGTAGCCCCGCGGCGGCCCCGGGACGCGGTGGGACAGCGAGGCGCCCAGGGCGCGGGGAGGCGCCGGCGCGCAGGGGGCCCCCCGAGGCCCATGTCGGAGCCGGGGGCCAGCGCCGGGGGCTCCCCGCTGGACGTGGCGGGGCCGGGAGGCCCGGGCTGGCTGCCCGAAAGTGACTGCGAGACGGTGACTTGCTGTCTCTTCTCGGAGCGGGACGCCGCGGGCGCGCCGCGGGACGCCGGCGACCCCCTGGCCGGGGCGGTCCTGGAGGCGGCGGGCGGCGGGCGGAGTCGCGAAGCCCGCTCGCGGCTGCTGCTGCTCGAGCAGGAACTCAAGACGGTCACGTACTCGCTGCTGAAGCGGCTCAAGGAGCGCTCGCTGGACACGCTGCTGGAGGCGGTGGAGTCCCGCGGCGGCGTGCCGGGCGGCTGCGTGCTGGTGCCGCGCGCCGACCTCCGCCTGGGCGGCCAGCCCGCGCCGCCGCAGCTGCTGCTCGGCCGCCTCTTCCGCTGGCCCGACCTGCAGCACGCCGTGGAGCTGAAGCCCCTGTGCGGCTGCCACAGCTTCGCCGCCGCCGCCGACGGTCCCACCGTGTGCTGCAACCCCTACCACTTCAGCCGGCTCTGCGGGCCAGGTGAGCGCGCGCGCCGGCGGGGGCTGGGGCTTCCCCTCCCCGCCCCGTTCCGAGGCCTTTCGGTCCGGGACACCGCGGGCGGGCGGGCGGATCTGCGGCTGCACCCGCCGGTGTCCCTGGAGGCAGGACAGCCCGGGAAGTGGGTATCGGGGCACACGTGTCCAATGGCACCTTCTTCTTAAGACTCGGGCAAACTTGCAAGGGTATGCATTCGAGTTTTCTCTGCAGCTTCAGGGACCAATGTAGGCTGCAACTTCATAGACGGTGAAAGAGGAGGGCAGGCCTAGGAGAAGCCGAACACGAGTGTCGTCCAGCCCCCCCTTTTCCCCCCCAGTCTGTGCCCAGGCCTGTAGCATTTGTGTACATATGCTTATCCCTATGCTGTACTTTCCTATATCCAGGTAGATAGAAGTTGTGAAATTGGGCGTAGACAATTCATGTCTAGAGACAAAAGTGTTCATAAATTGTCACACTGGTTCCTTTGTATAGTTTGGAGCAAAGCTCTCTCAAAGTGGAGACCACCTTCTTGCCCTGATTGCTCCCGGCATCCCTTGGGTGTCAAATATCAGGGCCCCCGCCGTCCTCATCATTGTCAGTTCTGTGTCCAGTTTTTCTAGAGTTGAGGGTCTAGAGGTGGAGGAGGCGAGGAAGCCAGATATTAATTTTACTTACCTCTGCGAACTGCCTCCCTTCTTTGTTCTCTTCCTGGGATTTCCCGCACACACCCTACCCCCAGCCCTGCTTACCTGAGCAGGCCCTGGGTTCTGGAGCAGAGGTGAGGACAGGTGGAGGCTTCTGGCAGGCCAGAAGCTTGCAGTTCCCCTGCTCTGACCTCTGCACTGCAGGGCTCACACATTTCAGCCCATAGCATCTTAGGGATGTATGCATCAGGTGGCATTGGGGGTCCTGTGGGGCTGGGACCGCTGGAAGATTAAAGGCTGTTGGGCCTGGGAGGGCTCTGAACTCCTCCAGTCTCTGTCCCCTCTGGAGAGTCAGCATCTAGCCTGGGAGCACATAGAGGGTCAGATCACAGATCTCTGGACTCCCAGTGTGGAAGGGGACGGTGGGCCCAGGATTTGTCCCAGATGTCTTATTCACATGTAAGGTAGTGGCTGGAGGGGAAAGGCAGGTGTCTCCACTGTTCCTGAAGAGAGAGCACTAATGGGGTGGGGGTGGGGGAGAAGCAGCATTGACCTGGCTGCCCTGGTCCCCACATGGTCACTCCAGGCATGACTCAAGGGCTTTTGGCAGTTCCGGACCTGTGGCCCATGGTATGCTTTGTGTGCCCCTTGTTCCTCTTCCAGACAGCTTCTCCTGGAAGTGGCTTCCTCCTCTCTGCCACCCTGTCTCCTCCCTAACTCTGGAGAGGGGGGCCCTGTTTGTGGTTGCCCTGTCCCCAGTCATTTTTGTTGCGTGGGAGATAATTGGTGGGGCCCGCTCTGTGCTTTTAGCAGGTCTTGGCAACTACTTTCTCTCTTACCAGGTCAGTCTGCCCACAGATATTTGTTGAGCACTTACTCTGTGCCAGGCATGGCGCTGGGTGCTATAGCAGGGAGAGTAGAAATAGGAGTAGGATCCATGCCCTTAAGAAACATAATCTTCCCCGGGGAGATGGGGCAGAGACGGGGGAAGAAGGGCCAGGTCATTGGGTCTGAACTATCAGAGCGCTATGGGATGTGTAGGTAACAGGATCCCCTCCAGGAGCTCCATAATTCTATCTGGAGATGGGTCGGGGAGGTGGGCAGAGAAGAGGAGGAGGAGAGGGCCAGCTGAGAGTCAAGGTGCCAGGCAGGCTCAGGTGTGTGAGCCAGAAGGGATGCACACCCCTCCCTCCCTGGATTAGAAGTCAACTTAGGTGGTGGTTCGAGTTTGGCCGACTTGTGGGGGTACAGCTGCAGTGGAACAGTTCATCCCAAAGCCCTGGTCCCAGGGTCTCTAGTAAGCTTGACCTTGGATGAGTAACCTCTCCTCACAGTCTCCCTACTGGGTGAGTGGGTGGCTCTAGGAATATTCTCCACATCTAATTCTAGACTGAGCATTGGTACTTGACTCCCTCCCTCATCCCAAAAGGAGGCACTGTTGCAGGGGCTGTGTCTGTTCTGTTCCTCTTTGCAAGCCCTCCCGCCTCCCACCATTCAGGCCACCCTCGGGGCAGTTGGGAGGACTGATGGTCTGGGAAGAGTTTTCAGTAGGCGCCAGGTTGACCCTCTTGCTTCATCCCCTGCCTGATGGCTTGGGCCACTGGGACTGAGAACTGGGGAGCCCTTTGCTGCCCACCCCACCCCTGCTGCCTGGCCGCCAGCCTGGCTCCTGGAGCTGGGCGGGTGCATAGCTGGAGCTCAGCCGTGCGCATCCTGATAAGGAGACTGCTCCTTCCAGGGCTCTGGGGGAAGAGGGCTGGGGCAGTGGGGCGGGCAGGCAGGCAGACAGACGGATGGACAGACACACTCAGGGAGAGCAGGCACGTAGCTGGAGAGTACACCCGAATACCCAGCAGGCCAACTGAGGGGCACCCCACCAGTCACCCCAGTGCCCACCGGACCCCCACAGGGAGCCCAGGTGGCCAGGAGGCCCCTTTCTGGGCAGTGCTGATCCCTGCTGCTCAGAGCGAACCCTGCTCCCATCCATCAGCTTGCTTTGGGACACTGGGGCCAGTTCCCCTCTTTGGGCCTCTTTTCCCACGTGTAAAGTGAGGCGATGGACAGAATCCCTGGGGTCTGATGGGCAGATTCCAGGGGACCCAGGCCTGCCTCCCCTGCCCTGCTCTCTCCCCCATGCTTGTCTCAGAGAGTGGGGGTCCTCCCTCTATGCCCGGCTCTGTCCAGCACCTCTGTCCCCGTGGGAGTCAGGCCCCGGCTCCCCTTCCCTCTTGTGTGTCTTTCTGTCCCGGGAAAAGCCAGTTCGCTGAGCTCGGTGCCTATGTGGACGGAAATGTGGAGAAATACTTTAATCACAGTTCTAACCTGTGTTTATACAGCTCCTTTCTCCTGAAAGTATCCATTAACTTTGGAATAAATCTCCTGCTCTTTGCTCCACCACTTTTTTTTTTTTCTGTAATTATATTCAGTAAATTACTATTATCCAAATTGCGCCAGGGAAAGAGACAGAGCGAGAGCGAACTTCTAAACGACTGGAGGAGGCCGCCTAGGAAAACACAGGGTTCCCAGGCCAGGACTATAGGAATTAGAACGGGCTAAAAAGTTTTCCTTTTATTTGGCCTGGCATTATCCCTTTGAAATGAGATCAATTTCAAGTTGGGCTTCCAAGCCCCTGCCCCGCCCCTCTGGCGGCCCCTCGGCCTGCCCGCCCTGCTCCTCGGAGCTCCTCCTTGGAGGTGAGGAAGGGGTGATAATGTGCAGTTTGCCTCTTGCTGGCGCCAGCCGGCTGCGCTGTTTATCTGGCTGCCGGGGGAATCTGGGCAATTAGGCTCTGCCGGCCTTAAAGCGCCAGGAGCTCCTTTTCTGAGGCTCCCAACCCGGGCTTGGGGGTTGAGCCTTCAGGTTCTGGGGGTGGAGGGGACGGTTGCTTGGGAGGCCCCCTCCCCCCCCCTCACAGCCACCCCTGGGAGGGTGGCGACTGGGAGGCCCAGGGATGCGTGTGGATCCTTTCCTAAGGGAGATGCTGGGCTGCAGAGAAGGGGGTGGAAGGCATTGTCCCAAACTGAAACATTACCAGGCGCTGGGAGAGGCAGAGAACTCTCCTGGCTTTAGAATTATGGTCTAGATCCCAAAAGGCTAAGTATCCCCTGGGGGCTAACCAGAGGCACGTCTGGGCTGAGCTGAGCTGAGCACTAACCTTCTGGTACGCTCGGCCCCTGGCTGACTGCTTACTTCTGAAGGAAGTTGGAGGAGATTCCTGAAGTTGATGCCTGAGGCTGGAGTGTCTGATGTCTCTCTCTCTCTCTCTCTCATGTCCATTTCTTTTAGAGGGGCCCACAGGGTTCTAGGAGCTCTCCCCTTCAAGTTTAGAGCATCTAAGTTACTACTGAAAAATCAATACAACTTCTGTAAGTGCTGAGGTAGCTCCTAAAAGGGGACTGGATAGAGGGCCTGGAGGCAGCCCACACTTACTCTTCTGACCTTTTGTCTCCCACCTGAGTACCCACCTTGCCCACCTGAGTTAGTGACCTGGGGCTCCCCTCACCCAGATCCATGGGGCCGGGAAGTGTTGGGAGTGAAGTGGCGGTGCCAGTTAAAGGTCACCCAGGACTGGTCATAGCAGCATTATTATTATTCCTAGTAGTCAAAAAATGGAGAAAGTCTAAATGTCCATTAGCTGAGGAATGGCTAACCAGCCATACAACGGAATATCATTCAGCCATAAAAGAGTTCGTGGATGCTGCAGCTCGGGCGAGCCTTGAAAGCATACGCCGAGGGAAAGAAGCCAGACACAAAGGGCCACATACTATGTGAACCTATTAGTGTGAAATGTCCAGAATAAGCAGATCCATAGGGACCGAAAGTAGATTTGTGGTTGTCTAGGGTTTGGGGGTTGAGGGAATAGGGACTGACTGCTAACGGGACAGGGCTTCTTTGGGGTGAGGAAAATGTCCAGTAATTACGTGGTGGTGTTGGTCTCACAACTCTCAATATACTAAAAACCACTGAATTACACACTTTAAAAGAGTGAACCTTAGGGTATGTGAATGAGAACTCAATTGTTTGAAAAAAAAGGTAACTCGGTATTGGTCCCCACCTGGCCTTCTGCTTTGTTTTGCAGAAGTAAAATAACATCTCCTGCCTTTCTGTGCGGCCTTGGACAGGTCCTTTACCTGGCTGGACCCCAGGTGCCCGAACCAGTTAAAAGGAGCAGTTGAGCTGGGTGAACATGTGACATTATAAATCCCTGTGTCTTGGGGTGGAGTCCATAAGCCTTCATACTTTTTAACTTGCCCAGGATGGAATTTAGCATTCAGCTTCCAGCCTCTAAAGTTGTTCAGCAGTTCTGTGCGAACCATTTTGCTGGAGCAAATGGGGGCCTGGTCAAGTCCCTCCTAAAAGCTTTGCAGTTCCTCACAAGCTGGTGTGAGGGACGTTTCAAATTTATAGATCTGCTTTCTGCCTCATTCACATTAGGACACACCCAGCCCGGGAGTGGCCGTGGGTGGTGGGAGTCTCGGGCGGCTCCTTTAAGAGGGGACTTCGATAGCCCTTCTTCCCCTCCACATTTTGGGTCCCAGATAAACAGCCCCTGGGAGAAATGCTGGGGTTGGTGACAGTGGCTTGACTCCAGCCACCATTGCCCATTGCTGCCAAGTTTCACTTTTGGGGGACAGATCTGGGAGGCCAGTTGTCCAGAGCACCCCACCATGTGTGGCCTGAGCCTCAGCCAATCAGATTTTTGCAGAAGGAACCCTAACACAGGAATTACAGGCCTTCCGATAAGCGAGTGGGGGAGTGGACAGGGCATGAGGCCGGGGATCAGGAGACCTGGCTTCTGGCTGTGGCTCTGGTTCTCCCACCAGTTTACTGTGTGGCCCTGGGGGAGTCACCTCCCCCGGCCAGGCCTCCGTGCTCGCTGTACAGTGGGAGTTCTCCCTCAGTTCTCTTTCCCTGTGGAGCTGTAGCCCCACTTGCATTTTGCGTCCTGTCCTGAGAGGCCGGTCTTCACTCAGGTCTGGTCTCTCGCCCCTCCAAGACCCTGAGGACCAGTGGGCCAAGTGGCTCCTACTGAAGGCAAATAGTTCCCTTCCTGGAGTCTTGTTGGGGGGCTCCTTTGGGTCACTCCTTTCAGCCTCTAGGTCTTCGTTCTCCACACCTTTGTCTGCAGAGGCCCCCACCTCTCCATTATCCTGGTCACCATCGTCTTTGTCCGCACACGTTGACCGAGCACTTTCTGTGCACGTGATGGACTGATGACTGAGGTGAAGGGGTGTAATATGGGGTGCCTCTTGTTGCCTGTGTCCTTGGGATGTAGAGCAGAGTCAGGGCCTGGGCCCCGATTCCAGTTCCACCATGATTGGCTTGGGGGGAAACTGGGTAAGTCAGTCTTCTCATCTGTAAAATGGGAATGAGAATGGCCACCTTATTTATTTTTGAGAAAGGACGAAATAAGAAGTGCCCAGAAGCGTGATTAATCACACTGTACCTAAGATCCAAAAGAATGCAATTACTTACAATAAATGAAGTTGAAAATGCCCGGTGTGGAGAAAGACACAGGCATTCAGCAAATGTTTGCTTCTCTCCCAGTGGCTCTTCCATGATTCACTTTTCCTTCTCCCAAACGCCTGTCCACAAAAGATTCCCTGTTTCTAGACCTCAGAGCCTTGACTTTGTTGAAGTAATTTCAGGCTGGAGAAGCTGGGTGGGGAAGAAGTGAAGCTGCACTGCGTGTGCAGAAGAAAACAAACGCTCCTACAACGAATTGTGCCTTATTATAATTGCGAAAAACACTTATTACCCCTTGTGTCATTACTGATACCTGCCTAATAATAGTTATTACCGCTTTACTACCACTGAGGGTTTGTTTTCTTTTGCGATTTGATGGTGTTTAGTTTCATTTAGGGAAAATGAAGGGTCATTTCATTCATGCAAATTGTTACTTAGTTTAGCAAATTGTTACTTCCCCTAAAGCAAGAGGCTAAGGAATTCTTCTGAAGACAAAATACATGTTTTTAAGGAGGAGTATTTTAGGCAAATGAAAGGAAACCAAAAGAAAAATACCATAGACAATAAGGAATCACAGAGGGTCTGAGCCGGGAGGCCATGGAGAGCTTGGGGTGCACCCCTTCTCTTTACAAAGGGGGAGACTGAGGCTGAGAGCTAGCTGGAAGTGACTGGCTTAAGGTCTCCCATCTGGGAAGCTGGGTTGCCTTCCTGGGCTCTAGCCAGTCTTGCCCTCTCCTCCCTGCCCCCGAAGAATGTCAGTTATAATGCAGCTTATTTGGAAAGGAGCTTCTGTGTCTCTCACACTCAGTTCTGATTAGAGTTGCCAAATTTAGCCAATAAAAGGACAGAATGCCTAGCTGAATTTGAATTTCTGATAAAAACAGCACATAATCTTTTAGTATACATACGTCCCAAACAGGGCGAGGGACATACATATACTAGAAATTATGCCACATATATCCAAACTTGAAATTTAACAGAGCATCCTGTGTTTTATCAGGCAGGTATCCTAGCTCTGACTCTCCCTGCACCCATGTTTCATTTGTTGTAACAACAGTTAGTGTTTGTACAGGTACTTTTCCAGAGTACCAAGAGCTGTTTTACATATATTATCTTCGTTTGCCCTCCTGGCAAACCTGGCAGGTCTTTATGCTTATTATCCCTATTTCAGAGCTGAGGAGACAGGCTCAGAGAAGGGAAGTAGTAACTTGCCTGAGGTCACACAGCCAAAGGGGGCAGATGAGGGCTTGAGTCTGGGTCTGTACCCCAAGCCTGTGACCTTCCCTGTTGGGTAAAGAGAGGTGGTGGGGAAAGAGTTTTCTGGGGGCTGGGCTTATTATTTGAGGACACCAATCATCAAAAGCCAGGTCGAACCCCCAGGTGTGACCTCCCCTGCCCCAGCCGTGACGTGTTGTGTCTCCTGTCTTCCAGAATCACCACCACCCCCCTATTCTCGGCTGTCTCCTCGCGACGAGTACAAGCCACTGGGTAAGTGTGTCCTCCTTCCCACCCAGCTCCCTTTCGGTCCGGGGGCGGGGGGGGGGGGGGGGAGGGGGCAGCCTCAGTGCCGAAGGGCTGGAGGGAAGGAGGGGGCGAAAAGCAGGCCTGGCTGCCTTTGCGCTGGGGCGAAGTTTTACAAACACACCTACACTTGGGCCAAAGCAGACCCAGGCTCTGCAGCGGGCTATTTACATCTCGAAATTCCTCCGCTCATCATTAACCTCTCTGTGACCTTTAAACATGGGCCTGTGGGAGATGAATGGGTTTTGGCTTAAGCACCTCATTGGGGATGGGTTGGTGTTTCTCCCTTTTCCTCTCCCTTCCCCAGCCCTCGGTTGCTCTCCTTTTAGCTTGTAGTAATTAGCACTATGACAGATAGGTAGAGCATGAAGTCACTGTGGAGAGGAGTGGTGTGCTTCTCCCCATGTTAAGCCAAGAAGTTCACCTGGGCAGAAACAACAGTTGGACCGTGGAGACAGCTTGTGTGTCGGTGCAGGAAGTCGCTGGCATGGTCCGTCCCCTCTGTGTGCTCAGTGGAGCTGGTCATCGTTTTAGGCAGGTCCCATTTGGAGGCAGAACGGGTTTTCTGGAAAACCTTGGGGCTAGACGAGCAGCTCACATTCTGGAGTAGAGGCATGTGGTTTTGAAAGTGGCGATGGCTTGTTCTCTGGCCCTGCTGTACCCTCCAGTGGAGGATCCCAGGGGTGGGGCCAGTTAGTTCGGCTTTACCAGTACCAGGAGAGCAAGTTTGTTTCCCAGGCAGTTCCCGTGGGATTCAGGCTCTCGAAGGCAGCTAGCATGGCAGTGATGCTAATACATTCCACCAAGTGACCACAAGAAGTGGGTTTTGTTTTGTTTTTGGTAAAGGCCTCTTCCCAGTAGCCTGTGTCAGCATCGTCTGGGAGGTCACTCCTAAGTGTCACAGACTCTCAGGCATCCAGGCCAGTTTGCTTTCCAGGCCCCCCTGTGGAGTCAGAAGCGCCCCCCAGGTCCACTCAGGAGTTTGACCTCTTCGGTCGAGGGGGACAGAGGCTGTCCCATGACGGTGTTTGAGTCAGTGGTTTAATGATGGCAACTTCCTCATTGTTTCTCCCCACGTCTGGTCATCCCGTGGATGGAGGAGCTTTTTTTAGTTCTCCGGGGAACCGAAGAGGTCATCTGGTGGGACCCTGTCACTTCACAGATGAGGGATCTGGCTGAGGGACGAAGAGGGCCCCCCAGCTAATGAGCAGCAGGGCTGAGGCGGAAACCCACGAAGCAGCCCCCTATTCGACTCGGCCGTTCTCCATCCCTCCCTCATGGGCCTGTCTCAGCATTTCCCGAGTCAACATAATTGCACTATTCGCTTAGAAGATCCCTAGTTCCATTAGAGGAAGGAAAAAAAAAAAAAAAACCAAACAACCCAAATGTTCTCAGTAAATGTAGCCCCTCTGTTTGAATGTCAGGGATCATTGCCCTGAGGAATTGCGGGTCAGCCTGAGATAAAGCAGCAAAAATCAGGACAGTGCCTGGCCCTGCAGAGTGACCATTTGGAAATCAACAGGTGTCTCGGTTATTTTACAAATGGGACAACTGAGGCCTAGAAAGAGGAAGTGACACCCGCTGGTGGTCACACAGCTCAGGAGTCTGCAAACTATGGCCTACCATCTGTTTTTGTATGGCTTGTGAGCTAAGGTTGGTTTGCACTTTTTTAGATGGTTAAAAAAAAAAAATCAAAAGAGTACTATTTCCTGACACGTGAAGATGACATGAAATTCAAAGTCTAGCATCCATACAAAAAGTCCTGCTGGAACATGGCCGTGTTCCCCCACTCCCACATTGTCTCTTGCTGCTTCTGTACTCTAGCGACACAGTTGAGTTGCTGTCACAGAGATCCTGTGGCTCGCAAGGCTGAAAGTTTTATTTATGATGAGGGCTCTTTGCAGAAAAAGTTGGTGAGCCCTGATTTTTATGACTGGTGGCAGAGGTGGGACTCAAACCTCGGACCCCGGCTTCCAGACAGGGTCCCTCCGTGGGGCTTGGGCAGTCATCAAGGTGGGGAGTGTTCTTTTCTCCACCAGCCACTGCCCTGCTTCCGATGTCAGGGGTCACTAGAAGCAGTAAATGGGAGGCTTTGGAAGAATGCACAATAGGGCCTCAAGAGCCTTGAAAGGTGGAAACCATTCCCACTCTGGGGACCCTCACTCACTAAGCTGTCCACGTGGGCTCTCTAGCGGCTCCCTTAGAAATAAGGTTCAGCCTGCGATGATGTTACTTCAGACAAGAAGTAGCAGCAAGACTCAGGGAGCTAAACACTTCGGGACCAATAGATATGAAAAGCAAAACTCTCTTAAGAAGTTCCCACTTGGGCATTGTGGGTCTTTTTATTTTAAAGAGATTTTCCATCTGTCCTTATTTCCCTCCTAGCACGTTTTACCAGCAGATAACTTTTTCGTGCCCCGATAAATAGTCCGAGCTATTTTTTGTATTATTTTCTTTTCCTTGCATTGTTGCTTTTTCATAAACAAAAAGTCAGTTCACTTCTAAGCCTCTGTGATCACATGAGACCAAAAAAACAAAATAAAACCCAGAACACCCAGTCGGCATCTGGCAAGTGGGAAACAAACAAAACAAAACAAAACAAAAACCCCAAATTGGTTAATGTTTCATCTTCCCGTTCCCCAAACCTTGTGGTAAAAGGGGGAAAAAAAATCCTACAGATCCAATGGAATTCTAGCTAGCCAGGGCCTTGGCTAACGGTTTTAGTCCCAGGAATCCCCAGCTTGGAGTGGCTCTCCTGAGCCAGGTGGGACCAGCTGAGCCAGACCTGGGTTGAGCTGGGTAAGAAGGTGACGAGCTGTCAGCCTCACAGAACATGCCTTATGACTCCTTCACACGGACAACACCTCGTGGCTGGGAGCAGAGGAAAAATTTTGCGAGTCCGCCTGCCCAAAAAGGCATCGGCTTGTCTGGGTAGCAGCTCAGTGTTCCAGAGAAAACGTGCAAAAGATTTTCCTTTCCCCATCTCACTCACTGCACTGAAGACAGGGGAAAACAAATAATGCGCACCATATGAAGTACTTAAAATTACTTAAAAAAAAAAAGCCTTAAAAAAACAAAACAAAACAAAACAAAAAAACACAGTCCAGGCATTGAAAGTTGCCCTGTGAGCAGGTTTGGATATTAAGGAATGGAGGAGGGAAGAGGGGAAAAAAAGTTAATCTGGGAGCAAATGCTTGAGCCCTTAATTAGAGGGGTGCAAGTGGGACAGAGTGAGGGTGGCTGGTAACTTGTTAAAACAGAGCTTCCCCAGCTCCAGCGGGAGGAAGGAAGGAAGGAAGGAAGGAAGCAAGAAGGAACAACTTTAAGAATTTTAATGGTGGTAATTAAGCGCAGCAACTATGAATTGTTTAGGGGCTTAATTTAACCTTACCCAGGGAGGCTCCAAGTTGCTACTTGCTCAGTCCCCTGAACTTGGGTTATTTCTGTGGTCAGAGTAGTTGAGACTTTTTCAGGTGCCAAGGCTGCAAGAGTCAGCATTTTCCAGAGGAGTTCCAGGGCTGGCTGGCTTGGTCTCGTGTGATCATGGGACGAGGTTACAGAGTGGCATCAGAAAGCTGGGAGGGACACGGTGCCCTTTGCAAGCACTTGTGTGCACACACACGTGCACACGCACACACACACACACAGATGCGTGAGAGAGAAGAAAAGAGAGGAGCGCCCCACCGCCGACTAAGTTGTCTTTCTCTTTCCTCCGTAGATCTATCTGATTCCACATTGTCTTACACTGAAATGGAGGCCACCAACTCCCTCATCACCGCCCCGGGTGAATTCTCAGGTTGGCATTTCTGTCCTTGCACCGTGCTGTTGTGTTGAACTTCACAGAAGGGGACAGGTGGGGGTGGGGAGCTTGATGGAGGCCTTTTTGATTTCCTCTCTCCTTTTCTTTTCCCATTTCCTCCCACCTCTTGGATTGGAAGATTCACTGTCTTCGTTGCCAGCGTCCTTGGGGTTAAGAACGATCTATACGAGTGAGATCTAAAGTTGGTCACTTGGAAAGTGCCTGCTGGGCCATGTGCTCACCAGTTGTCTCCACCTTGTCTCTCGTGGGACTGGTGAAAGCCCAGCATGACCCTCCATCCCTCTGTTTAGCACGGGAGCCTCTTGTCCCAGCTGCTGAGAGGCCCCAAAACACATGTGTTTGTATACATTTATCTTTGTGGCTTTTTCCTCCTCTCTGCACTCTGGGGAAGGACAGACGTGGAAGGTCAGAAGAGGGGGAAATCGAGTGGGTAGAACGAGCTTGGGGGAGGGTCTGGCAAGCGAGGATTTTGCCAAAGGCTGGTGGTTTCCCTGTCTCTCCCTGAGCGGTGGATGCTGGGCTAGGAAGCAGAACCCCAGTTTGGAGTCCCCCAAGCCCCTGCAATGAAAAGTTGGCCACAGGGATCCTCCCATTCCTGAGAATAGCTAAACCTAGCTTTCCTTAAGAAACAAGAGGTTGGCCGTGACCTGGGGTCATCGGGGGCCAGGAGGGACTCTGGTGCGGAGGTCTGTGGGACCCTTTGGGAGCATGGTGGATGGGTGTGCTAGGAAGACAGCTGGGGCTTGTGGCCTGGGTCTGTGCTGCGTGGCGTGACAGCCACTCAGGCTGGTGCTGCTTCCCAAGTGGGCATGGCTGGCTCCCCGGGTGAGAGCCTCTGTGTGCATCCGAGCTGTCCTTCCCCTGCCCCACGCCTGGGGCGTAATGGCGACAGCAGTGACCATAGCTGTTTATGGAGTGTTTCCTTCTGGCCATGTCCGCTGCTCCAGCCCTGTACATGCATGGTCTCAGAACAGCAGTAAAGTACTGGCCCCGGGTCACATAGTGGCAGAGTCATTCGCCACCATGCCACTGTGCTCCTGACTGCTGTCCCGTCCCCCTTTTCTGCAAGGGCTGAATGTACCTCCAAAGCTTCCATTCCCCCGTGTGAAGTTCTGGCTGTCATTCTTGCCATCCTCTTCCCATGACTCTAAGGGGGACACGATGCTGGCTGCACGTGGCTGCCCGGCCATTTCCCAGGTCCGAGCCCTTCCCCATTCATTCCGTATTCTATCACAACCATGGGAGATCAAACGGGTACGCCTGGTTCAAAGATGGGAAAACGAGAAGCTGGAGCAGGAAGTGACTTGCCCAGGGTCCCATAGTGGGTCCCCTTGCCTTCTGGTCTCTGGTGGCCCCTCTGATTGGGGTTTTCTTCTATGCCTTTTGGCCCTACTTGGTTATAATGCCTTTCCCTGAAAGACCTAACCAAATGCACACAAGAAGTTAATATTTTAATCCATTCTTTTTCTTCTGTGCCTATAATTTTGAAGCAGGAGGCTTAACAGTATTTCTGAATGCATGATTCTGTGCCCCTGGCAGCCCTCAGAATGTATTTAATTTAGGTGGATTGCATTGGCATGGGTCGTCTAGATGGATGGGTAATTTTTCCACATTCTCTGCTTCCACCCCCACCCGGTTCATGGTGGAAACTGCCATTTGCGGAGATGCTTTAGAGTTCCACGGTCTGGGTCTGTTTGCAGATACAGTCTCTTTGGATCTCTGTCCTCCCAGAGCTGGCTGGGTGTGTGGCTCAGTGAGAAAGGAGCAGACCCCAGAGCACCTACAAGAACCAGGAGAGAGCGCCTTCTGGAGGGGCATGTCCAGAGACCCTGGGGGCTGTTAGATTTGGCGGCCTTTGGGGCCCCACGTCTGGGATTACCACCCAGTCATTCTAGAGCACTGTGTGGTACTGGCCAGTGAGCAGATCCCTGCTGCTCTTTACTGTGGACGAGGCCCGCATGGTTTGCATGAGAAAATTTGGCGTCCAGTGGCTTGGAATTCTGAGGGGCTGAGGGAACTGGGGAGAAAGTTTGGGGTTTCAGGTGTGGGGGTGGGGGGATCAAATGGGGTCTGCTGGGCTTTGGTCGGAGTTCGAGGTTGTCTCAGGAGGTGAGTGGAGCGTTCCCCGTGTGGTCACCCAGGCACCTTCCAGGAACGTCACTCGTCTCCTCCCGTTCTGGGGGCTCGCTGGTCAGCTTTTCCAGCTTACTCGTGCTGTGGGATTCAGAGGACCAGTGGGTTGGCACTGCCCTCGCCTCCTGGGAGCTCCTAGGCTTGGGGCTGCGGTAGCTGTCACCCTGGAGGACAGGCTCAGGGAGGGAGGCGCTGCAGGGTGAGGGGAAGGCCCAGAGGGGTGACAGGTCTCAGTGGATGAAGGCAGGAGTCATCCGGCTAGGGTGGAATGCGGGGCCTGCCCAAGGGCAGGGCGGGAGGTGAGGTCAGAAAACTGACGGGCAGAATGTGTTGGGCCTGGCCAGGGTGTTTGATGTTCAAGGACAGATAATAACCGCTGCTACTGACAACAGTTGACCTTATTGACACTCACTACTTAGCGCTTTGCTAAGAGCTGGTCATTCTCCATCTCATTGACTCCTTATGGCAACCCAGTGAGACGGATGTGATTCGCCCTATTTTATAGGGAAACTGAGGCTCCCTGCTGGGCCAGCTGCCCAAATTCCTGAATTGTAAGTGGCAGGCTCCAGCTGGGAGCCTGAGCGGTGTGACTGCCCAGCCCTCCTGCCCTGAGGGTCCTGCCTGGCATTCCGCAGCTAGGGTTCCCATCCCCCTCCCAGAGACACACCCCGGTGGGGGATGGGGGCAAGGGAGCGTGATCAAAAGAGCCTGGGGACAGCCTGGCCCTGTTTAAGAACCAGGCATGGGGTGCATAGAGCTCAGTGCTCATCCTTGTCACCACTGGGCAGGGTGGTGCAGACCACCCCGAGCCCACACGGGCCAGCTTCCCCAGCCCCTTCTGTCTCCCTGAGTCCCGAGGGGCCCCTGTTCCTGGGAGCCTGGCCCCTCTCTTGAGCAGAGTGTCTGCAGCCCCAGGACAGAGCCCACTCGGTTGCCTTGCGCTGTCTGCCTATTTTTATCCAGCCCCAAGGTCTCTGCTTCACTTTCCTGTCCTGTTGTTGAGGCCACTTTAGGGGGATGGTGGGCATTTTGAGGCACAGTCATGGCTGGGGCAGGCAGGGACACATGGGCGGCAGGACAGAAGAGGGTCTGGTTGCAGCGCTCTGCTGCATGGTTGACAGGACACTCATCTAATCTGTTGAGTAGCTCCTAGGTGCATGATCCCTGCTAAACAAAAGACTGAAGCTCAGAGGGGACAGATGACTCCAGCAGGATTGCTCAGTGAGGGGCAGAACACAGAGCTTCTACTAGATCTAAAGACTGACGCCCAGAGTCTTGAAAGCCTAGAAGGCCCTTTTGGGGTGCCTTCAGAAGCTTGACACTCTGGATTCCTGGCCTAACTCAGGGCCTGGGGTGCTGCCCTTGACTATCTAAAGTCCCCTCAGGCTGTCCGCCCTCCCCCCACCCCATGGCAATACCTCTGTCTTTCTCCTGTTCCTTTGATTTCAGTCAAACTAGTTTGGGGGAGGACAATAAGGTTAGCTAGTTAAATTCATACTAAGGTGTGAGTGGCTGGGAGACAACCCTTCTTGGCAATGTGAAGGTAGAATATGCCATAATTCAAGGAATTGAGGGATGAAGGGCCACATAGGCATGGGCATTCTGAGGAGGGTTGAGGGAGGAGGGCAGGGTTCTCTTGGCGTTCAGCTGCTCTAGGCTAGAACAGAATGAGCACCACACAAGGAGCATTAGGCCCTGGGTGAGGAGCAGCCAGATCAGGCTCCGTGCTGGGTGCTGAGTGAGCGCTGGGCCATTAAATGAGAGCCTGAGGTGCTGTGTTGCTTTAGAAGCCAGGCCTGCTTCACTCCCATGCCATGGGGCTGGGGGGTGCAGCACTGGGCTGGCTCTTTCAGGAACCAGTGACTCCCGTCTGGTATCCTGTTCTAGTGCCTATTGGATAACTGAGCGCTTTATTAAGCACCCACTGTATGCAAGGTGTGGTGGTATAAGCTGCCAGTCATAGGGACTGAGCTGTCCCTTTGGCTGACCTTGGATGTGCGTGCTGGTCTCAGTCGTCAGAGCATGCTGTTTCTTTAGAGCTGTGCCAGTGAGGGTGAGCCCCTCATTTTTAGAGGGAAAGGTCCAGTAAAGGCAGGGAGCTACATAGGCTCACGTAGGGGGGTTGGGAGCTCAGCTGCATGTGGCTGTCTTTCCTCGACCAGCCAGACTGTAAGCTTCTTGAGAGCACAGTCCATTCTTTAGGATTCCTGCATTCTGTGGATGGACAGAGTTTGGGAACAGAGGCTCAGAGAGGGTAGGAGAGTGGCCAAGGGCCGCACAGCGGGCATAAGCAAGTGGAGCCAGGTCACAGCCTTGGCGGGTCCACACTGCCCAGACACCAGCCTCCTTTCATCTCTGTGCTCTCTGAGCAGGTACCCTGTGGGGTTGGTGCTGTCTGGTGTTCATCGTCAGCGCCTACCGAAGCTGAGAGAGGAGCACTGGTGTACTGTTTCCTGCTGCTTCCTCCTTCTAGGGCCCAAGATGCTCTCCTCAGACACTCCCGTCTAAGAGACCCTAGCGCTCCTTGTTCTCCAAGGTGCTCAGTTCAGTTCAGTCAGCGTGTGCTGAGCCTCTTCAGCAAAATCGGCTGAAGAGCACAGGCTGTGCACCACTAGGCCCTGGGTTCAAGTCCCAGCCATGCCCTTTCCTGGCTTTGGGACTTTGGGGCAGGCCCTTAACCACTGTGAGATCAGCCATGGCTTGGCACACGGCATATGGTAGATGTGGCCACGACGGCGTGGCAGCCGCTCTGCTTACAACTGGGAGCTCAGAAACACGAATTACATGATCTCTATCCTCGTGGTACTCACAGATAGGTGAAGACATGATGATAATGAGAAGTAGTAGAAGAGACAGTCTAGAGGAAGAAGAGGTTAGTGATTGACTCTTGGTGTGGTAGGGAGGCAGCCCAGAAAGACTTCCTGGAAGAGGTGATATCCAAGTTGGGTTTTATGGGATAAATAGGAGCCTACAAAAGAGACAAGGTTTGGGGGTGGGTCGATGTGTTCCAGGTAGAAGAAATAGCAGGTGCCAAGGTCTGGAGGTGTGAAAACAGCCTGAGGCTGAAAAAGGAAAGGAATTTAGAAGGGTTAGGAAGCAAAGCACCAGGTGTTGGTGGGAGATGAGGCAAGGGGAGGCCAGGGCCTGGGTAATATTTTTAAAAACTTTTTATTATAATATAGAGTGTATAGGTAAGTGTCCAGCTCAGTTTTTACAAACTGATCACACCTGGGTGACAGACAGAGCCTGGGTGACAGGCAGAGCCTGGATAACATCGCTGTCACATGACAGTGCTCATGGCCTGTAGGTCTGGGGTGCTGCACGCCAAGTGGGTGGTTTAGGAGGGAGCACAGGAGGGAGGGCGGGGGGCGGGGGAGTTTTAGCTGCAAAGAGGGTTTCACTCGGTTTTAGAGAGCAGAAAGGAAGTCTTACCTGGGGTTTGAGGCAGATGGTACCCTGGCACAATTAGACCTGAACCCAGATCCGTCCCCACGGATTCAGAGCTGGCTTTTGGGTGTGGCCCACACTTGCTCTGCCTACCCCCCAGGTCAGGCTCCGGCCTGGAGGTGGTGGGCCGGGACTGACGCTGAGCTCCCGGGTCAGGAGCAGCTTGCCATGTCCAATTCAGAAATGGCCCCAGACTCCTTGCCCTCTGTCAGGGCAGGGGTGGGGGGAAAAGGACCATTCACCTCTGGTTCCAACATGGGCAGCATTTGGAACTTGCATCAAGCCTCTCCCATGTGTTTTTTTTTTTTAGTTTTGACCAACCAAAGGGAGGAAAAAAAAAAAAAAAAAAGGCTTCTCTCCTTAAAAACTCCAGGGCAGGTCACACAAGGACCCATTCTTCCTGGGCTGGTTGTTTGAGGCTGGAGTAGAGGTGGCAGGGGGCGAAAGGCAGCAGTGAGTGACAGGGACTGCAGCAGTTCCGGGAGGACCAGGGAGTTGTGGGGGGGGTGTTTTCTGGCCAACCTGGTTTGCCAGGAAGCAGTGTAGGATGGCGAGCAGCACGCTGGAGTGGCTTCCAGGCTTGGCTTGGAGCTTTACCCTGTGGTATGACCTCGGGCAAGCACCTCACCTCCCCGGTCTCAGTTTGCTCAGCTGTATATTGGGCCACTGATCTCAGGGGCTCCTTGGTAATGCTATGTTCCGGGCAGAGGGTACCGGCTCCTGGGCCTCGGGGTTGTGCACGGAGCTGGGGCTTCTGGCCTGCAGTATCTGAGGTTCCCATCATTGTCCCAAAGCAAAACTATGCTTGGGACAAGGCCATGCAGAGGGAGGGGCTCGGTGTCCTGCACCCCCCACCTCCACCCCCGGAGCACTAAAGCTTGGGGACTGGAGTAGGGGTACACTTGACTGATGAAGAATCCAAGGCCCAGAGAGGGCAACTGATGTGCCCGAGATCACACAGCCTTATACCCTGTGGGGTCCCTGACAAAGGAACCCAGGGCTGGTGTGTTTCCTGATGGTAGGCTTTGGGATGACAAGTCAATGTATTGATCATTTATTAAGAACCTACTGCATGCCAGTGGCAGGTGATACAAAGTAAAGAAAGCCTGGACCTTCCCCTTTGGGAGGTAATGGTCTAGAAGGAAAGGTAGGTAGCAAGCAAAGCATGGGGAATGATTGCTTGCGCTCAAGTGCTGTGGAGATATGGGTGAGGCTCAGCACCAGCACAGAAACATCAAGAGCAGGGGATGCTGTTGGGGTGGGAATGGGCCGTTCAGGGAAAGCATCAAGGAGAAAGTGATTCTGGGTTGGGTTTTGTAGGATGACTAGGAGTTCACCAAGAAGACAACAGGATAGAGACAGCATCTCGGATAGAAGGAACAGCTCGTGCAGAAGCAGGGAGGTGTGCAGTAACTGTGTGTTCTGAACTCATTTGTGGCTAGAAGGTTAATATGTGAGAGATGGGGGAATAGGGAAATATGAATCCAGAGAGATTGTCCTGAATCCGGAAGAATGGACTGGAACAGAGGGACTGTGGTCATTGGGGCCAGAGGAACTCCGGGATATACTTGGCTCTGGACCTTGTCTGGCATCCAGCATGGGGTCTAGTCCATAGCCGTGGGTCACTGTAGAATAAATGAATGAAGGAATAAATGATTTTTTTTTTTTTGCCTGGAACAAAGGGATCCAGAGTGAGAGAGAACACATAAGATCATAACACATATTTGAGAATCACAGTTAACGCAGAGCTCTGTGTCAGGCTCTCTCTAAGTACCATGCCTGTATTCATTCATGGAATCCTCCCAACAGTGCTGTGAGGTTGCTACTTTTAGTAGCCAAATTAAAGGAGAAGTAACTGAGGCTCAGAGAGGTTGAATAATGTACCCAAGGTCATCGCGCTAGAAAACAGTAGAAGTGGGATCAGAACTCAGGCCGTCTGGCCCCTGTGGGATTTCCCGTGTCTGGCACGGTGCCCTTTCTGCCCCCTGGAAGATGCAGGACTGACATGGTTCTTGCTCCTTGTGCTGCTTCTGTGCCCCCGGGAACCCAAGATCTGGCACGAACAACGCTCACCAGGTCCTTGGATGGCTGCTGGCTGAATACATGAATTACCGGTGGCATGGTGGGGGTCGGGGGGCAGGTTTCTGAGAGGGGCTGTTGGGCCAAGGGGGAGTCCCGTTCCTGTCCCGGGTGGTTTGGCTCGACCTGGAGACAGCCAGTGCTTACCCCTCACTACACCTCGGGCAGCCTCTATCTCCGGGAGAACCAGCAGGTTTTCTGAGGAGACCTGAAATTCCAGAAAATGCACTTGGTTGCCTCCAGCCTAATCACAACCATCTGTCTGCCGGGCTCTGTGGCTCGCCCTCCCCCTGTCCCCGGTGGCACGCTTTCCCTGGGCGTCTCTAACAATCAGGAGCCGCACTCGAAAGTTTCCTTGTCAGGGTAGAGTGGCTGTTGCCAAGAGCTCCTTCTTTGATGCAGAAAATATATCCTGAAGGTACTTTGTCAGATGTTTTTATACTAAACATTCTCCCTCCATGGCCCTTGGCTGCCAAGGGAAGCAGAGATGCATCGCTTTCCCAGTTGCCCTTTGTGGAAAGAATTCCTGGTGTTTATGGGCCCTTTCCCCCACACCACCCCTGTCAGGGCCTGGCAGCCTCAGCCGAAGAGGGGAAGGCCTTGCGGGTGGCATCCCTGCAAAGCAGGGGCTGCTCTGGCCCGAGGGAGGGACGCTGTGCTTACCCTGTGGTAGAAGCTTCTGGGTTTGGAAAAACAGAGGTCTCATGTCTGGAGCAGACCTCAAAGCCGCTGCCCCAGACTGCAAGGTGAATCATTGCCAGGACTTTAATTGACCTTTCAAAGGAGAGGTAGGAGCTCAGAGATAGGAGCCTGGAAACCATTTTAATCTCTCGGAGTCGTCCAGGGTTGTGCCAGCACAGGACAGAGCTGGGAGCCGCTGGGCTGTGGGGCCTTCTGTGCCAGGTGGGGGAGAAGGTGGGGAGGTGGGCTCCAGCACACAGCCTGGCATCGGGGGCGGGGGTGGGCAGCTGTGGGCAGCAGGAGTGTTAGGAGGGGGGTGAGGGCCGAGTACACCTATTCTGGCTCTGGCCCTGGCTTCTTGGGCTGAACAGGCTGAAATGGGGGCACCCAGAGGCACCTCTGTAGACCGGCTGTCCGCGTCAGCCCATCAGGATGTGTGTACCCCAGGAAGTCCCAGACCGTGTCTCTCCCCACCCCTCCGCCTGTCTCTACTCATGTTCCTCGGTCCTCTCGTCCGCTGCCTTACGTCTGGCGCTGAGGAGATATGCTCCCCAGCCGCTGTGTGGGGGCCCAGCCTTACACTCAGGGGCTCTGTGGGCTTCTGCAAAGCGCACATCTGGCCTGGGCCTCAGGTTCTGCCCTACTGGGCCGAGGGATGTGGAGGGTCACTCCAGCCTACCCCCAGGCTGGCAGGAGGGGAGGGGACACTTTACAAAGCAGGGACTCCAGGCTGCTCTCGGGGGCAGAGGTTGGGAGGCCCAGAGAGCTCAGGGCCTGGGATTGTGTCTGTCATTCACAGAAGGCCCCCCCCCGCCCCGAGGGTTTAAAACAAAACAGATTTCATGGGGATATGGCTTCTTCGCACCCCTGGACTCTCTCAGCTCATGTTGTCTGTCTCAGGCTCAAGGAAACCCTGATTTGGGTTGGGGGAGCCCTGCCTCTGGGGCCCCCACTGCTGTTTGACCTGAGAGAGGAGCTGAGGATGGCAGAGAGGGCCCATCTCCTCCTACCAGGCTGCCCAGCTGTGTCTTACCTGCCTGCCCTGGTCCTCACAGGGCAGAGGCCGGAGAGAGCCCCAGGGGCTTTCTTCCGAGCATAACGGTAGCGCCATACCTGGGCCAGGGGCCAGGAGCCCCAGCTCCCACTCCTGGCTCCGTCCCACATCTCTTGGTGAAACTGCTTCTGTTCGGCTTCTCCATCTGTAAAATGGGTCAGTTGGTCTAACTCATTGGTTCTCAACCCTCTTTGCACATTAGGGTTTCCAGAAGAGTTTTTCAAAAGCTCAGACCGCATTCTGGAATGGTTGGGGAGGGACAGGCCATTAGGCTTTTTAAAAAATCCCCAGGTGATTCTAATATGCCACCAGGGCTAAGAACCCAGATCTAGAGGGACCTAGAGCATCCAGGCCATCTTCCCCTCAAGGCAGGAGCCTTTTCTGTAGCTGGGCCCCCAGGCTATACTTGATCACGTCTGGGGCTGGGTGCACAAGGCATCTTAAAACAGGTGTTGTAACTTCCAGTTTTCGAGTAAGAAAACTGAGCGTGGGAGGTGGTTAAAGTGACTTGCTCAAAGTCACTCAGCTAGAGGCGAGCAGACATCTGATCGGCTTCTCCACGAGGCGGGTGTAGCTTTCATCTTCTGTAGCAAGGCGGATTCTCGGATGGCTGGAGGCAGCCCCACCTGAGCCCTTCTGCCCTCCTTGTTGCCCTGATGCCTCCTTGGTGTGCGTGAGTAGCTTTACTAAAAAGTAAAATGCGCCACTCAGCTCTGCCCAGGCCTGCTTCTGGACTTTGAAGTAGGGTGTGGACTCAGGTGTACCGATGACGGGCTGCTCAGGGACCAGCAGGGCAGGGGTGGAAGACCCAGGCTTTGGGGCCAGACAGACCTGCAGCGTACATCACTTTAGCCTCCCTTTTGCAGCCTTATTCCACTTGTCACAAGTGGGCCTGGCAACACTTCATGGACGCCACGGAGGTCCCATATGTGGGCTGCCTGGTGTGCATTTGTTTTTCTGTAAATGGTGATGAGGTGACTTGGTAACCAAGTATAGCATGCCGGATAGAATTGCACGAAGGACAAGGTCCCCAAGGTGGGGCCTTCTCAGGAAACTTAGAATCTAATTGGAAAGATTGGGGGAAGAAAAGCCACTTCCTAGAGAGGCAGTTACGGTAAATGCTGTTTCCTAAGGGAATAGTGTAGGCTCGGAGACCGCAGCTGCCCAGGGTGGCTGCAGGGGATGCTGGGAGTGGAGCTGGGGCGAAGGTCAGATGGAGGGTTTCACCAGGCCACAGGGGAAAGGGCACCCCAGGTTGCGGGGCCTGCTGGGCAAAGGCAAGGCCATGTGAAGATGCTTCTCTGGGAATGGGAGTGACCCTGGCAGGGCAGTAAGAAGTGAGGCCCACAGCAGGGCCTTGAATGCCACTTTGGGGACGGCCGGACTTTTCTCTGTGGTGGGCCACGGCTGGGTGCCCCAGAAATACTTTTGGTTGATGGATGCATTGACTGTATCCTTAGAGGATGGGTTTGTATGGCCCAAGAGTATAGAGTTTTGTTTGTGTAATGTAAACTTTTTATTGATGTATATAATATGTGTGCAGAAAACCACATGTATCACAAGTGAACGGTTTTTCCACCCTGAGCATATTTGTGTTACTATTGCCCAGATCAAGAAATGTAATGTGACCTCAAAAGCCCCCTTTCATGTCCCTTTCCAGTCATTTCCCACCCTACCGCCCCCTCTGCATGGGTAACCGAGCTCTGTTCTGACTTGGAATACCATAGGCTCATTTTCCTGTTTCTGAAGCTGGTACAAATGGAAACCTATACTCTGGGCTCTTCTTTTTTCCTTTGTGTAATTGAGATATAATTGACATGCCACTGTATTAGTGTGAGGTGTGCAGCATGACTTGGTGTATGTATATATTACGAAATGATTACCACATAAATTTAGTTAACATTCATAACCACCTAGTGACAGTTTTTTTTCTTGTGATGAGAACTTTTAAGATCTACTCCCTTAGCGACTCTGAAATACACAATCCAGTACTGTTAACAACGTTGTACATTATATCCCCAGGAATATTTATCTCATGACTGGAATTTTGTACCCTTCAACCACCATCCTCCATCCCTTGCTTCTGGCAGTCACCAGCCCACAGAGCCTGTGGGCTCTTTAACGCAGCAGAATGTTCATGAGGCTCATCCGTATTGTTGTGAATACCTGTGGTCGCTCATTCATTGCTGGATAGTATTCCATGGGCACACACCATGGTTCTCCTAGGCTGACATATCCATCTGACTACTGATAGGCACCTGGGCAGTCCCAGTTTTGGGCTCCTACCCATGACACGACAGTAAGGATTCTTGGATGAGCTTTTCTGGGGACATAAGGACATCTAGCTGGGAGTGGGATCACTGGGCTGTGCATTACATGGGTGGTCAGCTTTATTCCAGGTGTTGCCAGGCTGTTGTACCCTTCTAGGATGAACACTCGGTTCATCCCACCCATTTTACAGATGAGACCGGAGAGGGGTGGTGCCTGACCTTGGCCCCACAGCTCCCAATGGATTCGGTTCCCATACCCTACCTCCCCGCTTCACCCCTAGGGTAGGATTTTTAGCTCTGTGCCCTTTCCGAAGGGCCTGGGTGGTGCACTCTGGGAAAAACAAAAAGGAGAAAAGAGTGAAAGGAAACCAAACATTGGAAAAGAAGTGTGTTTCCAATAAACCGGGCCTTTCACCGGTAGCCAAACTATTACATTCCTGTGCCCCGGGAGCCGCCGGGCGGGTTTGCCGCTCTGGGCTGTAAATCTTGCTGGGCGTCGGGCTGGGACTCTCGCATCGTCCCGGGGACACACAGACAGGCAGTGTCCTTTGGGGCCTGGGCTTCTCGGGCGTCGGGGTGACCTGTCATTGTTTGGGCGGGCTGCCTCTGCCCTAGTGGGGCCTCTGACAACAGAGCAGCCGAGCCCTTCTGAGGGAGCAGTGTGTGAGTTACCGTAAGAGATTTTTCTCTGCCCGCCCACCCCCTCCCTTTCTTGGGTGCTTTGATGGGTTTGAGGTGTTTATAGGCTTGATTCATGACCGAGTTACCAGGGTTTTCCACGGAAATAACTTATTAAAGGGGCCGTGCACACAGCGACATTGAAGTCTGCAGAGGGGCGCGCATCAAAGGCGGCCCTCCCGAGCCAGGCAGTTCCACTGGCCACTGCTCAGCTCCGGCCCAGGAGGGGCAGGAGGGGGCGGGCCTCGGCTGCAGGAAAAACACTCGGGCTTACAAAAACACTCCCCAGACAAACCCAAATTCAGGTCCAGGGGGGAAAAAAAAAGAAGAGGGGAAAGTGAAAGCCCAGCATTCCGGGCCAGCCCTCCATCGGACCCTCCTGCCCAGATGGGGGACACATGTGGGTACCCGGCTGACACATGGTGCCCAGAGCTTCTGCTGTCATGCCTGCACCTCCCCTTGGCCCAAGGCTGTTGCTTGGAAGGCAGTGCCAAGGCTGTGGGCTACCTGCTGCTTTTTGCCAGGGATTGGCTGGGGGGGACGTGAGGGCTGGAGGGATCTTTTGGTTCTCCCCTTCCGGAGAGCTCCTTTCCTTTGATTTAATCACATCTCATTTGCCCTTTGAGGCTGACTGAAAGCCTTCCTTTTCCAGGAAGCCTTCAGGGATTGGGCAGCCCACAGTGGCTTCTCTTTTTTTTTCCTCAACCTTCGGTGGTTTTCACCTCCATACTGTTCCCCTTGCCGGGAGTCGACTTGGCTTTGAGTTTATCCCCTGTCCCCGACCAGACTGTGTGAATGCCTTCTGGACAGGACCTGGGTCTGCCTCTGTCCCTCAGGGGTGTGACCAGGAAACTGTAGCTCTGGTCCCTGGCATAGCCCATCTCGTGCAGGAAGACATGGTTTGGAGCCATTCCCTGAAACTCAGTCCTGGCTCTTTCACAGAAATAACAATTGTCGTAGAAATAGTAATAATAATGGCCAAAATTTGAGGGTGAGACATGTGGCAGACATGGTACATGTTTCTTGTTCCTTATGCCCTTTCAGTAAGGTAGGTTGTGTTACTATGTATCCCATTTTATAGATGAGCAAACTGAGGCTCACAGGGGCGAAGTCATTTGCCCGGGGGGCAACAAGCTAATTAGTGGCAGAAGTGGGGTTTGAACCCAGATCTGGCTGACTCCAGAGCTTGTGTCCTTGGACAAGCCGTTACCCTTCTCCGGGTGGAACCACCCCCTCGTTCTGTCCCTGAGTTCACCGACTTGTTGGAGAAACAAGACAAGCCCTCATGGGGCTGCATAGGGTTTAGTGTTTGTTTTGGTTTATGAAGATGTAATCTGTATACAGTAAAACTTTTTGAAAGTGTACTGTTCTGGGAATTTTGACAGTTAATGTAACTGCTGTCACACAGTTAAAAGATATAGAACATTTCCATCACCCCGAAAAGTTCCTTGGTGTCCCTTTGTGGTCAGCCCTTATCCCTACCCCCAGCTGCTGGAAACCCCTGATCTGATTTCTGTCTCTATAGTTTTGCCTTTTCCAGAATGTCCTACGAATTTAATCATACAGCAAGTAGCCTTTTGTACTTTTTTTCTTTAACTCAGAAAAATGCTTTGAGATTCAGCCATGTTGTTTCATGGATGGACATTTGGGTTATTTCCAGTATTTCTCTCTATAAACATGTGTGTTAGGGTTTCTGTGTGAATGTAAGTTTTCATTTCACTTGGATAAATACCTAGGAATGGGATTGCTGGGTGTATGGTTAAAAGAATATTTAACTTTATAAAAAACTGCTCCACTGTTTTCCCAAGTGGTTGTACCATTTTGCAATCTTACTAGCAGCATAGGAGAGTTCCAGTTACTCTGTCCTCACCAGTGCTTGGTGGGGTCAGTCGATTTTTACTTGAGTTATTCTGATAGATGTGTAGTGGTATCTCATTGCGGTATTAATTCACATCTTTCTATGAAGTTAAACATCTTTTCATATACTTATCTGCTATCTATATATCTTTGGTGAAGTGTCAGTTCAGATCTTTGCACATTTTTTTTCTATTTGGTTGATGGCTTTCTTATCGAATTTTGAGAGTTCTTTATATATTACGGTTCTCTGTCCTTTAAAAAATATGTGTTTTGTAAATACTTTCTCCTGGTCTGTGGCTTGTCTTTTCATTTTCATAATGGAATCTTTTGAAGAACAGAAGTTTTTCATTGTGCTGAAGTCCAATTTATTAATTGTTTCTTTTCATGCTTTTTGTGTTGTATAAAGAACTCTGCCACACCCATGGTCATAAAGATTTTCTCCTATGTTTTCTTCCAAAAGTTTTGTAGTTTTAGGTTTTATATTTAGGTTTATAATCCATGATAAATTAATTTTTGTATAAGGTGTGAGATAAGGGCCTAGGTTCTGTGTACATGTGAATGTATATGTGTGTGTGCGTGCGCGCGCACGTGTGTGTGTATGTATGTGTATGGAAGTCCAATTATTCTAGTACCATTTGTTGAAAAGACTGCCCTTCCTCTTTTGACTCATGTTGGCCCCTTTGTCAAAGATCGGGTGATCTTACATGTGTTCTCTTTCTGGACTCTGTTGTGTTTCATTTTCTACTCGTCTTTCCTTTTTCCAGTACCACGCTGTCTTGATTACTGTGGCTTCATAGTAAGTTTTGAAAGCGGTTAGCATGAATCCTCTGGCTTCGTTCTTTTTCAGAGTTTTGGCTATTCTAAGCATTTGCATTTTTCTATTAATTGTACCATCAGTTGTTGATTTCTACAAAAAGGGATTTTGATTGGGATTGTATTGAATCTATACATCAGTTTGGGCAGTATTGACATCTTGACGAAATTGAGTCTTTCATCCATGAGTATGGTATATCTCTACATATATTTAGGTCTTTGATTTCTCTCACCAGAGAATACAGATCTTGCACATCATTGTTAAATTTTTACCAGTGTAGTTCACATTTCTTGGTACTTTTATAAATTGTAAATCATTTTCCAATTATTACTAATATATAGAAACACAGTTTTTAAATATTGACTTTATAAGCACAGGATTTTAATGGCTTCGGTGCTTAGTATTGGGTGCCATGTTTCCGAGGAAGAGCTGCAAAATGGAGATTTTTTTTTTCCCCCTGGACTCTCAGGATTATCACTTCTGCCCCATGACATTCCCTAAGATGGTCAAGTGTGAGTTTATCCTACTAGGACATGTGGCATCTTGGGTGAGTTGCCACAGCCTCAGTCTGTGAAATGGAAAGCAGTGGAGAGAACCGGATCAGATGACCTGGTGAGATCCCTTCCAGCTCTGAGCTTGACGTTCACACAAACTACAGGGTGGGAGCTTTGGAAGGGAGCTGAGTCCTGAGCCGAGGGAACCCTGTCCTTATTGCACAGAACTGAGAGGGGAGGGTTCTTTGTCTGGGGTCGCACAGGGGCTGACCCTGACCAGAGGATGGGTCTCTTATTCCCAAATCCAGTCCCTCGCCCCTGATTCGGATGGGGAAAGGCAGCCCAGCAAGACAGCCCAGCGGGAGGTGACTCCACAGCTGGGAGGGAGGGAGAGGCTGGGGCAGCGGCCATCAGTGATGGCAGCCATGAGGCTGCCAGGCGCTGTGACCCTCAGAAGTGGCCAGTTCACGTTTGGCTGTTTTCAAAGTATCAAAGCACCGTGCTTGGAAATGCGGGTTTTGGCTGACCTCACCCCAAGTGTGGAGTTTAAAGGCCTTTGTAACTCTTTGGTTTGGAACCGGGTCTGGGCATGGCTGAGGAAAACACTGGAACCCATTAGTGCTCGTTCCAGTTGCTCTGCCTTGAGGAGAGGGAAGCAGCCTCCTTTCCCCCTTAGCACTGCGGACAGCCCAGAAACCTGAAGGGTACAAGCAGGGGTCAGAGGGGAAGGGAGAGGAGGCGAGTCCTCCGCCATCGAGGACCCAGCCTGGCCTTGGTTGGATAGTGCCAGGAGCAGCTTGGCATTTAATGCCTATTTGCTTGGCTTTTCCTGGCACCTCTCTGAGTCATCCCATTTTACAGATGAAGAAACTGAGGCTCAGAGAGGTTTCACTTCTCTCCCAGAGTCACACGTGGAGCAAGTGAAGGAGCTGGGACTCGGACCCAAGTTTTCTCTGAACTCAAAAGCTGGTGGGACGGGGAGGAGCTGCTGATGGGCACAGGCTTTCTGTTGGGGTGAGAAAAATGGCCTGAGTGTACTCAGTGCCACCGAACTGTACATTTAAAAATGGTTAAATGGTGGTTAATTTCATATTATGTATTTTACTACCATTAAAAAAGAAAAAAAGCTGGTGTGCCCTTTTACCCATCCATGCTGCCTCCCTCCAAGCAGGCTCCTTGGCCTGGGCGAGTGTGGGCCATCGCACCTGGGCCTCCTGGTCGGTGGGCCTGCCCAGGCTCCAGGCAGAAGGGCAGGCAGGGGCTTTGGCCAGTGGGGAGCACAGCTGGGTTGGCTGTTGCATGCCATCCTCCCCTTTAAGGATAGAGAGAAACTTAGACCCTGGCAGCATCCCCAAGAGGATGCTGGGACACTGTCCCAGAGCTCTCGATCTGCACAAAAGAGGTGGGACCTGGGGTGACCATGGCTTGCTGGCCACCAAAGCCATGCCGTAGTCCAGGACTGGGCTGGAGCCAGAGCGGCTGCCCTGGTGCCCGCCCGGTTGGCCTCTGGTCTCTGTCCCTTGGCACTGCTGACAGTTAAGGCTCTTTCCCCCACAAGAGCCTTCTCCCTTCGGGAGGGAAGTCAGGGAAGGAAGTCAAAACCTAACTGCCCCTATTTTTTAGAGGTGCATAATGAAGGACGTAGGGGAAATAATATGAGGTACTTCAGCCAAAACAAACAAGCAAATAACTAAATAAAAGGAGCTGAATGAAGCCATCTCAATCATTGTTGAATCTGAGTGAGAGCTAGCGTAGGTCCGGCTCTGAGAAGCAGAACCTGCGAGGGGGATGTGGACAGACGTGGCTTATGGGGGGGCATGTTTTCGGGAGAAGGGAGTGAGGGAGGCAGGATGGGGCAGCAAGGATGTGGCCTCAGCTGGAGGCCAGCCTCAGACCTCACCCGTCGGGAGCTCTGGAGCCGGAACTGCGCCGTGAGCCAAGGGGTTAGCCTTCTGTTCCCGGGTCTGTCATTGGCCGTCAGCATGCGCACGTGTGTAAACACACGCACCGCCCCCATGTTGGGGGGCTATAAACGCCTGACCAGGACGATCCTACCCATAAGGGGCATCTGGGAGCCATTAGCAGCCCCGACCTCCCAGTAGCCGGGGATAAAGGAGAACCGGGGTAAGACAAGCAGTGGCACCCACTACATGGATATAGATGGGAGTCTCTTGTTACTAGTCTTTCTACTTTGGGTGTATGGTTGAAAACTTTCATAATGGAAAACTTTCATAATGGAAAAAAAAAACAAAAAACGGGAACTCCCACCTGCTGCATGCTGGCTTTATGCCAAGCACCTCACTGCCTTCCTTCACCTGGGTGACTTCCCTGATCTGAACGGGGCAGTCGAGACTCAGAGACATTGAGTAGCCCTAGGTCTAGGGGTTGCCAGAGTGAGCAAATAAAAATACAGGATTTCCAGGGCGCCTGGGTGGCTCAGTCGTTAAGTGTCTGCCTTCGGCTCAGGTCATGGTCCCAGGGTCCTGGGATCGAGCCCCGCATCGGGCTCCCTGCTCCGCGGGAAGCCTGCTTCTCCCTCTCCCACTCCCCCTGCTGTGTTCCCTCTCTCGCTGTCTCTCTCTGTCAAATAAATAAATAAAATCTTAAAAAAAAATACAGGATTTCCAGTGAGAGTTGAATTTCAGATCAACAGCAGCAACAAGTTTTAGTGGAAGCATGTCCCACGTTGTATTTGGGGGAAAAGTTATTTGTTGTGTACCTGAAATTCAAATTCTAATGGGCATCTTGCATTCTACCTGATGGCGCTGTCTAGGTCATGCATCCCATAAGGTGGGGAGCTAAGATTTACACTCCAAGTGGGGCTGACACAAAACGCTTACATTTTTCAACCCCGATGGGTACAGCACTCACAGAAGGTGTTTGGAGGCAGCATCTTTCCAGGGCCTCATAAGGGTGCCATCGATAGCAGGGCCTGTTAGAATCATGGGGTCGGCTCTGGAAAATTCTGATGCCTGGGCCCCGCTCCAGAACAATGCAGTCCGAGTCTCTGTTGGACCCCTCCACCTCTGGTACTTTTTTAAAGCACCCTAGGTGAATGGAAGAGGCAACCAGGGCCAAGGCTCATTGGCCTGGACCCCCAGCTCTCCACGTGCATGGATGTGGAAAGGAATACACCAGAGGCCAAGAGGGGGCCCTCTGGTGACCTGGAACATACCCCGGAGCCCCTGCCCTGTGTTGGGCCCAGGAATGTGTTTGGGAGAGGCAGGGAGCCCGACCCTGTTCATCACCTTCCCCAATTCAGCATCCTCCCATGGCTCCCTGCCACCCGCTGGCCGAAGTTCGGCCCCAGACTGCCTGCATGCCGGGCTCTTTCATGGCCCCCTCGCCTTGCCGTTCCCTCTGCTTGGAACGCCCTGCCGGTCTGTTTTTGTCCACCTGGCCAACTCCTGCTATTCCTTCCCAAGGTCCAGCTCACATGCCACCTCCTCTCTGGAGCCTGCCCTGGCCCCCACAGCAGAACTGGTCACCCCATCCTCCATCACCTCATGGCAAAGACTCAGGGATAGCAGTTCACTTCTGTGCAAGAACGAGCGAGGGGTCTGCTTGCCCCTCTCACCGCTAGCTTGGTACTTGTCCATTTCTGATGGTGGTGCTTGGCACGGCGAGGCCCTTGATAAATGGGTATTGAATTGGAGGGAGAAGGAAGGATTTTGTTGACGGAGTGGGGTCCCATCTTTCCTCTTGACTCCATTGCCCCCAGGAGGGTCCCCTCTTTCCTGCTGCTTGTCTCCTTGGCTGACACTTAAGGTCATTTGCCTGGAGCCTAGGCCCTGTGCAGCCCAAAGGTAAACAGGTTTATAATGACTTGAGGGGAAAAAAAGCAAGTGAGCCAGGAAGTTGGGCAGTGCCGGCTGGGGGCCTGGGGAGGTGGAAAGAGGCCCCTGTGGCAGGCGCTGAGCCTTGGAGCTGGGCCCCAGCGGCCTGGGCTGAGCCTCGGCTTCCCAGAACTCCTCTGGATAAACACGGAAGGAAGTGAGGGGGGCAGCCTCCCCCTTTCTGAAACAGGCCATGGCCCAGGAGGAGGCTGAGTGGCTGGGGAGGCGGGAGGGGGCCAGGACCCCACTTAGGAGAGGCCTAGGGCTCTTGCTCTTTTGGTATTAAAAGAATGGCTTTTAAAAAAATTGTGATAAAATACACATAGCATAAAACTTATCATTTTAACCGTTTTTAAGTGTCCAGTTCAGTGGCTTCAAGTACATTCACGTTGTTGTATAACCACCAGCACCATCCATCCATGCACAGAGCTCTCTTCGTCTTGCAAAAGGAGGATGGGTCTTTAAAGCCTCCTCTTCAATTCTGTTGAAAATGTAACCGAGGGATGATTTTTTACATCACCAGCTAGGGGCACGGATAAATAAAACAGCCCCCCTGCCCCCTGGGAGCTCTTATTCTTGGGGGGCAGAGAGAACCATGGAGCCGGGGGAGGCCAGGCAGGAGAGGTTGGCGAGGACACAGCTGAATGTGTGTGGCAGGGGGACGTGGCCGGGCTCGGGCTCCGAGCGTGACACCAGGTGATGGCCCATGGGCCACTCTTACCAATCTGTCGGTTCATGTGAACATTGGGGGTGTGGTGCATGAAGCGGGCATCCCAGCCATCCAGGAAGTTCGGAAGGAGAACAACACAGCCACCTTGCAGAGCTCCCTCTCTGTGCTTGGGCTCCTGCCTCGTGTGTGTATGTCCGTGCTGTGGGGACACCGTGCCATAGAGGGTGACGTTTCCTCTGCCGCCTTCCTTGGGGACCATCAGATTAGAATAGCTATTCCGCGTTGCACCCCCACGCTTCCAAAAGTTTTCTGGCAGCCCTGCCTTGCCCAGGGAGCAGTTCTGTGTGGGGCTTTGGCTGCCTGTGGGTGCAGAGGACAGGCTCTGAGGATGGACTAAAGAGCGGAGGGAGCAGGCCCCTTCTTTTTGAGCAAGGTGGTGGACGGTGGCCACCGGGCGTACTTAGGTGGTGTCTTGGAGGCCACGTGGGTGCTCCTCCGGGGACCGCAGGCCCTCACTTGGCTACAGACAGAACCCAGGTGTGGATCACTCGACCTGGCAGCCTTGAGGACACTAGAGGTGGCCAGTGGACGTCTGGCATCATGTGTCCATCTTCCCGGGGTCTCAGGTGGCCACTCACAGGGCCTCCTGCAGAGAGAGCCCTTACCCCAGCCGTCTGTGTCCCAGTGTGGCTCCCTGGTCCTTCGCCTGGAGGCAGGTGGTGCTGCTCAGGGACGCGGGCGCACTGCGCGGAGGGCCCTTGGTGAGGGAGGGGGCCGGGGAAGGCTGCCAGCGACATCATTTTGGTTAGCTTAAAACTCGTGGCTTTTGTTTTCCCGAGAAACATATGGCTCATTATGGAAACTTTGGAAAGTACAGAAAAGTACAAAGAGATGCAGGGAAGCAGACCATGATCCTACCCTCCAGAGATAATCACTGTTAATATTTGGCTTATTCTGTTTAAATTTTTTTTTCTGTTAAAAAAAATACAATTTTGTGTCCTGCCTTTCCCCCATAGCATTATATAAATATTTTCCCGTGTCATTAACACTCTTCATAAACGTTCTTTTTCATGGCTGCGTTCTATTCCAGCCTAGGCTTCTATCCGCACTGACTTAGCAGCTGGTAAGTCGGACACCTGGCCCCCTCAGGTGAGAAGATGAACCCCAGCTGTGAGGAGGGCCCTGCCCACGGGGTGGGCTGGGGCTCTGGCTCCTTGGGTTCTCTCTTGGGTTCTTGCCACTCCTCTGGGCTGCATTGCTCCCTGCCTGGGCCCGGCCCCAGGGAGGTGGACATCCAGCCTGGGGAGCATGAGTCACTGCCTCCTTTGAGCTTCCAAAGCCCTGGGCATGAATGGTGGGGCTCTTCCAGGAAGCCTTCCCTGGTCACCCCAGCGTGGGGTGACAAGTGAGTGTTTGCCCTCCTCTTTGAACTCCCCGTAGGGAGGAGCCTTCACACACCCTGCCCAGATTGTGTGTTTGCGGGGTGAGCGTCCTGCCTGCCATGCTTGGCCTCTTCTTGCTTCACAGAGTATTGGCTTTAGAGGAAGGCCTGGCCCTTCTCTAGCTGTATGACTTTGGGCACGTTCCATAACCTTTCTGAGTCTTGGTTTCTTCGTCTGTAAAATGAGAATGATAATGCCCTGTTTGCTTGGTTGTTGAGTAAATGAAAAGAGAATATATCCCAGGTGCCCAGTACTGTCCTAGGGAACACAGTGGGTACTTGGTAAGTGGTGAGGGTTATTCTGAGTGTCAGCAGTAAGATTGTACTGACCTCGCATCTTCCCTTTCACCTGCAGGAATGAGCCGCCCTGGGGCGGGGGGGGGGGGGGGGGGGGGGGGGGGCGGAATGGTTGACCCGAACTGCAGTTGACCTAGCTACAGTTGAATGAACTATCTTTGCTCCCTTTTCTTCTGCCCACACTTTGGTTGGGGAAACTGAGGCCACCCTGAAGTTCTGCCTACGCTCCATGACTCTTAGCAGATCCCTTGAGGGTGGCTTAGGAAACGTCTTTAGGGATTCAGGAACACACTGGATACATCAGTTGGTGAGCCAGGGAAATTAGCAGTAACGAGCTCATTTCGATAGCAATGAGCTGAGTCTCCCTCCAGCTGCCAGACATTTATGAGGCTGGCTGGGTGCCGGCGGCCTGAGGCCTCTAACGGCCCTCATCCCTCTGCCTTCCGGCTGGAAAGAATTCGTATTTAAAAAATAACAATAATAAAAAAAAATCTCCATCTCCTCTGGCTTTCTGATTCCTTCAGGGCCAGGTGGGGAGATGGTGGACGTCTTTGCTCTGTGAACTCTGTGCGGGGCAGCAGACAGGAAAGGTCCCCCAGCTTCCCCTCCGTTATCTGCCAAACGGTAGGGTCACTCCACCCATCTGAGCAGAACTGCCAAGGGACTTTGCCTCGCAGTGACCCTCACTGTAGTGGACCCTGCTCTTAGTGAGGGAAGGATTGTTAGAATTCCAGTAGGATCCTGCAAGGGCTTTGGCTCTTTTTCCTGCTCCGGGCCTCAGTTTGCCCATCTGTAAAATGAAGAAGAGATCGACAGGAGGATGTGTAACTTTCAGGCCCAGCATTATGGAAACCAGGGTCCCGGGGTTGAGAGTTTCCAGTCCTTTCCGGGAACCGTAATTACCTGGGGCATGTGTTAAATGCAGATTGCCAGGCCTACTGAGTCAGAATCTCCAGGGTAGGGCCCAGCGGTGAACATTTCTGGGGTAATTTTAAAAACTGATATTAAATTAACCTAACATACAACTCACCATGGTAAAGCGTGCAGTTCATTGGTTCTTGGTATATTTTCAGTGTTATGCAACATCACCCCTATGGAATTCCAGAAGGAATGTCCATTTTGAATAAGGGCCCCCAAGACATTCTGTTGCCACCCATCCGTCTGGGGACCTCTGCAAGCCAGTGTCCCTGAGGGGTTGAGTTGGACCCTTGGGTGCCAGGCAGTGAGGCCACTCCCTGCTGAGGGAAGCAGGTGTTCAGGACCTCCATTAGCTAAGGGGAGGGGTCTCTGAGAGGAGGGGGCCAGGTTGGGGGAGAGGGGGTTCCTGTTTCTCCCCCAACCTCTGAGGGGAGCAGAGGCTCTTCCCCCATCTCTGTCTAGTGCACGTCATACCTTGCAAGCCAGTGAGCCCTCCCTTACTCAGATCTGGTGACCCTTTAACTCCAAGCTTGGGATTCTGAGGGTGGCTGGGGCGGCTTTTTGGGCTCACAGCCAGGACCTTTGCGCAGTGATGGCCCACGGGGCTCCTCCCACCCCAGGGACACCCTTCTCCTCTTTCTCAGCCCACCTCTGTGGGTGTCAGCATCCTCTCACTGCCCTGATCACACACCCCTGCTCCAGACACTGTGACCCACCCACACCACGCCCACCCTCTGTGAATTCCCCTCCAAGCAACTTGGGGCCCCTGGGAACTTCACCCCCTAGCAGACAGGACTTTATCACGGGGGTCAAGGGCCAAGCTCTTTCCCTGGGTGCCCTCAGCTTCCTGTAGAGGGCACAGGGGGCTCCGCCCTGGCTGAGGATGTATCTGGTGGTCTCGGGCGGGCCACTCCCCCTCAGGCAGCAAGATCCTGCACAAGCTTCTCTGCAGCCCTGATGTTTGTGGCCTCGAGGCTCCATGGGGTGTCCAGCTAGCCCCTCGGACAGAATGGGACTCAGCCCTTAGCACTCTTGCTGGGTGACCCTTCCCCTGGGTCAGGGGTGGCCAGATGGCTCTGTGCCCCTTGCCCGAGGTACCTCATGGCTCTCAGGGTCATCGTGGGTGTTTCTCACCCTGTCCACAGTCAGCGTCTCTTCCTGAGCCCCCAGCCTGACTTAAGGAAGCCCCGTGGATCAGTAGACATGGCCTTTGCCTCTGCAAAGACATGGCTGTGCCTCTGGGCTTGGGTGCTTTTACTGAGTTCTTGCCTGAATCGTCTGCTCCAAAATTCTTTTCCTCGGAGCTCTGGTGGGTCTGGCAGTCCCTAGCAGCCACCCCTCCATCATTTGCATGTGGTGGGCCACACTCCTGCTTGACCTTTATCTCCGTGGGCCTCAGTTTCTACATAGGACATCACTATTACTTTCTAGCCCTGCCCTTCCATGAGTCACCCCTGCCCTGGATGTGGCAGCTCCCCAGGGAAGGCTGAGCAGATGGATGGACCCACCTGCAGGGCCTTATTCCTGTGGGATTCCCAGAGTCCCCTGCAGTTTGCAGTGAGAATGGAGCAGCTGAGGGTTCACTTTCTTAGAAGGGTTGGGGGCTCTGTGGTGGGGCAGTTTTCTCCCAGGGTCCCACCCAAACCCCCACTCCCAGACAATCCCACAAGGTTGACTTGGGTGGCATTCTCTTGGGGTGGCTGGCGGTAGGGCTTGGAGGGTGCGCAGAGGCCTCTGGGCTGGCATGGAGTCAGTTTCTCCATCTGTAAAATGGGTCTCTACCTGAAAGGGGTTTTGTGAGTGTGAAATGAGATGATGCATGCGAAGACCTGAGCAGATACTGTCTTCCTGGTGGTCAACAGCCTTGTTATACAGATGAGTGAAGGAGGCTCCCAAAGACATCCCGTGGCTTGTTCATACAGCCCATTAGTGAAGGAGCCAGGCCCAAGTTCTGCCCATTGCAATAGCATGTCCTCTTTCTTGCCCCCCCCTTTTTTTAAAGTAACACATGATCAATGCAGAACATTTAGAAAAGAAGCATGAAGGAAACACAAGTTATCCTTAACTCTGCCACCCTGAAAGGAAATCATTATTATTTTTTAATTAGCTTGGAATATTATTTTTCTTGTTCTGTTTCTTAGCAAAGACAGGCAGCAGAAATCTGCTCTATACAATGTGTTGCCAAATGAAAAGAAGGAAGCCACACAGAGTGCATATAGCTGGACGCCTGGCAACATCGAGAACATTTCCTTAATTCGGCAAATATTCTGTGTGACTTTTAATGGGTGCTTAGTATTCCATCTCATGGCTGTGCAGTATTTACTCACCAATCCCCTGGGCCTGGACATGGAGGTTGTCACAGCGATTTTTTTTTTTTTACAATCATAAATACGGTGGCTTGGCGAGCATCCTTATGCATATGTCTGTGTGCATCGCTGGTTACTTCCTTAGGATAAGTTCCTAGAAGTGGGACTGCTAGGTCAAAGGCCATGCACATTTAAGGTCAGAGTGCCCTCCGGAAAGGCCGTATCCGTTTTCTCCCCCAGCAGCCGTGGAAGAGAGAGGGCCCGGATCTTGTAACTCACAACCCTTTGCTATTTCCAAACCATGAGCCCAGAAAGAGTTGGAAAAAAAAAAAAAAACCCACTGCGCTGGGAGCGACTTCCTGCCAGAGGAAGGGAGGCATTTGGTAAATAGTCCACTCCCAGTTTTTGAGTGGATGCTCTGAGGCCTGCCTTTGGGCCAGGCCACTCGGGAACATGCAGAAAAGCCGAGAGCTGGTCCATGGTCCCATCCACCGGGACAGGGAAGGCGGTGAACACCTGAAAGGCCACCAGAGCATGAGCCCCGGGCAGAGGACAAGTTCAGGCTGAGGGCAGGGCCACGGCTGCCCGGGCCACCTCCATCCCTAGCATCTGGTTCAGTGCTTGGAAGGACGAGACGTGCGGTGAATATTTGTCGAATAACAAAAAGCAGCTTGTTACCAACGGAAGCCGGCGTGAGCTCTTTGAAGTAGGGTTTGAGTCTTGTTCACAGCTGGCTCTACCCCGAGCCTAGAACAGTGTCCGTTCTCCATAAATACTGGCCGGGCGAACCAAGGCTCCGCGGGACAGACAAGTCCAAGAAGGTGGTGAAGGGGCGGTCCAGATCTCTGCAAGGAAGTGGGATGAGCCATCATTGGGGTGCTGATTTTGTGCCCCCACTTCTGTGTAAGCGGGATAGTTGCCCCCCTGTCTGAGCCTCGATTTTCTTAAGGGCCTGGACTTTGTTCTCAGGGCCCCTCTGGCTCTCTGACCGAGAATCTGGGTGTCTGTGGGCAGGACGGAGGCAGGGAAGGGTGTCATGTGGCAAGACATTTGCCCCATACGTCCAGTAAGATGGGGGCCTCGAGGGTGACCTCTGCCCAGCCCTGGTCCTGCCCCAGCCCTCAGCAGGGCTCTCTCAGGTCAGGGTGGCTCTCCTCTAAGGAGGGGATCTGGAAATAAGGTGATCCAGCACTCTCCATCGGTGGACACCGATGTTTTGAATAAGGTGGTGGATTGTTTGTTTGAGAGAGGAGAGGCCCCAGCTATACATCCTGCTTTTCAAGTCCTGAGCACCAGCCCCTCCACTCCCCACTCCTGCCCCCCTGAGCACCAGCCCCTCCACTCCCCACCCCTGCCCCCCATGTCCCCCCAACCCTGGAGGCTCCTCTGGCAGTCCCAGGCGGGCATACCTCTGCCCCTCAGCTTGACTCCCCCACTGCCACCCTACCCCACTCCCCTCCAGGGCCCCACAGTCAAACTGCTCTTGGTGGCTCCCTTCTCCCTCCTGGCCTGTTCCCCTCCACTTGATTCCCCACACTTCCCCTCTGCTTAAGCTAAGAGAAGCTCTTCCTCCTGGAGTAAGGCACTTTTACTTTGGCAAAACACTTTGCCATCTTGGACTTGTAGCCTCAAGATCTGAGCGCCAAGCCCATTTCGTTGGTGAGGGCACTAAGGGCCAGAAAAACAAAGCTTCTTGCTCGGAGCCCCGGGGCGGCGGCTTAGCACAGGACAGAGAATTAGCCTGGGGCCGCTGGGGCTCAGGCCCAGCCTCTGCCTCCCACTTGCCGTGGGACCTTGGACAAGTCCCCTTTCCTCTCTGCGGTCTCAGCTGGCTCATCCACAGAGTGAGTGGGTGCGTGGGAGACGATCTCTTGAGCTCCTTTGCACCCTCTGCTTCTCTGTCTCCAGGTGAGGATCACATGGCATCTGGTGGGGAGGCCCCTTGCGGGGCCTCCGGGGCCTCGTGGCACCCCCACCCCTCCCTTGCGCCCCACTTCCTGCAGCCAGTTTGGAGCCAGAGACAAAGGCCTGCTCCGGGTGGAAGGTGCGGCCAGTGGGGATGTGTGCTGGTGCCTGGCTGGCGGGTCCTGATAAGAGGCCGAGGCTCCCTGTGAATCAGCAGGAGGTGCTGGGAGCCAGGGGAAGATACGGTCACCGGCCTCTGCTCTCCCCCCCCGGGACCTCCCCAAGCACCCTCATACAGTGAGAGGTTTCGTGGCAAACGCTGGACCTGCAGAGAGAAAGGGACACAGCAGCCGTGTAACTTTGGTGACTCCTGTCCTATTACGTGTCTGCAAGGCTGGGGGTTCTCTGGCCCCAGCAAACCTGGGATTCAGGAGGCCCTGTGACCCTGGGGTTCTCTCCTGGCATGTGGGACAATGTATAGGATGGGACGTGTGTGGTTTCTGGAAGTTAAAGGTCTCCCTTCCCGGTGAGCTGTTTCTTCCACATCCTCAAGGACCCTGACTTCACCCTATTGTTCATGCCGCTGACACAGAAGCTCCGAGCTCCTCTCTGGGTTTGCGCTGGCATGGGGTGTTCCTGGGGTTGGCAGTGGGGGGCCGGGGGTTAGGATTGGTGTGTACCTGCTGATGAAGAGGCATCTGCTCGTTTGCTCATTCAGGGACGATGTCGTTTTGGGGACACCCTCTTGCTACGTGGGAGGCTGAGATGGTGACTGCCCGTGCTTTGGTATCTTGAGTTTTGTCAAACCGAGGCTTGGCCATTTCTGGCTGCGGCCAACTTCATGCCCTTGGTGGGCATGGTGATTAAACTGTCCCGTCAGCGATGGGCTTCAATCTGACAGCAGCGGAGGGAGGAAGCGCAGAGGGGCCTGGCCTCCAGACATGAACCATGATGGTGACCCTCTAGTGAATCCAGTGTCTCCCCACTGGGGATTCATGGGACAGTTGAGTCAGAGTTAAGTGTGAAGAATTGAATTCCCCAGAGTTGGGTTGGGGGGGTGACCCCAGAATTCGAAGGCACTGGCTCTGAAGGGTTAATCTTGTTTTAAAGCATAAATAAGGGAAGGTTATATTCAGGCTACCTTCTGGGAGATGCAAATGCATTTGGATGTTTTGTGTGTCAGTTATCGGTATGACAATAATAATGCGAAATTCCTTTGGCCTGGTTTTCAGTTTACAAAGAACAATTCAAGGATCCAATTGATCTTCTATGAGAGGCTCCGGCCAGGAAGACAAAATTCTTAGCTCCGCTTGGCAAGTGGGGAGACTGAGGCTTGGCAGAGGGTGCATGGTTTGCTGAGGTCATGCAGCCAGCCAGTGGCGTGTACATGGGCCTTGGGCCTCTGGCTTTCAAGGCCTGGCCCCTTGCTGTCACACCCACCGCCCCCCTGCCCTGGGGTCTCATCTGCCCCTGCTAACGAGCCCATCCTTATTTTCGGCCCCCTTGGTGAGCAAGAAGCTCTGACCAGATTCCTCAGCAACCGTATGGAGGGCCCAGCCTGCCCATCCCAGCAGCGGGGCTTTGAGGGTCCCTGGCCCTGTCCTCTGGGGCGTTCCCCAGTGCTTGAGGGACTTCATGGCTAGGGGGCTGGAGATGCTGTTTACACAGTCCACTGGGCCACTGGCACCCTCCCGTCCATCTGCTAGCTTTGCTTTGTCACCTGAAGATTATTCACAGCAGGTTCTTCATTCCGGTTTTGTTTTTTTCCTGACACCTGGTTTTCCCCCTTAGTCACGTATACTTATTAAAAAGTTGAAAAGTGAGTGGCGTGCATTTGATAGAGGTTGAACAGAACACCCCACCTTGGAATGCAGGGCAAACGCAGGTTACTCGGGGGTCATCAGACAGCGGAGGTTATCCTCATGGTCACTTCTGCTCCAGCCACCATTTCCTCAGAAGCTTGACTGTAGCCATCTGTCCTGTGTGGGAGCCACTCACCCACCCTTCTCACCCCTGCAGACATGGCCGAAGGCCCCCCCCCCCCCGAGCCTTTTGGGTCCCCCCTCTCCTCTGCCCCAGCACTAAGCCATGTTTGGAGGGCACACACAGCCACCCCCAGACCCTAACTTGCCCCCCTGCATCCAGACCTCCCCCCACATCATGAATCCCGCCCGGGTTCCATAAATCACCCTAAGAGCACATTCCTTGGGGGATTTGTAAAATAATCAAAATATTTGGGGAAAAGACCTTAAGATTACTTATGGCTATTAGTGGGATCCATATATTTTGGCACCAAGCATGGCTTAATTGAAAAAATATGTGCGCTTGGTGATTTCTTTCTTTCCTTTTTTTTTTTCTTCCTTTTTTTTTTATAAGGAGTAAGCCCAGAGAGAAGGGTGGTTAGGGAAAAAACCAGGGAGGAATTGAATATCAAAAGGGTTTGTGTGGAGGAGCTGTTTACAGAATTGTGGAAAATATAATGCTAAATGGAAAGTAAGCCCTGCCTATATAGTCCGGGATTATTAATAGAACTGAATTACCACGCACATAATGAACCTTTTAAGAGACCTGGGACAGCTTTCCCCGTTGCAAAACTAGTTTCCTTCGAATAGCACCATTCACACTGCTAAGGGCATTGGGTTACAACAATAAATAAAAATGAACAGTGCCCTGAGAAATTCAAGGAATGCACAAACGTTTCAGTGATTTAGTATGAGAAAACACTACTTAAACATTTAATTGAATCGCGCACTTTCATCTTTAAAATGTGAGCGTTTGAACTGCCACCTGAATCTTTCTCTTCACTTCATTAGATTGCCAGACTCCTGGGGGGAGGGGTCGCGCTCCCGCCCCTCCCCCGGCTTTTCCCCTTCCCTGCTGCATCCCAACTCACTTTTGCCCGAGATCATCAGGAAAAGGAGACTGGCCTGGGAGTTTCCTTGCAAAGCTGTAGAGAGAGCTGTAGAGATGAGGTGGGCTTTTCCAAATGCCCTGACTTGGTGTTTGCTTCGGAGGCCGGGGTCAGTCACCGCCCCTCCCTGAGACTCAGTTTCTCCTCTAGTTTCTCCTCTGTTAAAAGAGGCTTGGATTAGATAGAGCCTCTGGATCTTTGTCCCAGGACACATGCCTGGTGCCCAGGTTCCCCAGGTGCTAACGTGATGCCTTCCTGGTTAAAAATGATCGGAGTAGGAGCTCCTGAAGGCCCTCCCGGGTCGAGGCAACCAGAGGTCACCAACACAGTGAGTGGCCATGGAGCCCCTCCCGGGGCTGGGCCATGTGCTTAGTGCTTTGCTACAAGTTGTCTCATTGAATCCCCTTGGATTAGGGACTTTCTGACTCTAATCCCGGGAGGTGGCCTGGGCTGATACCTGCCGAAGGAGGCCTGGCCCCACGCCGTGTGCTGGGGTTGAGTCTGTGTGTGTGCACAGGGGTTCCAAGTTGCCTGGACAGCAGAGCCGGCGAGGGCCTGCTGACACATTGGGCTCGGCGTCTGAGAGAGACGGGGAGGATCATGGGTCTGCAGCCCACGTGCCACACTTGGCCAGGGGCTGTGCTTCGAGGTTAATGTGTATAAATGAGAAGCACACATAGGCACTCCCTTGAATGTTCGCTCCTCAAAGATTAACCAGGGGCCCTTCCCAGGTGCCTGGCCCGTCCGGGGCATGCTCTGAGCTGCTGTGGGGGACACAGAGAGGCTCTGCTCAACCCTGCCCTTGAGGGGCTCCTTGTAGTCGGTTTTCACAATAAGACAGGAGCCGTGTGACCTTGGCCAGGTCATCTGTCGGTGACTCATAACCTTTCCCTAGATGCCTAGGAACACCCCTGGTACCAAATACCTCTTTTTGGTATCTTCACGAACTGTTTTATGTCTCACCTCCCAGCTAGAGTGGGGGCTCCTCAGGACAAGGGCGAGTGTTCAATGTGGCCGGTGACTACTCAGCGAATGGGCACTTACGGGCACCTCTCAGGAGCTTGGCCTGTGCCTGGCACGGGAGTGCGAAGCAGAGAAGACCCAGCCCCTGATCCTGTGGCACTTCCTGTCTCTCCAGGAGCCTGGGCTTGGAAACGGCTCCTGCAAGCTACGATATGTGTGGTGCCCAGGCAGGGTTTTCTTAGCTTGGCTGTTCCCAGAAGCAGACCCTGAGACAAAAATTCGAGTGCACAGTTCGTGGGGGTGCGGGCTGGACTCAGGAAGCAGCAGCAGGAGAGTGGGGAGGGGCAGTGCGGGCAGCACGAGGAAGCCAGGTACCTCTGTGAGCACTTGGAGCTGAATCCTGCTGCGAACTTGGGAGACGGTATCCAGCTCCCCCTCAGAGTTATCCCACCCAAGGGGCGAGGGAGCTGCGGCATTCATCCTCCAGGCCTGGAGTGCTCCTTCCTCCCACTTCGCAGTCGTCAGGCAAAGCAAGCCCCCGGTGGCCAGGACGTGGCTTCGGGGAGAAGCAGGTGTCAGCATTAGGAAGTTAGGCCGTGCCCTGGCTGCGTGGGGGCTGAGGGGATGTGGGCAGAGCGCCAAAGAAGCTCAGCTTGTTCAACCAGTGTTTCTTGAGCACAGGCTAATGCGACGGCAGGTGGGATGGGGTCTGTCGCTGCCTGTTTCGCAAGAGGACACCGAGGTTCATAGAAACTAAGCCTGAAACCCAGGTCTCCCGAGTGCCTGGACCACACTGCCTTCCTGACATGACAGGCGTGTGTCAAGGTCAGAGCAGATTGCAAAGCCAGCCTGGGGGCAGGGAGGAGGGGAAGCCCTACCAGGGCGGAGGTGGACCAGCATGTTCTCTGGCTGTGGCACTCACCTGTCTCGGGCAGGTTGTTGCATCAAGATATGTAGCTCACTCAGGGCCTTATGCACTCAGCTTGAGCTCCTGGTTTGTGCAGTCTGTATCCTCAGTGCCTGAACCATGCTGGCCATGGAGCGGGATAGCCGTGCTGGAGGGGCTTTGGCCGTCAGCCAGCTCAAACCTTTGTTTTGTTGAGAAGAGGAAACGGTCCCAGAGACACCAGTGACTTCCCCGAGTCACACAGTGACTTATTGACAATTAGAAGTTCAGCCAGGCCCTGGATGGCCAGCTTGCTTTTCTTCCTACTCCTTCCGTAGGAAGCTGCTATGTAAAGTATGTTTTATTGTAGTTGATTATAAACAATAAAAATCCCTTGCATTTAATGGTGCCTTTTTTTCTTTTCCTTTTTCTTTCTTTTTTTTTTTTTTGGATGGTGCCTTTTTAAAAAAGCAGTTTACAACCCAGCTTTTCATTTGCTCCTTAAGAAAACCTGAGGTGCAAAGCGGCATCGCCCATTTTCAAGCTGGGGTAATTGAGGCCCAGGAAGCTCACCTGGGTCGTGGGACACCTAGGGCAGTGATCTCTCGGCCATACACGAGACTCAAGTGGGTCAGGTTGGCCGGGGCTGGTGCCGGAAACTTTTCCTGTGAGGTTCCGTCCCTGCTTTCTGACAGAGACAGACGTTGTGGGGAGGGTTCTGGAGAGAAAGCCATGGGCCGGTGCTCAGAAGACTGGGGTTCAAAGCTCCTGCTGGCCCTGGCTTGCTGTGTCACTGTTGGGCGTCCCATCACCTCTGTGCTCTTGAGTTCTTTGCCTAGGCTAGATGGTCTCACATCACTCCCCGCTCCCCGCTGCACCTCTAGCCTCTTCTCTCAAAAAGCTCACAGTTAATGGAGGCGGGTACATGACTAAAGATTACGTCCAGCAATGTGTAATAAAGGTTTGAACGGATTGCTGTGGGATCCCAGCAGGGATTGCCTAGGAGAGCATGGGAAGGCTTCGTGGAGGAGGTGACGTTTCACTCTGGGCAGGAGGCAAGCGAGGGATACTCCAGGGAGAAGGTGTCGGGGGATGACAGTAGCATTTGCCAGACATGTAGCACATGCGCCATACTTTATGCATGTTGTCTTAGAGCATTCTTATAACAGACAACCCCGGAAAGGTTGTTTAATTACTACCATTTTGCAGATGAGGTCATTGGGCCCCAGAGAGGGGAGATGGCTTGTTCAGGATCTCAGGATCGGGGTTTAAAGCCCCTTGGCTCCCTCCCACCTCTTCCCAGCCTCCCGTGTCACTGCCACAAAGACCCCAAGGCCTGATCAGACCTTCCTGGCACTTTTAGGGTCTGAGATCTGCAAGAGGTGGTGAGGCTGTGAGCAGTCCTATAATAAGGCATGCCCAGGCTGGAAGGGGACGGTCCCAGTGCCCGTCTCGGTACCAGCCACCTCATCCCCCAGCCTGTCCTGGTGTCATCCTAGCTGTGGGATCTGGACAGAGTTGGGCCTTCTGTGAGTTGGGCATCTCCAAGGAGCCCCAGAACCCTCAGCAGCACCCCTTGGGCACCAGCTCTCCACCTCCCTACTCCTCCTGCCTTGGCTCCCTTGGGAGCCTCTGACATACGCCAGGGGCAAGCAGGTGTGGGCCTCGCATGCCTGCTCCTCTCCCCAACCCCTGGGCAGCCTTTTCTAAGGGTCCTGCTTCATGGGCCTGAGATGGCAGGCGTCATTCAGATGTCATCCCACAGACAGGGTACCTGAGGCTCTAAGAAGGGAAGTAAATGACTTGCTCAAAGTCCCACTGTACTGGGGACTGGGCCGAAACTGCCGATGATCCCTGGCCAGGAGCGACCGGGGTGGACCTCTAGCCTGTCACCATGGTAGGATGGTTAATGGGATCCGGTACTTGCCCCCACCTTGCACAGCTCAGGCACCCGCATTCCAAAGGTCCTCACAGACTCGAGGAGGAAACTTCCAAAATGTTTCTCTCCTCTTCTTGCAAGGGCTTCATCCCTCTTTTGGAGATTTGTGGGGACAAGGTTTTGCTGAGGGAAAGCGCTCCAGCTGGGTGACGCTAGACTCCCATTTCCTCACCCCGCTTCCTGGCCCTGCCCACCTTCATCATCAGGGGTCCTAAAAGGCAGCATGGGGGGTGCTTGGGAGCTCGTGCTCCGGGGTCATGTGCCAGTCTTGCCACTCCCCATGGCTGGTCACAGGCTCATCTGTCCTATAAAAGGCGGGATAATGGTAGTCTGACCTCAGGGGAATGAGTTAATAACACTTGAATATAGTAAATGCTCCATAAACGGGTGATATTGTTATCTGGTCCTCTGAGACCCCCCTTGTCTCTCTCCATCTGGCTCTGTTGTGTTCTGAGGACTCCCTCAGCCACCGCCACTCTCACCGAGTGGGCTGGCCTCTTGCTTGTGCTCTCCTGAAATCAAAGGCAGGGGTTGAGCTCAAACTCCTACTTGCCAAAAGGTCAAAGTTTGCCAGGCTGCAGGTGACACTACCTGGGGAGTGGGCGGGCCCTCGCCCCCCTGCAGGAGGACTCGGCTACCGGTTGCGGTAGATGGGGGTTCACACTTAGTTCTTCCCTGACCACCTTCGGCTTGCCCCCACACACATGCAGCGCACCCCGAATCCTCACGGGAAGTACAATGGGCGGGACTTGGCAGGAGCTCTATAAATGCATGTGCCTGCTTTATTTTCTGTCCCTCGGCCGTGATGTTATTGGTGGGTGCCTTCTGCCAGGCATTGTAGCGTGGTGCGGGCTAAGTGCCTACTGGCTGTTGAGCACGGAGTTGGGTATTTTATACAGAGTGTCTCCCTTAATCCTTACCACCGTGGGTTGGGGGGAGGAGTGTAGTAATTATAATCCCCATTTTACAGGTGAGTTCACTGAGGTTCAGAGAAAAGACCCATGTCATTGCACATTCACCGAGGTAACAGCGCCAGGGTTAAAGGTCTATTTGAGACAACAGTGCAGAGGACGAGATGAGCCTGTAGGCTCCCTGCAGGAGGATTTGGGGGGCAGGGGAGCTTCTTTGGTTTGGGGCTGCAGTGTGTCTCATCTTACCAAGGAGGTAAGACTTGGGGCTAGGGAAGGGCTGCTTTGTTCTTATCCCTAATCCCCCCTCTGCCACTCCCGTGCTGTGTGACTTTAGGCAAGCCCCTTTCCCTGTCTGGGCCTCTAAGGATTACATACTCATTCAGTCCATCTTTGGATTTTCTGGAAGCTCCGGCAGCAGATCAGTGGTGTGCAGAAAGGAACTGTCTCTTTATTGGTTCCAGTACTGTCCTTACTCTTCAAAAGCTCCTTAAGGGTTTGGGGGTCATGGCCCAGCCCTGAGGGTCATTTTTCCTGTCGAGGAGTCGCCACCAGGCCAGGGGTCCGACAGAAATTCCTGTTTGCTCACAGGAAGGTGCCCGGCAGGCCCTCATGGATTCACGGACTCAGCATGAGTGCAGGGCCACGCCCGCCCTGAAGCCCACAGACCACGGTCACTCTTTGTTGCGAGGCCTCAGTTTCCTCTTTTGTCCTGGGAGAGGTGACACCTTGGATCTGTGGCTTTTCAAACTTTTGGGATGCTGCCTCAAAGCATGAGGCATGGAAAAGCTGTACTTTTAAAAGCACCTTAGATCCTGGGCTTCACTGTGAGATTCTGTGTGGGAGAGCGGGGACGGGCAGAATTGCACACCGCTAAGTAAGAAAACACATTTGAGGAACCAAGTAGATGATCCCTTCCCGATCCAGTCTCTTTTGATGATGAGCATATTATTCTGCTAAGCTCATCCTTGGACGACCCCCCAGGGAGCCCCAGAGCAGGAGGCTGGGGTGCTGGGTGGAGGATATAGGGCAGGTCCGGGATTGCTTTCCAGTCTGTGAAATGGCCACGGTCTGCGTCCCTGAAGAAAGGCTCTCTGGGCTCTAGGTGGGAGAGCCCACAGCCCATCGCTGGGCTTCGCGGGTGCTCACCACTCATCTCCCCGCACTGACCTGGGCGAGCAGCCACACCCCCCTCCCCATTTTAGGGACCAGGGGCTGAGGCCCAGGGAAGGAGGAGCCCCGGCCCAGGTGAGGGGCTGGGTGAATGGCAGCACAGGGTGGGTAATCCCTCCTCCCTGGTGCATGAGCCTTGGCCCCCACCTCCCTATGGGGCTTCAAGCCAGGGGAACCCACAGTGGGGTTAAACAGAAAGGCCTCCTGGAGGAAGAAAAAGATTCCCAGAGTTCTGTGCTTCAAGCCATTTTGGTAAAAAAAAAACTAATTAGAGGTGACAATGGTGACTTTGTCTGTGTGCTCACTTTTTCCTCCCTCTTCCCCACACCTCCCCCTTCTCTCTGTCCCTCATTTGTTACATCCATGGGAAAACTAGGTAACGTTATAATTACTGAAAATATTGTGGGTCCGTGGAAGCTAGGGGGAGGGGCGTGCCTGGGAGTGCAGGAGGCCCTTTAAAAAAAAAAAAAAAAATTTTTTTTTTTTTTTAGGTTTTATTTTATTTTTTTCCTTTTGTTTGGAAACGGAGCCCTTTGCAGTCATGCTGTCACAGTTAAAATAAGGTTTAAATTACAGGCCAGCCCGTGGCTTTTCCCCTTTCTTTCAGAATTTTTGCCAACTTGCAATTTACTTAATGAAATCCTGCTATTCCGTTTAACGGGGATATTTTTTGCAGATGTTGATTTAACTTAGCTTTGCAAAATATGTGAACTGTACCGTTTCTTTTCCTATTTTTAACGGTTTCAGGATTCTAGTTCAGCAACTCCACAGGCTCTGCCATGCCAACAGCGGTGTTTACTCCCATCCCTTGAAAATATTTGTTTTCCATTGCTCTGTCCGCCCTCCCCTCCATCCCACATACCCACAAAGGGGAGGGGTCCCCTACCACAGCAGAATCTTCCAGTGGAGACTCAATCAGGTTTAGGAATGGGTGGAATTGGGCTGATGGAGCTGGAAGGAACATCAGAGTTTCTTGTAGTCCGAACCCCTTGTTTTCCAGAAATGGACGCTCAGACTGGGGAAGCGACTTGCCTCAAGTCACACAGCAAATTAGGAGCAGAGTGGCTTGAGGCATAAGCTGGCTCCTCTGGACAGAGGTGAGAGTGAGGGACTGGGGGTTCTTGTCTTATGGCTATTTTGGCTGTTTCTTCTCCCTAGGAAGAAACTTTTCTCCTTCTCCCGGGAAGCTCTGGGGTTGACCCTCCCGAGTTGGGAGGGAAATTCTGCTTCATGTCTATCTTGAGGCAGCTGTGCATAGTGGAAAAATCCCCCACTAAGAGTCCTGAGGCTCTTGGGGTTTGGGGCAGGGCTTCTGCTGCCAACTAGCTTCTGTGACCTGGGAACATTGCTTCGTCTCTCTGAGCCTCAGTTTCCCCATCTGTACTGTGCGGGCGGTAGTCCTTGTCTCCCAGACTGTTGTGATGATCTCACGGAGGAGGAGGAGGACTTGAGATGGTCTAGCATATAGCACAGCAGGTGTCCAGGGAATGCTTTTATAAAATCCTCAGCCCCTTCCAACTTCGATACCCAGAGTAGGACATGGGAGGAGAGGTGTCTTTGGGTGTCAAGCAGCTGTGTCAGAGACAGCAGGAAATGCCCCTTCCCTTTCCACTGGGACCTCCTCCAGCCACCCTTTCCTTGAGGAGGAGTCACCCAGAATGACAGGGACTCACGTGGAGTCAGGAGACAGTGGACAAATGATTTAGCACCGTGGGGCAGAGGCCCACAGCCTGAAGCCAGGGCATCATCCCTGCTGGCTCCTGCGGGGGGGGGGGGGGGGCACCCCGGGGGGGGGCATCCCCCCCCCTCAGGACGGGTCTGTCCCTGACTCCCCAGGCGGGGCGGGGTGGGTTGGGGGGCTGGTCCATCTGGACTCTGACCCCTCTCAGGGCCTGGCGCACAGTCTCTTGGAGGTCTCCTGCTTCTGGAGGGAGCCGAAGGCCGGTCTGGGGGTGGGGCTGGCAGGACATCAGGGCTAGCAGTTCCGTGCTGGGGGCGCCCCAAGCACGCATTCCGCACACACGCCCTGGATGCCGGAATGTTCGCCGAGCTGAAGGAAATGCTGGCAAGACAGCGGAGCCGCGGGGAGTGCAGTGGGCCGGGCACTGGGGCCGGAGCCCTCTGGAAACGTGGAGATGGCCTGGCTGGGGCCAGGGTGGGAGGGACGGCCGCCGGGGCCGCTAGTGACCTCAGGGAGCCGTTGCCCAGTTTCTGGTCAGTCAGAGAGGGCCGGGACCCTCCCTGAAGCAAACTGCGCATCAGATCAACTCCATTTATATAAAAGTTGTTGTCTTTGTGTCTGCGGGGGGAGGTGGTGGGAAGGAAAGTGTGACTGGAACTTTTGTTGACCGAATTCATCATACGGATCCTTGTATGTTCATGGCTCTTGGTTCTTTCAAACTCCTTTTTGTTGGTAAATATAAAATCATGTGTCATTGCACAAGTCCTAGAGTTATATTCTCGTTATATAAAATTCAGAATACACTGATAGAGCAGAAGTCTTCCTCCCCCCCCTCACTTTCCTCCTGGGAGTTAACTACTCTAAACAACAAAACATGGTAGATTTAAACAAACAAACAAAAATGGGTAACCATATGGCAAGTCCAGACGCTAGTGACAATAAATGTGACAAATGCTCTCAACCATATGCTGGATTTCCAGAAGAGACACACCTAAACAAAATTATGTAAGCAGGTCAAAACTACAGAAAGTGGAAAAGAAAAGATAAACACCAAAAGAAAGCAGGTACAACAGTATTAATAGAGTTAATAGAAGATAGAGTTCCAGGTGAAGAGCATTAAAAGGAACCAAGAGGCAAAATTTTACACACTGATCAAGGGTTGGCAGACTTTTCTGCAAAGGGCCAGATAATAAACATTTTCAGCTTTGCAGGCTCTGCCGTCTCTGTCCCACTCTCCACGCCGCTGTTGTGGCATCCACAGACAATGCATGAAACAGTGAGCATATCTGTGTTCCGGTAAAACTTTATTTATAAGAACAAGTGGTGGGCCAAATTTGGCTTTTGCTGATTCCTGACTTAGATCAAGGCTAAGACGGTCAGTAAGATATAATAACCGAGAACCTTTATACACCAACAGCGTAGCTTTGAAATCTCTAAATCAATGATAGACAGAAATAAAAAAAGAATTTGACAAGCCCTCAGAAGATTAGGGCTTGATGACACAGTGCTTTCAGAAGTTGACAGATCCAGTAGACAGAGACACAGAATCGTGAACAACATTATAAACTTGTTGATAAATATGTATTTACAGATGCTTGTCTCACTGTACTGTACCAGGTCTTTGCTCACGCCTTGGATTTTTTAAACTAGAGTAGTCTGTCTTATCCTCTAAATGGGCTTGACAAATAAAGATCAGGAGAAAAAGCTCCCTATCTTCAGCGCTGAGTGCTTTGTACGGTCCTAGAGTTCCCACTTATAAAATCCACCTACCTGTCTTCTCGTATTAATCACACCCAGTTGTAGCCAGCGTTCCTGCCCATAATGAGTAAATGGTCTTTTGGGGTGTGGGGTGTACACCCATGAAACAGTGGGGAACCGTCAGGGCCCTGACCCTCCTTGCCCACCACCTTTCCATGGCTCACTGTGCCCACACCACAACCCAAGCGCTCAACCCCAGTCGTATATTCAAGGTCTTGCATGGTCTGGCCCTAGCCAACCTCTTACGCTCTTTTTTTCCTCCACGAACCTTTCCGTGTTGTGTAATCCGGCCACGGGAGGCTGTTTGTGCCTTGTCATCCCCTGTCCGAGTGCCTTGGCCCAGGCCAGTCCTCACCCCCAGAGCAATGCTTTCTTTCCCCTCCCTTCCACCCCCTTCTGCTCAGCTGTCCTCCCCTAGATGGATTTGGGGGTCGGGCCTCCTTGGCCTCATGCCCTCATTTATAAATGAGCATTATGGTGCTCTTTTGTAGCTGCATCCTCTCTTCCCTGGACTTGGAGCTCTAAAGGCAGAGGTGCGACTGGTCTCCTGACACCCCAGGAGAACAGTATTGTGCACAGCGTAGGTTCTAGAAGGTGCCCGTGGGAGGAAGTCAGCGTCTGTGGAGAGCCTCACTGCCTGCTGCACACCCACTGGAAACGGGGAGGTCAGACTGAATGTTTATGCATCTTGGCACCTCCTTGGATTGGCCAAGAGGCCTCAGTTCTCTCCTTGTCTGTTAAATGGGGCACTAACAACATTACCTCGTAGGGTTGTGGTGGGAACTAGGTGTGCCCGGCACATGGTCGGCTTGCAGGACACGGAGGCTATTAGTACAGAAGTCTCCATCCAATGATTCTTTGTTGTGGGTGCTCTTGATCCCATTTTGCAGATGGGGAACCTGAGGCCCAGAGAGGCTAAGGCCATTTGTCCCAGACCCACATCTAGGAAGCTGCAGAGGTGGGATTTGAACCGAGGTCCTGGATTCCAAGTCTCACGAGGAGGTGCGCCCTGCCCCAAGGCTCTGTCCTCGCACACACCCAGACACACTGAGTCAGGGCCATCCGCGGTGGCTCCAGAGTGTCGCCTTCCCTGCCGGTCTCCTGGCCTGGCGCTGGGACCGCCACGTCCGTCTGATGCTAGGAAGTCCCTTTGGTTTGGTCTCCTTCCTGCCCCTGTCATTCCTCCCTCGAGGAACCCAGCTCTCTCACTACCATGCCAGGCTGTTGAACCCTCTACTCTTGGGATCATGATATATCAGCCAGAAAAGGGGCCTCTTAAATCTTGTTAAAAAGCATAGGTTCCTGGGCTCCACCCAAGACCCATGAATCAGAAACTCCAGGGGCGGGGCCTGGGAATCTGGACACAAGGGCCCAAAGCAGGAGGAACATGGGCTCTTTTAACCCTTTTAGTTTTCAGGGTGGGAAGCTGGGCCTCGGGATGGGGTCCGCGTTGTGGGGAGGCCCAGTGAGCCTGGGGAACAAGAAAGCCCTCTCTGGACCCTTAACATGGGCAGTAGCTGCTGTCCCTTCCCAGTCCTGTCCCCACGCCTCCTTCCCCATCCCCCAGCCTCGAATCTCTAGAAGCCCTGTACAATGGAAGTGGTTGCGAACGGGTGTGCAGAGACCTTTCTGGAAACGCAGGCTCTGCTCGCAGACTTCCTGTGTCTTACAATGTTATCTTCAGAATAGGAAACTTTGCCCCATTTTTGCAACGCACATCCTTTGCCTGAGAGTCTGTGGTGGTGCCGGCCAGCCGGGGCGGGTCACTCCTCAGGCAGAGGTGGGGGTTGCTCTGACAGCAGCGTGAGGAAGGACTCTCTCCCTGTTACCCACAAGAACAAACAAACAGACCCTTTTGCAAAAATAATTCGTGTTGGCTGGCCTCATCAGGATTATTTGTTCCTTGAGCCCCGTGGTACCGAGGACCGAGTCTTTCCTCAGAGACAGGGAGCCCTAGCTGTGAGGCCTGGCCCCGCTGCCTGACCTCTGGCAAGTGATTTCTGCTCTCTGAGCCTCAGTTTCCTCTTCTGTAAGGGGAGGGCGTTGGGCCGAATGGTCTGTAGCCCTGACGTTTAGCAATTCCCCAAGAATCCTTTGATTGCCCCTCACTTCCTCCAAGTTTCTCTTTGAAATAAGCATGAGGTTGCTCTTAGAAAGTATGTTCCCTGGCACTCTCTAATTTTCAGAATTTCCACCAGTCCAAGAGTGGCGTGCCCACCTCACCCTCAACTCCCAGACCTTCACAGGACCCATTGGGCTGGTGGGTGGCTTCCCCAGGTGACAGAGTCCATCCTGAGTTGGGAGCAGGGACGTGACCCTCCAAACTCAAGGGGGGTGGGGCCTTGCACGGGCTTGCAGTTAGCTACAGGCCCAGGCCGGTGCTCACCTCCTATAGGCCCGCTGCAAAGAATGTTCATGCTGTTTCTTTTACTCCTCTCAGACTGGAAGTCTTAGGGAGGGCTATTTTGGTTTGAGGGAAGAACTATGTGTGTAGAGCCCACTAAATAACTTGGAACTGACCAGAAGGAATGATGTTTACAAAAACAAGAGTCTCTCTGATTTCCTTTGACATCTCTGTCATCTTGTCCTCGCTTCAGCCTCCAGCACTTCCTTCGCCACGGAAGGACCTGTCCCTCCAGGGACCCTGTGTTGTTGCACCCTTGCACACAGTAGGCGTTTAGTGAGCATGAGGGAGGAGCCCGCCTCCTCAGCAAGGGCTCTTCTCACATCTCCGTGGTACTTCTGTTGGCTGGACCCCAAACCCACAATGAGTGGTTCCTGAAAACATCCGACCCACTCTTTCCCCTCAGGGAATTTGCTTTCAGGGTTTTGGGCTGGAGCTCCACATGTTCGGTACCGCCCCCCCCCCCCCCCCCGCCCCCGGCCAGGGCTGCTCTCGTGGCTGGGTGGGAGCGGTCGGGAGGGGGCGCTTTGAGAAGGTAGAGAGGCTCAGACTGGCGGGAATGACCTGCTAGGATGTGGTTCTTGGTGGGTTTCTGTAAGTAGGTGGGTCCATCTGCTGGTTTTACGGTAAAGGCCAAGAGGAGGGCAAGGGTTGAACCAAGTCCTGCTCAGATTCCAAACGTCTGGACGAAGATCTTTCGTCTGTGGGTCAATGACAGAGCCCGTGGTGTCGGCGGCAGAATGTCTCTCTGGTTTCAGGATGCACGCACGTGCAAGCCCCTGCCTCAGTGTTTTTGTTGGTCTTAACTGATAGCAACTTTTGAAGCCCGAGAGGGAGGTGCAGAGGAGTTGGGGCAGCAGAGAAAAAGGGCCCACCAGTATGCCTGGCTTCCCTGCCCCACAAGCTGAGTCCCCCCCCAAGGGACTCAGTAGAGAGAAGCCCCTGCTAGCCTCGGGAGCCCCTCCTCGGCTGGTTCCATCACCCGGCGGATGCTATCAGGGTCTTGGTGATCCAGAAGACGTCTGAAACACTCACAAGGCCAGTAGCTGTAGTTCCCCTGTGGGGGGTGGTCTCGGGGCGGGGGGTGGGGGGCTCTGTGGAACCCCTCCAGAACTTGGAGGCAGAAGGTAGAGGGAGAAGAAAACTCTTCTGGCCTGGAGGCCGGGCCTGACTCCCCGCCCAAGGTCAGCGCCACTCGCAGGGGCTCTGCATTCCCCAGGGGTCCTTAGGCTGGCAGGCTGCGGGGTAGCGCCAGGACAGAGGCACCCCAGGGAGACTGGCGGCTCTGGGTCTCCCTGGCACGGCTCGAGCCCCCACGTGCCCGGTGACACAGGCGGTTGCTCCTGCCTCGGTGGCCTTGGGGACCCGCCCGGCCGGAACCTGCCATCCCCCGTCAGTGCCGCCTCCCCGACTTGGCGGGGCCGACTGCTGGAGCTGGAGCGGCCCTCGGTATTTCCAGCTTGGCCCCCTGCCCGCCTCTCCGGGGCCTTGCAGTCTGTCCCTCGCGGGCGAGGACCAACACACCCTCTCAGCTTGATGGCTTCCCAGCCTCACCCGGGGCCTCTTCCTGCCACCCCACACTCCTGGGCCTCTCACCTTGCCTGCTCCCCAGAAGACAGTATCGATGCCCCAGAGTGGAAAATGCAGCTGCCTCCCAGGGAGGAAGCATGGAGCCTGGCTTGTGTGTAAATCACCAAGGAGGCCACGACCGACCTTGGTTCACCTACTGCTGTGGGCACCTGAGGGGCTTGGACACGGGGTGCCCCCCCCTCCCCGCTCTCACGTGCACTTGCCCCAGTTGGCTGGGTCCCCGGGCCCAACGCCTTAGGAAATGCTGCTTCTTTAAGATGGGCACGGAGATAACCGGGTGGCCAGTTGGCCGGCTGGAGCCAAGGGCCACCACTCCTTCCTGGGTGGCCACTCGCTGAAGGGCCCTGGGGGTGCCGGGGGCTCGGCCGTCCAGGTGGCTTCCCAGATACCTAGAAAGGGAACAGTGACAACTCGGGCACGCCTCACCAGTGCAGGCAGATTGGATGGTGGGCGAATGGAAAGGCTGTCTACGAAACCCAAGTTTTGTGATTTTCAAATACCACGGACTGTGATGCTAACCGGATAATGTTTCCTGTTGGAGGTCATTTGGAGATGTGCTTGAGTGAACAGATAAGCGTGATTTGTAATTGGTATGCCAGTTGTTTATACAGTCCTCAGAGGATAAACAGTTCTCCTGAACCTTATTTATATTTTGCATTTGTTTATCAAAACTTTTTTTTTTTTTTAACTTCAACCCAGCTGCTTTTGGAATTATTACAAACTCTGGATTTATGAGTCCTAATTAATGGTACTTTATTATATGTGCACAATAATTTATCTTGGCAGCATGCGTGCTTTATCCAAAAGCCTCAGCGCTTAGGGTAAGGGAAGCCCAAAGTGTCCCTTCCTCCTCAGAGTGTCAATGTTATGTGAAGACTCCGGGGACAAATCATGTGTCTTTATCAGATCAAAAGCAGACATGTTATGGAGTAGATGAAGCGTGAGATTTCCAAGGTCTTTCCTAGACCATACCCTCCGGTGTTGTCCCCGGAGCTTGACTGGCCTGTGGACACTCCGGGTGAAGTTGGCATATGGTGGGGTGTGTATGGGGCCAGTGGAGGAAGGAGAAAGGGAGGAAGGTGACCAGGATCGGATACTCGATGGCACTTTCCAGCAACAACGGATGTTCGTCCTTTTTTTATGATCTGATGTGTTCCCTCTACCATTTTTGTCCTTCACTAGTGCCATGGCTCACCATCAGCGTTCTGGCAGCCAGCCCTGGCCTGAGCCTTTCCACGTTACTTCCAGTCGGGAATGAAAGATGCTACTTGGTCCAAGGATGCGGCACTGGTTTTAGGAGACCCGTGCTCTGATTTCACAGCCGGATCTCACTATCACGGAGCGCTACAAGTTCACACCAAGGGTGGTCACCTTGTTCTGTGGGTGCCCAGATTTCTTGGGGCGTTTACCCATGCAAAGGCCTCCCAATGACTTGACCCAGATAAAGACGGCCCCACACGTCCATCCCCTTCCTCACCGTCTCTGCAGACGTCTGGATGACTTGAATAAACCTGAGCTCAAGTGTAGCGTCCCCTGCCTTCTGTCACCCAGCTGCCTGTCATTCTTCCTCCAGTGAGGGTAGAGCAAGAGAGCAGAGGGAATTAGAGGCAACACCTTCCCCAGCCCAGCCTCTGCTGGCCTCTCAGCTTCAAGTCTTGGGGTCCCCCTTTCTGGCTAGTGAGTATTATCAGGGGAGGGCTCACCGTTATCCCCTTCCTGCCCACATGCCCACACAGACAGCAGCCTTGCATCTTCTCCCCATGGCACAGACGAGAAACTGAGGCATGCCATGGTTTTAGGGTAATGGTGGCACCCAGCTTGGGATGGAGCCGGAAAAGGAGACTTCTGGGGGTTTGGGTTTGGTGCTGTTATTTTTAACTCTGGTTTTCAGCGTCCTTTCTTGCAGCTCTGGCCACAAGATAGGGCTGGGATGTTGTGTGAGGCTTGATACCACTCAGTGGGCCTGGCCTGTGAGCTCCGACTGACCGAGGAGGAAGCGGTTAGGTGGCCAGGAATGCAACCTGCGCCTCCCAGATTAATTAATAATTGAGAGCTGGCCCCCAGCCAGGCGGAGCTGCGAGAGATAGAGTGAACAAAGAGTGGTTAACTACAGTGGGGGGAGGAAAAGTTTGACTTTGCCTGTGGCTAAAAGGGAAATTCACAATGGCCATGATTTATGGGCTGAATTACTTCGGCTCCTCCTTAGTGGGCCCCGTGTGGGCATGCACTCCAGGAATGCAGACGCTGGCGGCCTGCAGGACCATTCGTGCCCACTGGAAGGGACGAGGAAAGGGTGGGGGGCCGTGTGGCCCGTGCCAGCCTCGGTGCGGGAGGCGCGAGGCACACCCGTGGGAGACAGCAGGGAGGGGGACTGCCCTGGCCGCCTGGCCGAGCTGGGTCTAGGCTAGAAGCTGAGTGCCCGCTGGGACACACTCTTTGAGGAGGAATGGAGGGAACAGTGGGTGTGGATTCTGGCTGCCTGGAGTTCAAATCCCACTAATCGGCCGTGTGACCTTGGGCAGGGGGCTTAACCTCCCTGAGCCTCCGTTTCCTCGTCTGTAAGATTATACCTGGGATCGTTGTCCGGGTTACATGAGATGCGGCTTGTAGACAGTAGATGCCCACTAGCAGCTGGATTCCCAGGGAGGGACCAGAGATGAGGCCTCAGCGACAACCCAGTAATGGCAGGGGATGCCTACAGCAGCTGTAAGCAGGGTGGTCCCTCAGCAGAGCTGTGCTGGGCCCACGCGGCAGGGCCAGGTGTGCTGCTTGCTGGGGTACAGACACCATTATTCACCCTCCTTCCCCAAGAGTCCCTTCGTGCCTGCCCATGACTCAGGAAAGACACTCCTTTCTCCCACTAGCACTCGGGTCCCTGTGGCTGCCAGCAGCCCTCCACGGGGGGAGGCAGTTCTAGAAGGCACTGGGCATTGCCCTCAGTTGGGTTCAGCCCAGATGTCTCCCTGGGCTTCTTGTCTTTTCTAGAAGAAATCAAGGATTATGAACTGGATCATGGCAAACAAGCCCTATGCCCCTCTGCGCGGAAAGGTTAGCCGTGGGAGGCCAGATAGAAGCACAGTTGACAGGACCATCGCTCTAGTGACTTGAGTGCTGCCGTGTGAGCCCGTGTGTGTTCAGACACAGGCTGAAGGATTACTTTGAGAAATACACAACTGTTCCTGAGCTGATGGCTAGAAGGAGCGCATCGGCCTCAGAAAATGCGGACAAGCCCTGATCCTGCTTCCTTGTTAACCCTTGAGGACCAGGGGGCAGTCACCCCACCCCTCTGAGCTTTAGATTTCATAACCTAAAACGGGGTCACTTATGAATGGGCTCGGAGAATTGGAAAACCCTCCACATTTCAAAATAGCATCCCACTGTCACCGTCACCACAGATGGGGGGATAGAGCCACCTTTCTTGGCTTGGGCTGTCGGGGCCGCGGGAGCCAAGCTTGCCCTCCTGCTGCTGTGGAAACCAGTATTGGACTGGGGGTTGAAGCGTGGGGCCGGGGCTGTGGGACTGTGTCCACCTGCTAGCCTGACGGGATGGACAGACTGACTGGCTCCTTCCCTCCCCTGCACCTCCTGCCCCGGATCCCACAAGCCGGCCCTTGACGGGCAGCTGGGAGCCTGGGCCGAGGCTGCTTCAAGCACACACAGTAACACGGCCACAGACGGGAGACCTGGTCGCAGGGGTGAGCTGCTGCTAAGCCCTTTTGCAACATTTCTGCAGGGAACATTTTAAATCTCAGGTTACTGCGTTCTTTACGGCAAATATTAGTATTAATTGTGGCTTAATGATCTGTCCGGTCAATATTAGTTTTTTGCTTATTACAAAGCCCTCCTGTTTGTTCTAGAAATACACAAGAGTGATCCAGGCAACCCTCACTTTAAGAAAACCCAGCAGGCCGGACTCTGCATTCACTGAAGAGGTGTGGTTTATGTACCATTGTGTTGCAAAAGGATATTTTAAAGAAAAGGATTTAATGCGGGGATTATTTTTGGACTTGAACACCCCTGCCTTTGGTACTTTAATTTGGGGGTGCTTATCCTAACCTGCATCTTTAGTATAAAATCAAGGCAGGTGTGTTTGACTTGCAGAGGTCACATGACACTGTCTTGTTGGTAAATAACAACAGGCTGATGTTAGATGAGGCTTATTTTTGAGAGCTATGCAAACAAGAAAACCAGCCTCCCGCCCTGTTCTTCGGCTCTTCCATTCAGAGCCATGCCCTCTGTTCCCTTCACCCTCATTGACTTAGCAAGCCGCGGAAGTGAAATCCACCCCCATTGCCAACACAGATGACTGTAGACTGTAGGCGATTTTGCGCACAGTGAGCTCATCCGGGATTCCATCAGCCAGGCTGCTTCTTAGGATCAGCAAGTAGGAGCGATGCCTCGCCCCCCCTGCCTCAGTGTCCTGGCCTCTGAGCATCAGTGTTGTCACCTGTCAACTGGGAACAGGTGTGGCTGCTCACCTTTTTCAAACCCAGGGGAGACCCATGGATTTGCCTTCCCAGCTCTCGGCTGTAAAATCCATTTGGCACCCCACTGTCGGGAGCTGGGCGCCAGGGCCCAGGGGAGGAGAGGCAGAGCCGAGGGCAGCCTCATCCCAGGCGTGGAGACACGTGCCCTCCTGACGGCAGCATCACTCGGGTCCCTGTGGCTGCCAGCAGCCCTCCACGGGGGGAGGCAGTTCTAGAAGGCACTGGGCATTGCCCTCAGTTGGGTTCAGCCCAGATGTCTCCCCGGGCTTCTGACGGCAGCATCCAACAGGATGTGGTCACACCCAGGGACTGAGGAAGGCTTTTCAAAGGAGGTGACGTCGGGGTCTTGATGTTTGAGCAGGAGTCTAACAAATGTTGGGGCTTAGGGGAGGAAACTGTCGTGAGGGCCTTCACGAACTCCCTTTGAGTGAGGCACTCTGCGAGGGAAACCAGCACTCCTCAGGGCCACCTTCTTGGTGTGCACCACGGGCCTCACTCAAGGACGGGTGCTCAGGCAGGGCCTCCGCTCAGCTCAGTGCACTGCCTTCACCCCTGAAATTCTGAATCATTTTTTTAAGTAGGCTCCACCCCCAGCGCGGAGCCCAAAGAGGGGCTTGAACTCCTGGACCTTAGCTGAGATCAAGACCTGAGCTGAGATCAAGAGTCGGACGCTTAAGCGACTGAGCCACCCAGGAGCCCCCTGAATAATTTTTGAACAAGGAACCCTGCGTTTTCGTTTTCATATTGATCCCCAAAAGTGTGTCGCTGGTCCTGGCTCTCAGAGATGTCGGCATCTGCCCACAGTAACAGAGCTGTTTGGATTTGTGCCAGTTTTGCAAGTTTGCAGACTTGTAGTCTCAGGAGGCTGCCAGATCAAGGGAGAGTAGGTGGGACAGAGTACACGCAGAGTAGGGTGTCCACTGCACAGGGAGCTAAGGGATCCCAATGGCAGGAGGTGGTGGGGCCAGGGATTTGAGGGGTCCAGGCTGTGGGGGGCCTCACCTGCTTATCCCTCAGGCTGTTTCTGTACCAGCACTGGGTTCCTGCCCCTGAGAGCTGAGACAGGCTGATGGAGGGTGATTTGGGGGTACTTTGCTTTTATGGCTTTATATTGGGTCCAAGCAGAAGTCTGGGGCAGGAGGTTTTCCAGTAAAACTCCAACTGTATTTGGGAGAGAAAGGAAAAGCAGAGGTGCCCCAAATTCTCCTGGCTCCGGGAGCCTGCAGGGCAGGAACGTGCCCGGAGACGGGCTTCCCTGGAGCACCCCACCATCTGCCACAGACCGCATCCTGCACCTCTGCCGCATGCCTAGGCTGTCCCCATCTGAACCCCCAAAGGGCCGATTTTGTTCTCTGGGGTCTCGGATTCAACAGGGAAGTCAAGGTTGGGTTGAATCAGCGAATGTTGGCAACTAAAGCTTGAAGATGAAAACCCGGCTTATGGGGCGCCTGGGTGGCTCAGTCCGTGAAGCATCTGCCTTCGGCTCAGGTCATGGTCCTGGGGTTCTGGGATCGAGTCCCGCATCTTGTGCATGCTCTTTCTCTCTCTCTCTCACACAGATAAATAAATAAAATCTAAAAAAAAAAAGAAGAAGAAGAAAAAAGAAAACCCGTCTCAGCTGACTGAGAACCCTGAAGGCCGGGGAGGGGCCCAGTTTGTGTGTGAATTTGGGAATTGGGCCATCAACAGGGCCCACCTGCAGTCAGGGAGGATTGGGGGGGCCCCTTCCCTTCTCATAACTTCCACCTTTTTCCTGGGGACCCAGGAGGTGCCCAGCTTCATGATCTTGCACAAAGAGTGTTATTTTAGAATCTTTCCAGGGGCAATATGAAAAGCAAGGCTTTCCCACCCCAGTAGGTCTCTGGGTAAGAAAACAAACAAACAGATTCAGAGTCTGACTTGGTGATAAGACAAAAGAGGACTTGGAATGGGAGCAAAGTTCAGAGGCTTTTGTTGCAGAAACTGGTTCCTTCTTGAAAATGTGGGCTGATTTTATAAGCTGCTTATCGCTGTCTCTCCCCTCATAGACACTTCTCCGTCCTTCCCTCGCAGGGCCCAGGGAACCAGAATTCTCTCCCCCACCCTGACTCGCTCCCAGCCCTGCTTCCTTGGGGTCTTCTGTCTCTGGCTTAGGTGCCTGGGTTTCCTTTAGGAGGGCCAGGCTGGTCCAGGCAGGTGCATGGTGTTTCTGGTGTCGTCTGGTCCCCCAGGCTGATGGCAGCCCCGGGGTGGCTCTCAGAGGCTGAAGCTGCCCACAGAGTGTTGTAAGAAGGGAGCTGGGACTGGGCACAGAGACCCCGGGAGAAACCACTCCTCCCTCGGTGCAGGGAGCCTGGAACATCTCACCGGGGTGGCAGAGCGAGACGGATGCTGATGGCAGCAGGGCCCCCAGCTTTGTCCCCCTTGAAGCAGTAGGTCCCAGGGAAAGTGGGGTGGGGGTGGGAGGAAGGCTGAGCAGGCCTGTGTGTTAGGGCCCGGGTGGGAACTTGTTTTCTGTCAGGGGTGCACAAGGAGTTCACTTTTCAGGACTTGTTTGAATACCGCACAGGATAAAGGAGTGGAAACCTTACCCACCTCAGCCCAGGCTGCTACTTTGTTCCACCAGCGATGTGGGGCCGAGCAGGCCAGGGTCAGGCCGCCAAGGCTGGAAGAAAGGCCTTCCTGCAGTGCCCCACAGGTCTTTCCCTAGAGAAGGCTGGTTATGGCCTGTGGCCACCGACTATCCTTGCACACCCTCCCTCCTAAGCCCATCCAGGGCGGAGGCTCTGGGGACCACCCCAAAGAGCAGAAAGGGCAGATGAGGCAGCATGGAGGGCCCAACAGAGAGTGTGAGGCCAGCCAGTCAGGATTCCCACCCTGCATTGCCTTGTGGCCTCTCCAACCTGGGGTCCGTCCTCTGAGAAGGGGGATGATTCCATCTCTTGGACTTGGGAGTTTCTAAAGAGAGAATGGATAGAGAGCCCGAGCGCCCGGCCCCTCCCCTCCACCCTCAGGGACTCACCTGGGGTTAGTAGCCCTTTCCCAAGATCACCATTCTGCACTGTAACACCTAGAAAACGCTCATTGGGTTTTGGAGGGGTGGTGGGAGTGTGTGGGAGAAACTATACTAAAAAACTAAAGAAGTATATATGTTTGCAGGACTGTGTAGGGGGCCGTTGGTAGCTGTTCTAAGGCGTGCTTTTTGAAAACCCCACTGCCCTCCTGGTAATGGTAAGGTGGGTGGCATGTGGTGGGGTGGTGGCCTCCCGCATTGCCACATCCAAGGACTCCCCCTTTTTTTTATTTTATTTTATTTTATTTTATTTTCCCCCTTTTTTTTAAAGATTTTATTTATTAGAGAGGGAAAGCGCGCGTGCACATGATGAGCGGGGGAGGGACAGGGGGAGAGGGACAAGCAGACTCCCCACTGAGCAGGGATCCCAGCACCCTGAGGTCATGACCTGAGTCGAAGTCAGGCCCTTAACCGACTGAACCACCCAGGCGCCCCCAAGGACCCCTTTTAATGTCCAGTCTTTATAGAGCCTTCCCATGCCAGCTCAGAGTGGACCTGGCTGGGTGGTCACTGTGCAGTCCCTGTGGCATTACTCCTCCAGGTGGCAACCACGAGAGTAACACAGAGTCCCCAGTCGAGCTCAAATCCCAGCTTCGCAACTTCCTAGCTGAGGGCTATGGACACATTGCCTGACATTTGGGCCTCGGTTCCTTCATCTTGAAATGGGAATGACTGAAAGGGGTGGTGGGAGTGTAAAGTGACTTGCCAGTATGTCGAAATAGTGCATTTAAAGTGCTTCATATTCTGCCTGGCATTTGGTAAAGGTTCATTAAATGGTGGCTGGTTTATTAGTATTATTGGCTGGTTTATTTTATTATTGTTATTACTACTACTACTACTATTTCCCCTTGACTCAACTCCATTGGCATGTCTTATCTTTGTAAATATCATTACCTAATGTGAATACCTTTATGAACCAACGAGCTGACTCAGTCTATTAAATAATGTATACAAATAATATATAGAGATAAGATTTACGGTGGTTAATAATATCAGGAAAAATAAGAACAGCTGTTATTTCTGGAGTGCCTATTTCGAACCAGGCATTATTTGATGCCCTTGAAATGAATGCCAGCTGCCCAATGAAATAAGCAATGGTTGCATCCCCATTTCACAGATCAGGAAACTGAGGTCTGGGGAGGTAAACTCGTGTGCCCAAGATGTCACAGCTGGTGAGTGGCAGAGCTGAGATTCACATGCAGGAAGCTGTGCTCCTGAGCCCACGCTCTTAAATCCAGCCCTGTGCAGGAGACACCCGATGGGTCCCGGCCGTGTGGCGAATTTCCACCGTGCCTTGACAAGTCACTTGACCTCTTCCGAGCCTCAGTTTTTGCCTCTGCAAAGTTGTCAGTTTGGGCCCCGTAGTCTGTCTGTTTCCTGGCCTCCCTCCTCCCCTGCTGTCATTCCCCCTTGGCACTTCCATCTCATCCCTGCCTTGGGGGGTGGGGGGAGGCCATCCCCGAGCAGAGCAGCCGCCGACTGTCTGCAGGGGGGTGGCCAGCTCAGCCCTCGGCCCCGGAGACCAGCAGCCGAGAGAGCCCCTGAGGTGGACCCTGGGCAGGCGGCAGCGGTGGCCAGACCGCCCGTGATGTAATGACCGATTAGGAACTTCCTCTTGGAAGCCTGGCTTCCTCTAAGAGCCAAAGGTGCTGGAGCTGAGGTGGGGGGTGGGGAGGGGCGAGTGGGAGCGAATAAGAGGAAACTCCTGTCAGCTGGGCCCTGCTTTTGGAAAGAGTTCAGCAGAGAGGCTCGTTCTAAGCTGTTGACCATTAACATGACATGGCCCCGTGCGCATTCCTTCTCTGCTTTTACTGCCAGAGCCCAGCGGATAAAGGACTGGTCTCCCCCTCCCTTAACAAAAGAAAAAAAAAAAAAAAGAGCCTCTAATTAATGCTGCATCTCTGGACTTGCTGCAAAACCCAAAGCCATTTCTGCAGCTTAAAATGACAAAGGAAGGTTAAGTGGAAACTCCTTTTCCCCCCTTAAGTTTGATTACAAAAACTACTTATCTAATGGGCAAACAGGGCTTTTAAAGGGGTGTTAGGTTAACCAGATGCAGGGCCACATAATTACTCCCAGGCCTGGGAGCCGCAGATGAAAAAGCTGCCGGTTGGGCGGGAACTTGAAGCCACAGGCATGACATGGGACAGAAGAAAGGAGCTTTCCAGGAGGGCAGGAGGCCCCAGTGCGACCCGCGAAAAGGGGACTGGAAAAGCCAGCACCACCCCCCCACACTGGGGCTCCTCTCTGGCTCTGTCCCCAACTTACTGGGTGACCCTGGGCAAGTCACTTCACCTCTCTGGGCCTCTGAGTCTCGCTTTCCAGCCCTCAGTGGGGTCTGGGTCTGTCTGCCCCGGCTCTGTGCTCATGTGAGGTGTGGCCGGGTCAGCCCTTTCCATCCAGCCCTAGGGGAGGCAGGGAGGCTGTTGTGGCCCCAAGTGGGGGGGAAGCAGCAACAAAGGCTTTGAACACGGAGGCGTATGGGCCGCCTGGCCAAGACCCTGGAGACCAGGAGGACGCAGGGCCCAGCCTGCCAATGCTCCGAGCCTTCCTGTCTCTCTCTCAGAGCCTGAGGGCCCAGAGACTTGAATCTGGGCACATCTCTGGTTCCCTTCACAGGATGGCCCAGTCCGAGGCAGTTTGGCCAAATGGAAAGGGGGGGATCACGAGGAAAACAAGCTGCATTGCGTATGCTCAGGCTTTTGGAGAGTGCAGCCCACGGGGGAGCACATAGGAACGTTCCTGCCCTTTGTTTTGACAGAAAACTGCTGATTCGAAGAAGCTAAAGGCTTTTCTTGGGATTTCAGCTCTTCCCGCCACCCCCCAGGCTGCAGTCGGCCCCTTGGTGCCCCAGCACCCCCCTCCTCCCCAAATTACACGTTGGGCTCACAGCACCCTCACTGGGTAGAGAGGCCGAGAGGAAGGAATGCCAACCATTGGAGGGGCTGGCTCCGGTGTAGGGGAGAGCGCCTATTGTGGGCCAGTCTCCTCCTGCCCACCGCAGGCGTCCACCACCCTCTGGTGGCAGGAATGTGGGCACCACCGGGAGGCTGGGCCACCCCTGCCTAGTCTGGAAACACAGGGGCTGTCCCCTGGGCCACCGCAGAGCCCTGCTGAGGCCACTCCAAGACAGCCACAGGGGGCTGGCCTAGCAGCACATTTTCATTCTTTCAAGGAATGCACCTTGGAAATGCACCTACCTGGAAATGCACCACTCCTCCAAGTATAGGTGGTGCGTTCGGACAGTGTGTACACCCCAGTTCCTACGGTACCGAGCCAGATATCAAACATGTCCATCATTCCAGAATGTTCCCTCACGCCCCCTCCCAGTCATTCCCGCTCCCCAGAGGTAAACCCTGTTCTGATTTCTATCACTGTAGGTTAGTTTTGTCTACTCGAGGATGTTCTATAAATAGAAACAAACAGCCTATCTTCTGTGTCTGGCTTCTTTCACTTAGCACAATACATTTGAGATTCACCCACGGTGTTGTGTGTTTCACCAGGTCGTTCCTTTTTATCCGTGAGTCGCGTTCCATCGTACGGATGTCCCTTATTTCTGTGTTTCCATGATCTTAGTCTGTTTGGGCTGCTATAACAAAAAAGCCATAGCCTGGGGGGCTTCAACAACACGTATTTATTTCTTACCATTCCTGGGGCTGGGGAGCCCAAGATCAAGGTGCTGGCAGTGTTGGTGTCTAGTGAGGGCCCAGCTCCTGGTTCTTAGATGGCTGTGTTCTTGCTGTGTCCCCAGGAGGGTAGAAGGTGAGGGAGCTCTCCTGGGCCTCTCTTCTAAGGCCACTAATCCCATTAATGAGGGTTCTACCTTCATGACCGAATCACCTCCCAAAGGCCCCACCTTCAAAGGCTATCGCACTGGGGGGTTAGGATTTCAGTATCTGAATTTCAGGGGTTCACAAATATTCAGGCCCTAATACCCATCCTCCCGTTGATGGACACCTGAGCTATCTGCCCAGTTTGGTGACTGCAGGGGGAGCTGTTGTGAACATTCACTAAATCACAGAAATCTCGAGCTCATGATTCACATGGGAAGCCTGAGGCCCGGAGAAGGAAGACGAACTGCCCGGTGCAGGCCCAGAGGCAGGACCCCTGACTGCAGGACTCCTGACCCCCCCGCCCCCCCCAGCCTGGGGCCACTCTGCCCCAGACACAGCGCCAGACCGCACCTCTCCTCTCCTACTCTCCCCCACCCCAGAGCCCTCCGAGCCAGGACCCAGAGTCTGGCTGGGAACTAGGCCAGGCCCCGAGCAGGGGGTAGTGAGCAAGAGTTTCGGTCAGAGCACGGTCATCTTTGATGTTGTGCACTCGGGTCTGACTCCCTGGTATTTATTTGCAATTAAGGAGCTGGTTCCTAATTAGGTTGATGGCGGGACCACAGCCTTGGAGCCACGAGGAGAAAAAGATCTGCAAAAGACTGTCCCCTCGCACCCTGAGCGGCAGCCAGGCTGAGGACGAGGAGCACAGTGGTGGAGTGGGGCTCTGCCACCATGGGGAGGGCAGAGGTTTGGGGGGCCGGCCTTCTCACTTGCAGGGAGCAAGCAGGTCAGCTTGTATCGGCCACACTGCCTGAGACCCGAATCCACACGGGTGTGTGTGTGTGTGTGTGTGTGTGTGTGTAAACCGAGCCACAGTGGCCCTTGACTTTGTTCTAGACATTCAGCTATTCTTGCTCCATTCCTCATTCCTATGCTGGTGAGCACCTCTCTTTAACCTCGGGTTCCAGGCTAGAAGCTAAACCTTCCCATCAGTACAGTGAGGGACGCTGCCATCCACTATCCTGTTGTACCCTCCCATGGTGGTGACTCTGGGTCATGACCCCCGACACCCCTAAGGAGCCCTGCCTGGCCTTTGAAGGGTTAGGGCCAGCCCTGGGGCCGGTAAACAGACAGCTACTTCTTTCTGCACCCAACTGATCTGCTGCTGGAGTTTCCAGAAAATCCAAAGATGGACTATATAAATGAGGCACTGGATTATGAATAAGTCCATTTTACAAGTGGGGAGACTGAGACTTAGGGACACTCAGGGGCTGGTCCATGGCCACACATCCAGTCAGTGGTGAGAGCCTTAGGTCCGTCTTACTCTGAAACCCTTTGGCTCATGTGACAAGCACTGGATTAGAGTTCTAGGGTCCCAAGTTCTGGTCCCAGTTCTGCTATCTGTTGCTGTGTGTGCTTCGGTGAGTCCCCCTGGACCCCTGGGGTGCCGTCCTTGGGGCACAAGGACATTGGATTCAATTAGGGGTTCTCACAGGCCAGTCTCTGTTCTACGTTTTCACTGGTCCACAATGAAAGAGATAAGAAAATTTCTTATAATCTAATTGTGTTAACTTTTACATTTCTGATTTAGGTCCTAACTATTTCATTAGTATCAAATTATACTTTCTTTTGTGCTAGTGGTAGTCGATGGTCTTGGGGTTTTTAATAAGTCTGTACATGACAAAAGAAAACAGTAGTAACCCTGTATCACGGTCCCTCTGTTAAACAATGTATTGGTTTGTGAAAACGCAAAGTGTTGGGGCTCCCTGGACAAGATGATGTCAGTGGGTCCCTCAAGCTCTGGAGCCCTAAGAACCCAAGAGCTGGGTGGGGACAGGGAGCCCCGAGCATGGTGATGTGCTCACTTGCTGGCTTGCTCTCGGGAGACCTCAGACCTCAGTCCTTGCCCACCATCCCTTGGGGCCTGAGACCACCGGCCCCACCTGTTGGGCAGGATCCAATGGGAGCTGGGGGTCAGGGCAGTGGGCTGACCCTTAGGATGAATTTTAGTTCCTTCCTCCTTCCCTTTTAGCATGTTCTTCGAGCACCCTAGGGATACATGCAGTCTTGGGACAGAGGTAGAGAGGATGGAGGCCCACCCCTTCCTACTGGAAAGTTTAGACCGGCCAGGGGCACTGACCAACAGCACAGACACCTGCTCAGACCTAGGGAGTGACTGCATTGAAGGCCGCAGGTGTGTGGGAGGGAGAGACCAGAGAGGGCTTCTCAGAGGCAGCGTCCATCTTCTGGAATTTGAAAGACTTGGCCAGGAGCCCAGGTGTGATGAAGTGTTACCCAGTTTGCTTAACCAGAGAGGGCGCAGGAGGTGAGGCCGGGCCCAGGCAGCTCTGTGGGGTTCATTTCCCAAGCACAGGAGCCGATCCCCATGAGGAATGCTAGAGCAAGGCTGGAACATGGGTATTGATGAGGTGGGGGTAGATGATGAGGGGCATTTGGCTTGGCCAGGGTGGAAGGAGCTAAGAGGAGGGGGACAGGAAGTATCCCCCCCCACCCGCCCTCAGTTCCATTACTCTCAACCTCCCTCCTCCCCCTCCTACCCACCCCCCCTTTCTGACTGCCAAAGTGTTTCTTCACCTTTTATGATGGAGTGGCTCCACCCTGGGGCAGAGCTGCCACTTTATGGCTGGGTGGCCCTCTGAGCCTTATCTGTAGAGGGGGGATAGCAGTAAGCCTCACTCAGTGAAGCTGCGGTGCGCCCTCGGGGAGCGAAGGCCTTTCACGGGGTGGGGGGGGGGCCCGGAGTGACTCACCGGCTTGTGGGTGAGCACCTCTAGGATTCAGACCGTGAGATCCTAGAGCAGTCTGGTCACACACAGGAACCCTGAGGCTTAGAGAAGGGAGGGGACTTGTTCAGTGCAGGGGCTTCAGCAGGGAGTCTACCCGGAGTGTGGAGACGCCCCCCCCCCCCCCCGGAGTGTGGCCTGGCACTGAGGCTGGCCCTGGCAATCTCTCATGTGTACCCTCGACCAGCTCATGGCACCTCCCTGGGCCTCAGTTTCCTCACCTGTGAAATGGGCTGGTAATAGAAGTGAACCAAGGCTGTTGGGAAGAAGGTGCCTGGCTGATGCAAGGCTCTCAGTGACGCGTGTCCTCTCCTGTCACCCAGCATTCTGCAGGCACAGGTGTTTGCTTCCCTCCCTCTCTGTTTCTGGTACACTAAAGGGACTCTCACTGCTCGTGAGAAGACTGGCGCTGGAGTTTCACGGCCGGGCCGGGATCGTGCTGCTTTCCTACCTCTTGGAAACTCCCAGACCTGTACCGGATGGGTGGATGGATGGATGGATGGATGGAGAGAGGGGCCATAGCTTGCAGTGTTCTTGGCTGCCCACCTGCTGGGACCCGCCTAGTTGCCTGCAGCTTGGTCGCCCACCCAAGCTAGAGCTGTTTCTCTACCTGCTGGCCAAGGGGCGAGTCAGCTGAGGGCAAGGACCAGAGTCTTTTCTCCCCGCCCACCCCCCCCACACTGGCCAGAACCAGGAGGGGCCTGGAGGGGACTCGGAGGCAAATTAATACATTATCAGGAGTGACCTGGGGACCTGTGTCTGGGACCTCAACACCAGGCAGAGGGTGAGGGGCACGCCCTTTGGGGCTCTGCCCAGTCCAAGGCCTCAGCGGAGTTGGCAGCCTACAGGACGCCCTTCGGGAATACACTTTGCTGCTAGGTGGCTGGGTAGGCCTGCCAGCGCATGGGAGGATCAGAGGGGCCCTGTCACCCTGCCGCTCTGGGGCTTCTAGGTGGGGCTGGGCTGAAGGCAGACAGCTGACCTCACCCAGGCTCCTGAATGAAGTTGTTAGCAGTGTTTTCTTTCTCGGGTTTGGTTGGACTTTGATCAGTTTCCCTAGGAGAAGCCACACCGTGAAGTGCCTCACTGTGCTCCCATCCCATTCTCGGGAGAACCGCTCCCTCTGTGCATGAGCCCCATCCAAGGGCTGTGTGGGAACATGTCCCCCCACGGGGCAGTCACAGATGCCCACCTGCTTCCCAGAACTCTGAGCTCAAAGGAAAGACCAGATGTCAAAAGGTTTCAGAATCTGAGAAGCTGGCCACACACGGGAGTGGCAAAGATGGGGCTGCCCAGGCCTCTGTGTGGCCTTCGGTCTGGTGTCAGAAAATTGTTCATCCAGACCTGTGGACATGCAGACATGCCTCAAGCTAGAGGGGAAGGGAATTCCAGTCATCCAGGCCACCCCTTTGCTGTCCATGGGGAAACTGAGGCTCAGAGAGGAGCAGCACACACCTTTGAGAGCTGGCGATCCCTGGAGCCCTTGCGGGGCAATTTGCTTTAACATTCGGAGACCCTCAGCTTCCCTGTCTCACGGAAGGGGCTGCAGTTCGGGTGAAAATCTGCACTTAATGCCAAGAGAGCCACCTTGAGGGGTGGAGGGTGGGGGTTACTGGGAAACTAGGCATCATGCTCAAGGCCAAGGCTGGGAACATTCTGGGCTGCAAGGGATTCTGGGGGCCAACTCCCCCACCCCACCGTGTCTTCCTGTGCCCGGGTCCGCTTCGAGTGGTGATTTACGCCCCCTAATAGCTTAACCCCACTCTGTTCAGGTGGAGGCTTGGACTGGCGCGCTCAGACCCAGGCCAGGCCACGCACTAGCTGTGTGGCCTTTGGCAGGCTGCTGGTGTCTGCCAAGGCTTGGATCCTCAGCTGTAAAATGAGGAGAAGGTGGCCTCGTCAGGGAGTGAGGGGAGGACCCAGTGAGTCAGAAGGGCAGTGTGCAGCACCTGGAACATTGTAGGTGCTTGGTGTTCAGCCCCTCCTTTGGGTGTGTGTGTGTGTTGGGGGGGGAGTGTTGTCCCTCTCTCCTGCTAGCTTGAGCTTGGAAAATTCTACGGGCAGGAGCCGGGTGCGGTTCATGTCTGTGTACCCAGAGCCCGGAGCACACAGTGGGCGACTTGCCTTCTCTGTGGGCTCCTGACCTCGGGGCTCCCCTTTGCGTGTGCGTCGGGGGCTGTTCTCCTGCGAGCTCCAGTTCTTGAGGACAACCCGGCAGGCGTCGGTGCCCGCAGGTCTGCTGAACGCCGGAAACCCCACCGACCCGCCCCCTCCAGGAAGCGGCGCCACCTCTGCTCCCCTCTGCCCCCCACCTGCCCCCCCATTAACCGCCCCCCGTGCCCTGTGCTTGCCCCGCAGACGCCAGCATGTCTCCGGATGCCACCAAGCCGAGCCACTGGTGTAGCGTGGCCTACTGGGAGCACCGGACACGTGTGGGCCGCCTCTACGCGGTGTACGACCAGGCCGTGAGCATCTTCTACGACCTACCTCAGGGCAGCGGCTTCTGCCTGGGCCAGCTCAACCTGGAGCAGCGCAGCGAGTCGGTGCGGCGCACGCGCAGCAAGATCGGCTTCGGCATCGTGCTCAGCAAGGAGCCCGACGGCGTGTGGGCCTACAACCGCGGCGAGCACCCCATCTTCGTCAACTCGCCCACGCTGGACGCGCCCGGCGGCCGCGCCCTCGTCGTGCGCAAGGTGCCGCCCGGCTACTCCATCAAGGTGTTCGACTTCGAGCGCTCGGGCCTGCTCCAGCACGGGCCCGAGCCCGACGCCGCCGACGGCCCCTACGACCCCAACAGCGTCCGCATCAGCTTCGCCAAGGGCTGGGGGCCCTGCTACTCGCGGCAGTTCATCACCTCCTGCCCCTGCTGGCTCGAGGTCCTCCTCAACACCCACAGATAGCCGCCCGCCGCGACCTGCCCCACCGCCCAGAGACACAGCCCCCCACGGACGACACCCCCCCAAATATCATCTACCTAGATTTAATATAAAGTTTTATATATTATATGGAAATATATATTATACTTGTAATTATGGAGTCATTTTTACAATGTAATTATTTATGTATGGTGCAATGTGTGTATATGGACAAAACAAGAAAGACGCACTTTGGCTTATAATTCTTTCAATACAAATATATTTTCTTTCTTTTCCTCCTTCCTCCTCTTCTTTATTATTATTATTTGTTTTTGTTTTGTTTTGTTTTTTTGTTTTTAAAGAAAATGATACAGCAGAGCTAGGTGGAAAAGCCTGGGTTTGGTGTATGGTTTTTGAAATATTAATGCCCAGACAAAAAGCTAATACCAGTCACTCATTGATAATAAAGTATTCGCATTATGGTTTTTTTTTTTTTTTTAATGTCTTCTTTTTAACAAAGAGGGACATGCAGGGCTTCCGTGGGTCTCTGACCCAGCCAGCATCCTGAAACTTGATTTCAGTCTTTTACCAGGGAAAGAGTAGAGGGGATAAATTGAGAACGGAGGAAGGGCATATGTTTACTGTTGAGGCCAGAGAAGGTTCTCATGTTCCCTCCTGCCCATGGCTGCCCTGTGTCCACAGGATGGGGGTGTGTGTCGGGGTGGGGGCAGGGAGCTTTCCAGGTCTGATGGGGGAGGCTCAGGTCCATGCCTCCCATCTCTGAACTGTGCACAAGCTGCGAGAAGACACTAATTCTCATCACTCTGGGGAAATGGCCTGAGGAAGAAAGATACATTGGGCCTCGGGCCCACCTGCCACCTTCGAAAACCCACCTAAGCCCCAGGGTGAAGCTCCTTTTAAGACCTACTCAACCCACTCTCGCACCCCTCACCAAAGAGCTCAGAACTAGGCCATCTGGGGTTGTATTTATGATTTATGCAAAGGCAGGTCGTTTCTTTCTACTCTATAAAAGGGAAAAGTTGAGATTCTGGAAGAGCAAATGACTAGCTCATAACAGATCAGGGTTAGAAGTCACATTTAATTGTAGGACCAGAGCCATATTAAATCAGTTTTCTCTCTTGAGAAAACTCAAAAAAAAAAAGAAGGCTTCCTTGGCCAGATAACTAAGGGGAATGTTACATTGTATATCTTCTTTCTTGGAGATTTACATTAGCATATTAAACGCTCGGGGAAGTCATGTGTATTATCTATCGCTGCGTAATAAATTATCCTAAAACGTAGCAGCTTGAAACTAACATTTCTTATCTCTCCCAGTTTCTTGTGTTCAAGAATGCAGGAGCAGCTCAGCTGGGTGGTTCTGGTTCAGGGTCTCGTGAGGTTGTAGTCAAGCTGTCGGCCAGGGCTGCAGTCATCTGAGGCTTGTCTGGAGCCGGACGACCCGCGTCCAAGCTCACTCACGTGGCTGTTGGCTGGAGGCCTCAGTCCCTCACCACACAGGCCTCTCCACCGGGCTTCTCATGACATCGCTTCCCCCAGAGCAAAGGATCCGAATGAGACAGACCAGGAGTGAAGCTGCCATCCTTTATCACCTTAGCTCGAAAGTGACATGCATCTCTTTGCCATATTCTATTGATCGCTGAACGGTTCTTGCTGATGATGAGGGAGGGGCTACAGGAGACTGTGAATGACAGGGGGCGGGGACCGTGGCCACCACATCCTCTGAGAAGTGCACCGTTTTACGTTGCTTCGCAAAGTTATTTACCGATGGACTCTTTTCCCCACCCCTGCTAATCCTGTCCCCTTACCGAGGCACACCGGTGCTTCTGACAGTGCCAACCCCCGGACACAGCAGGGCGCCCCACACTGAGGCCCTGTCCTGAAGGTGCCCATCGGGGATGCCTGCCTTACTGGGGTATTCTTGGTGTGGGGTCAGTGTGGGGGGCACTTCGGGCTCAGGCAGTTAGCGGAGTGCAAGACGGAACAAGGAGCCAGTTCTGTGGGAGTGTTACGGCTCTGGTCCTCACGGGCAAGTGACAGGCTAAGGGTGGTGGAGGGGACAGGAGCAAAGGGGTGACGCCGTGGGCCTGGAAGAGACCAGGAGGCATCCGTTGCATGCAACACCTAGGAGGCAGGAGAAGGTAGTCTTCAGACACTCATGCTCTGGAGCCAGGTTGTCTGAGTTCAAATCTGGTGTCTGCCCCTAGAGTGACTCTGGAGCCTTCTCATCGGACCTCGGTATTACCATAAGGTGGGTAAGATGGGGCTAACACTGCTCCTGCCTGAGAAGTGGGTTCGAATTGGGAGAAATAAGGACATCACACAATTCCTGGTCCATCATCAGTGTATATCAGCTGTTGGGAATACAGGGCTGGGACTGGAAAGGGAGGCGGGCCCTCAGATATTAGGACTCAGAGCTGGGGTGATAGGTGGCGGGGGGTGGGACGCTGGTTTCTGAGTGGGCCAGGGAGGTGATCTGTGTGGGCCTTGTTTTTGTTTTTTGTTTTTTTTAAGATTTGATTTATTTGTCAGAGAAAGAGAGAGAGCACAAGCGGGGAGAATGGCAGGCAGAGGGAGAAGCATGTTCCCTGCTGAGCAGGGAGCCTGACGCGGGACTCGATTCCAGGACCCCGGGATCATGACCTGAGCGGAAGGCAGACGCTTAACCGACTGAGCCACCCAGGTGTCCCTGTGCAGGCCTTTAGAAAGCACTTTGTAGGGGCTTCCCAGCAGGAGGGCTAGGCTGCAGGCAGGAATGAGTGAGCTGAGACCTACCTGCACGCACCAGGGCCCCCCAGCGCATAGGGCTCACCAACACCAGTCTCTAGAGAGGGACTCTTTGCTCTCCGAGGAAGCAGCTGGTCACCCCATGATGCCTAGATGTGGAAGTAATGATCACAATCCCCCTTTATCAGGGAGCAAGAGGGACAGGGATTGACACTCCCACCCATTTCATAGATGAGGAAACTGAGGCCCAGAGCAGGGAAGTGCTTACCTCAATCCCATAATCGTGGATGTTTGGATATGACCCGGATTGCCTACTTCCCACCACAGGGTCTACTCTGTGCAGACCAGATAGTGACATCCTTTTGCCCTATTCCAGATTCTCAGGGTGCCCACTCAGCCAGATGACAATGATTCTAGAATGAAGCCTCACGGGCCATGCTGTCCTTCAAGGAAAACTTTCTCCTGGTTCCCCTGCCAGGCCCTTTCACTCCCCACCGCCACCCTCAGGCCTGAGCCTCCGGGGGCCCAACCCCTGCCCTGCTGTCCCGTAGGTCCAGGCCTTGGTCCTCCTCTCGAGCCCTGAGCCAAGCTGAGCTGTTCCACGTGAGGGTGGGCGAGGAGTCACTGGGTTTCTCGTCAAGGCAGTGACTGGTAACAGGCCCTGCTGGTGAGCCCTTTCCACACGCTAAGAACTGTTCGTGCCCCTGGTCTCCAGCGGCGCCTTGGCGAGCGTGGTCTCCATCATGTCCCCACACAGATGGAGAAACTGACGCTCACACGAACGCTGTCATTTGCCCGCGCTCCCTGGGAAGGAATAAGCCCTCTGTGTCAGAGGCCAGCTCGGGCTCCTCCTGGGTGCTGCTTGTCACGGGCTGTGCGGGAGCAGGCCTGTCCCTCAGGCAGAGTGGCCAGCATGGAGCGCTGGGTTCCGGGGCCCCGGGCCGTCGACCTCACAGCTCTTTTGCTCCCAGGCCTGCCCTGTCCCGCAGCCTCTTCCCTGGGCCTGCTGCCCCTCTCCTGCCTCTTCCAACCTACTCTCCACCCCGAGTGATGCTGTGCACCCAAATCTGGTGGTGCCCCTCCTCCGCAGGTCGGTGACCTCCCTGATGACTCCCTGTACCCTCGGGATGGAGAATGCCCTCTTAGAGTGGCCTGGGTGGCCCTGCCCCGCCTCTACCTGGCCAACCCCCTTCAGTCCTTGGGTGGCCACGAGTGTCATGGAAAGGTGGCGGGTCTGAGACTCCCAGCCCCTCAGTTTACGGGTGGGGAAACCGAGTCCCAGACACAAGAGGCTGAGGGGCCGAGGTCACAGAGGGGCAGGCCCCCCTCCCCCCCGCTCCCAGTCATGGTAAGGTACTCGCAGTAGCTCTGCGGTTTCCCCCAGACCACCCAGGGATCCGGTGACTCAGGCTCCAAAGGAGACACTTTCTAAACAAGGCCCGGTCTCCGGAGAGTGTGGTGGGAGCCTGGTCCCTGCAGGCCCTGGGAAGCGGGGTGGGTGCGGCTCACTGCCTCCAAACCCGAGCTCAGGCCTGGAAGGGGGACGGTGGGATTTCCTGCTCCCGCTAGGCTCTTAGAGAAGGGAGTCCCTCCACTGCCCCCTCTCTCCGTTCCACAGCCCACCCCCATCTCCAGTCCCTCCCTTGCTTTAGTGCCTGGGGGGGGTGGGTGTGGGGGTAGAGGGGTTGATCTAGGAGTGAGAGAAACAGAGGGGTGAGCCTGGAGATCTTGATCCATGCTTCAGGTGACAAAACCCAAGGCCCAGAGAAGGGTGTGAGTAGCCTGAGGTCACACAGCAAGGGCAGAGCTGAGCCTAAACCTCAGGTCTCAGGACTCCTGGTCAGGCGGCTCCCTGTGTCCGGCAGATTGCATCCGTGCCCTGGAGGGCCGGCACACTCCTCTGTTCCCCTCCCAGAACTCCCCTCATGCCCTCCTACCCCTGTCCTGGAAGCTCCCATCCCCCACCCCCCACTCACAGGGTTCAGGGGGCTTAGTGGCGGAAGCTGCCTTGTCCCAGTCCTGACTCTGCTGCTTACCAGTTATGCGATCTGAGGTAAGTTACTTAATCTTTCTGTGCCTCAGTTTCCCCATATGAATATTAATAAGAGTACTCACCTCCCAGGATTGTTGGGAGGACAAATGAATGAACGCACATTAGGCACTCAGAACTGGCTTGTATTAAGCTCTCAGCAAGTACACTTACAAATTAAACTCACTAGTATCATCTGGGGCCTGGAAGGTAGCTCGGGCTGGTAAGGAAAGCTCTGGCTGGGGACTGAGCAAGTATTAAGAACCCAAATCCAGATCCCTTAACTTGCTGTTGGCATCGGGCAATCACTTGACCTGCACGAACCTCTGCTTCCTCCGTGAGAAAGGACGTACATGATCCACTGGGACATCTGTCGTCGGGGACGCCAGGGGTTCCCCCAGACAGCTGCTGCGGCCTCTTCCCTGGGCCTCCTGCCCCTCTCCTGCCTCTTCCAACCTACTCTCCACCCCGAGTGATGCTGTGCACCCAAATCTGGTGGTGCCTCTCCTCCGCAGGTCGGTGACCTCCCTGATGACTCCCTGTACCCTCGGGATGGAGAATGCCCTCTTAGAGTGGCCTGGGAGGCCCCACCCCATCTCTACCTTGCCAACCCCCTTTAGACAGCACATTTCAGATCTCTCTCTCTCTCTGGCGCCTTTGGCCAAGCCGTCCCTCCTCCTGACCTGACCCCGCCTGCCCAATCCGAGCTCTGGTCACATTGCTGCCCCTTTCCTCTCTCCTGGAAGCCAGAGAGCTCATGTCCCATTTGCCGCCACAGCCCTGGGTCAGCCCCATGCTGGGCACAGAGGATGGACGCCCTGGATGTTTGTGGAATAAAAGGGTCACAGAGGTAATGGATGTGGGCATGTTTGATAAACTCTCAGGGACCCAGTGGGCATCCAGAGGGGTGTGTCTATTATTTTCCTATGTCTCTATGACAACTCCAGCTGGCTTCTCCTTCTAGACCCCTGAGAACCCTCACTTATCCTCAGGCTCCAGGTTCTGGGGGCTCACGTCCTGCAGCCTTATTCTACCCTCTCAGGGGTGTGGTAGTAAGAATTCCTGGTTTGGGGGTGGGTATTCCTTTGATGGCTTAGAATATAGACTCAACAAACTGGAAAGGTCCTCGGAGTGCCTCTAGTCCCATCACTATCACAGAACTGAGGTCCAGCGAGGGACAGCATGCCAACCAGGGTCACACAGCGAGACAGTGGCCAATGGGGGCCAAGCTCATGATTTGGAGCTCCTTCCAGAGCTGGCCTCTTAGCGATGCTGCAAATGTTTCGGTGAAGCCAACACTGGCCTGAGCAAAGCAGTTGAGAGGCAAGAAGGGTAGAGGTGCCGATCAGTTTTGGTTTTGTCTGTTTGTATTTGTGGTACAATAGATAAAGCATAAAATTGGCTAGTTAAACCATTTTTAAGTATACAGTTCAGTGGCATTAAGTACATTTGCATTGTCATACAGTTATCACCACCATCCACTTCTAGAATGTTTCCATCTTCCACATGCTCTTTTTTTATGTTATTGTGGCAAAGTGAGCAGAACATAAAATTCGCCATTTTAATCATTTGCAGAGAAGCTCATGGTGAAGCTGGTGGAGTGTAGATAAAATGCCTCCAATTTCCGACTGTGCCACCGGGAGCCTATGGGCCAAGCAGAGGAGGTAGATGGCTTTTAATGTGACCGCCCTGGACTGGAGGAGACCTGGCTGAGTGATGCTATGAGGGGGCCCTCATTCTGTTTGGGCCTCAGTTTCCCCTCGAAAACAAAAGGTCTAAACTAGATGGCTCTCTGGTGCCTCTAGAGAGTCCCTGCTGGGCACCACAAAATCTTACGACCCAAGAGGGGCGGCTGGGGCCGACTCTCAGTCGCTGGTAGCAGAATACTTACTTTGTTTGGCAATAGTAATAATAATGTTATCATTTCCTGAGGGATGTGATATATACTACGCACTTTGTATCATCTCATCTGATCCTTATCCCTATTTTATAGATGAGGCTCAGAGAAGTTAAGTAAGTTGCCCAAGGTCACACAGCTAGTAAGTATCAGAGCTAGGATTCCTACCTCGATGACTGAGCCACCCAGGCGCCCCTTAGAATTCCTACCTTGATCTCTCTGGTCCCGGAGCTGGTGTTCCTACCCTCTGCCCTGCGAGTGGCAGAACTCAACTTAACTTTGCTCAGCTGCTGAGCATGCAGGCTTTGAAGGCAACTCCCTGGGCTTCAGGCCCAGCTGTGCCTCCAGCTTAGTGACCTTGGGCAAGTCACTTAAAGTCTCTGAGCCTCAGTTTTGTCATTTGTTAGAATGGATGTAAAAATAGTACCCACCTCACAGCATAGTTAGGAAGATTAAATTAAATGAGTTTATATGTGTGAAGCAATTAGAATAGGGCCTGCTTGTAGTGAGTAACATCTAGCATTTGTTGAATTTTTTAAATATTATGTTTGTCGCCAGCTTTTTTTTTTTTTTTTTGGTCAGTTTTGTTTGAACCGGCAAATTGGAAATGTTTATTTTTAATAGTTTCGCTTTCTATTCCTCATCATCGAGCAATGAACGAAATGTAGCTTTAGGAATGCTGGAAAACACACACACACAAACAACACTGCATGCGTGCACACAGCCCTAAATGCGCTTTCCTTATTGTTTTAACAAGAACATATCCATGCATGATCTTTTGTAGAGGAGAGAAAAAGTCTCTTCCATAGGTCATTCAGTGTTGGCCAAGTTCCTTAAATTGTCTAAGATGAGGGGCACCTGGGTGGCTCAGTTGGTTAAGCATCTGACTCTTGGCTTTGGCTTAGGTCATGATCTCGGGGTTGTGGGATCAAGCCCCACGACCAGCTCTGCACTCAGTGTGGAGTCGGCTTGAGATTCTCTCTCTCCCTCTCCCTCTGCCCGTCCCTGCGTGTCCTCCCACTTTCTCTCTCTCAAATAAATAAATAAAATCTTTAAAAAAAAATTGTCTAAGATGGGCAGCATTTTGGTGGTTTTTTTTAGGATTTTATTTATTTATTTTTATTTATTTGAGAGAGAGAGAGAGCGCGAGCGAGCATGCAGGAATGAGGGGAGGGGCAGAGGGGGCAGGAGGGATAAGCAGACTCCCCGCTGAGTGCAGAGCCTGAAGCAGGGCTCAATCTCATGACCCTGAGATCATGACCCTGAGATCAGGACCTGACCCGAAACCAAGAGTCGGATGCCTAATGGACTGAGCCACCAGGTGCCCCATTCTGGTGTTTTCTAAGTATGTGTATAGGAAGTAGACCCTTTGGAAATGGACTCCCCCCATGCCTTGTTTCCTATCCTCCTGTACCCATGGAGTGAGGATGGTTCCATTCCTGGCCCTGGCAGCAGCTATATTGACTCTTTAAGAATCCTCTGCTTTGTGCTGCCCCAAATATAATGTCAATGAACATCAAAAACCACATCAGATCCCCAGAAAGCCGAGTGGCGCCGGGTCTGCCTTGGTGACAGGCCTTGGCTGGCTCCTGGGCTCTCCTCGCTCTGGGGCTCCAGGGGACTGAGGTCTGACCCCTGGGGCCACTTGGCCTCATCTGGGACCACAGTCAGGATCTCTGCCAAGCTCTAGCCATGCTAAAGGGTGTCCCCGCCATGGTTTGCAGGGAAGGAGACGCAGCTTGAGGGTTTTAAGTTGAGGAATTGTCAGTTCACACATTTGGGATCCCATTGTGTCTGAGTCCAAACCTGGACAGTCCCAGGGGTGCTCCGCGAGGGGAGGACTCTGGCTGGCCTGGCTCCAGCCCAAGCAGGCAGTGTCATCGGACATCTTCTGTGACTGTTTCTAGGCCGTGGATGTGGGCTCCCAAGGGACCAGAAGAAGACACAGGCCTTTGAAGTAAGTCTGATCTTGAATTTGCCAGGGTTGGGGAGGGAGGAGATACTTGGGATCCGACATCCACAGAGCCGCCGAAGACCATCTTTTAACACAGAGATTTTGCCGCTTTCACAGTCAAGCCTTATGCCCCGGAGCTGCCGCTGCTGAGGATGGAGGGCCAGCTCTGGAGAGAAGTGAAAGCCTGCAGACGAAGGTTTGAATTCTGCCTCCACCATTTCCCAGTCTCCATGACCTCGGGCATTTCATGTGCTTCTTCTGGGCTTTGGCCTTCTCATACATGAAATGGCGAGGATACCGTCTCCCACGTAGGGACCAAATGATAAAGCGTGGAGCGTTGGGAAACAATTCTCCATGGGTCTCTCTGGAAATCCTGCAAGCAAAGGCCTTTGTTCTAGATTATCTCTTCAAGGATACATGAGAGCCAACAGCCTTAGAAGGTGCCCCTTTGTGCAAAGGGCAGGTGTGTTGACTGCCCAGCTGTCCTAAAAGTTTTGGGTTCCTGAAGCTCAGGGTTCCTCCCCTAGAAAGCCTCCCACTGAGGGTGCAGAAATTCCTTCTCTCTTTGCACAGGGAAACCAAGGCAAGCACGGCGCTCATGCTATTAGCTGTGCTATGAGTAATAGAGACCTGTTGTCTCTGACTCAGGAATCTGGGGTCCTCTGCCAGCATCCAGGAAAGGGGGCAAGCAAACTTGTTATGTTGCAAATAGGGTAAAATCTCAGATCCTCACAGTTCTTGACAGTGATGAGGATGGGGTGCTGGAAGAGGAAAGATGAGGGCGTCACAAGACAATGAATGGGATTTTGGGGGAAGTCCATGAAAATCAGTAGCAAACATGTTGACCAAATTGTATGGCCAAGTGGGCAATCAATGACCCTCTGTTTTACTGCCTTTTGATGAGCAGAAACTGGGGAGGCGGTTGCAGGCTGAGCACCGGGAAGAGGCGCAGAGAGTGGCCCAAACCGTGCCCTGGTTGCAGCTGACTCTCCTCCGGGGGTGGGACCTCCTCACCAGCCTACGGCCGGTCTCACCTCCTCCCCGTGCCAACAGCTACGACTAGGACCGCCCCGGGGGGCAGAGGAGCTGCTCCTTTCAGGCAGCAGTTTCAGATGGGCACTCACACCAGGGGACAGGAGGGGAATTCACAACTGCTGTGGGCAGAAACCAAAGGGGTTCTTAGAACTCTGGCTGCTTCACTTGGAGACAAGAGGGTGGGTGCATCACACCGGCTAAGGAAGAGGGATGACCCGGCCCCTCTTGCAGTCCACGGTGCCAACTTCAGATCCATTCAGAGACAACAAGAAAAGGTCTCTCGGCGGGTTCTGCTGCCATAAGGGAAAGTTGACCTTCTTGGGGAAACTAGCCCAAGACAGACAAACTCTCAGAGGAAACCCAAGGCTCTGGGGTTGGGTTTGTCCCGATGGTGGCCACTGACTGCCGTGACCATTCCGCCTTGGTGACAGCTCTGCAGAACCGAAAATGGGCACTGCCACTCTGCTCGGTGGGCGGAAGTCAACGTCCTCACCGCTCCAGCCAACACTCCAATCCATGAAGCTCTGTGTCTTTTTCCTGTCCTCTGGGTAGAGCCCATGACCGGGTTGGTTCATCTACCGCTTGGAAAACCAGAGGCTGGTAGATGGAAGCCCCCCCTCCACGGGATCACAAACTGTGGGAAGAGGTTGGAGCTGCTGATTGGACTGGGTGCGTCATTCCTGCAGATGCCCCTGCTGAGAGCGTGTGGTCTGATAAGACCGACCACGTGGCTGCCCTTCCCAGACTGCCCCCCGGTCGCTGCCTGGACCGATCACCCTGCCAAACTCGGCCAGACCCCTCCCCTCAGAGACCGGTACAAGTAAGGGACTCCTTGCTTCTACGCTGCACACCACGCTTGGAACTCTCGCCAAAAGCTGACCTGGCTGCCTCGCGGTGGGTGTGTCCCCGAAACTTTGACCCTGTCTTGTGACTACGGGCGGGTGCCTCCTTGCTGTTGACACTTTTCCAGGTTATGGTGTGGCGTTCCAGTCTGATCAGCCCGCCAATTCCAGCTACAACATTGTGGCCCTTGAAACGAATCGTGTCATGCTTTCAGCTCTCGGGGCCATTTACAGGGTGACTACGGTGTGCCTTTTACCCCAGAAGGCACTCCACAAGGGGCTGACAGGCAAGGGGTTTGGTGACCTTTCCCGCTTGCTCCCGTTCGCAGGGATGGTCTTGGTGAGTCAAAGTTCCCCACTCAATTTCCCTCACCTCCTCTTGGTCCAAACTCCTGACTAAGGCAGGTTGGTCATCGATTGTGGCTGTCCCCAGAAAGGGCCCATCTGCGGCGCCACCTCCTGGGGAATGACCAGGATGAGAAGGGTGATGGGTTATAGAAACCTGGTCTGAGAAAGTTGCCATTCCGCCCTAACCTTTCCCGGACATGCTACTTCTTAACATTCCCCGAATAGCCAGCCTCATTAACGCAACCTTATGCTTGGTAGTGTGGCCAAAGGAGGACTCAAACTGAATTCTGGTTAAATTTTATAAAAAATTTTATAAAAAATACCCTGTCACTCTTGCACCTGGTCCTTCTGAGAGAAAGGTCTGGGTACAAATACGTGTGACTGGAGAAAAGGTGACTCAGGTCCTGATGTCAGGGTCGTGGGATTGGGCCCCACGTCGGGCTCCAGGCTCAGCGAGGAGTCTGCTAAAGTTTCTCTCTCTCCCTCTGCCCCTCCTCGTACTCGCTCGAAATCTCTCTCTCTCAAATAAGTAAATAAATCTTAAAAAGACCCAAACCAACGGAGCGGTATCAGCCCTAGACTAGAACTCACTGGCCATGGGGGAAGAGCAGAAGTCCCAGCACCTGGGAAGGGAGCACCTTAGACGTCAGAGCCTCCCCCCTCCCCCCGCCACGGGCCGGGCCCTGTGCAGCCCCCCACACTCACGCGAGTGCCTTCCGTCTCCCCACTGCTGGGTTAGCCATCCCCCGCCAGGCAGCTCCAACTCTGATTCGTTAGCCGATTTTCTGAACCTTCCTCCCCAACCACGATGTAGGAGAAACAGCGTAAGGTAGCCCCAACCCCAGCACGTCCGGACGTCTGCCCTGGCCCACCCCCACTGCACCAGCATCCGCTGGGGCTGACGGATGCCACCTGGCACCTGGTGTTGACAGACAGGACACACTGGGCTGGTTAGTCCTGGGGGGTAGTCTCTCTAAAATCAAGGTAATTTGTTACACAGCAATAAATAACGAATACACCGTCTGTGCTCCTGTTCCACGCTCACCGTGATGCCTCGGCGTCTGTGGGATGATGTCTGCCCTACCGATGAGGAGCAAAAGCTCAGAGAAGTCAAGCCGTTGCCTAAGGTCCCACAGCCAAGGGGTGGTGCAGGTTGTAACCAGGTCTACCTGCCTCTTTTTTCTGTGCTTTTCAGGTTGTACCTCGCTAGTTTTCCCTCCTCCGAGGTGCTGGGATTCTTCCTGTGACTCATGGACACTGGTCCATAGAATTTCATGCCTCTCAGCCGGGGCCCTGGCTCTGGTTGGGAGGTTTAGCAAGCTGGGGGAGCTTGGAGTAACCAGTGGGCTCCCTAATACCGCCTCCCCATATGGGGAGGCTGGCCTCAGTTTCTTCATCTGTGAAATGGGTCTAAGACCCCAGCCAGGTTGCAAAGAACAAATGAACTCAGGAGCAGAAAGTGCTTTGGAAAACTAGAGGTATGGATGTACACACTGATGTGGTCTGAGGCATGGACCAGTAGAAGAGAATGAAGGGCTCGGTGGAGGGCCTGGGATGGAAAGAAAGCAGAAAGGGCCAATCAGACACAGGGCCTGGGCCGGGATTCCCTTATGAGCTGTTGTCAGCTGTGATGGAAGCTGCCTTTCTGTGCCTGAAATTCTGGACAGTCCTCTGGGTTAAGCGGTGCCTTTTCTAGACTCTCCCTTTAAAACACTCATCCCCTTTAGGGCAGTGGGACTGTACCTACATGGCCTGAGCCCCTCCCACGTGTGGGAAACATACATACATTATCTAACGGAATACTCGCACTGGACACTCACTAACCCTCTTTATATATCTGTCTCTCCCATTTTATAGGTATGGACAAATGAGGCTCAGAGGAGCTCAGTCATTTGCCCAAGGTCTCATGGGAGGTAAGGGACTGAGGCAGGGTTTGGATTGAGATTGTGCTTGATTCAAAGTCTGGTTGCCTTTGGGCTCCTTGGTTTTTTATACACTTGGCTTTCACCCTCAGAGAAGCCAAGCACTCTGAGACTGGGGCCTGGGCGCAGGGGGCCCAGAATCCTCCCCTGTGGGTGGGATTCCAAAGTGACTGGCGGCCAGGTGCCCACAGGCTGGACTTCTCTCCAAGGAGGGACTGAGAGGGGCAGCCCCAGACCACCATGGCTCTTCGTACATCATAACCTTTCTTTGACGTCGCTACAACTGTCTCATGATGGGTCCCTCCACAGGCCTCCAGGAGCTCCTTTTCTTCCCCTCTACGCCTCAGCCAGAGGGATCTTCTTAGAACGCAGCCCTGGCCAAGTCCTTCCCCTGCATAAAGCTACCTGTTGGCTGCCCACCGAAGTCCAGCTCCTTATGGGACGTACAAGGCCCTCCTTGGTCTGCAGCCCCCCACCCCCTCTCGGTGGAACCTGTTCCCTAAATAAGAATGTTCCCTAAATGGGCCAGGCTGATTTGTGACTCCAAGCCTCTGCGTATGCTGTTCCCTCTTTCTAGATGCCCCTCACCTGCTCCATTGCCTTGATTGTCAAACTCCTTTCTATTCATTAAAAGTAGTAATCCTTAGGCAGATTTCATGTATTTATTAGGAGGCGCATGCACGTGGTACAAGATGGCATATAGTGAGGATTGTCTCCTCCCCACCCCCCAGCCCCAGCCAGCCAGACCCCTTTGTGTTACCTGTTTGTTGGCTGCCTTAGTGTCCTTTAATATCTTCACTCCTCGGTGCTTTGGCTGACCTGTCCTTTCCTCTGGGACCCTACTCCTGACGGCTACCCCCTCACCTGGCCCAGGTCAACCCTGACAGCTGAGTCTCACACAGCACCCAGACTTCCCTCCCATTCAAGCTGTTTGTGGCGATTGTCTGTGGCTGCCTTGGGAGCTGCTTGAGGGTGGTAACTGTGTCCTGTTGGTTTCTGGGCACAGTGAGTGTAAGTTGAGGGTATGGGGCAAGCGTGTGTCTTCAGTGGTGACAGCGGAATGCCTGGGGCCGTGCACTTCCCCAGGTCCCCTTGTGCTAGGGAAGGGTGAGCCGTGCTGGGAACACGCACGGGATGGTCGGGGGCGGGGACACAAGAGAAAGCTACATCTTCACCTCGCGCTAGAGAGCAGAACAAATTCCAGATGGATGAGACTGCAAAATGTGAAAACAATGAAACCATGAAATAACTAGAATAAAATGTTGATGATTTTGATCTCTGGCTGGGAAGGGCCTCTCTAAGCACGGCGGTAATGGAAGAAATTATCACAGAAAAGATGTATATATCTGCTTGCTTAAAATTGGGAACTTCTGTACATCCAAACATACCATAGATGGAATTAAAATAAAAACAAATATGTAAAGAGTGCTTGCAAATCAAAAAGAAAGAAAATCTAAAAACCTCAATAGAAAAAACATAGGCAGTGGACCTGAAAAGAAAATTAACAAAAGGAAAAACGTAAGTGACTAAGTTTATGTTTATGTTTCAAAGTAAGTAACCTCGTTAGAAAACAAACGATTCGTTTGAAATAGCAAGATGGTATTTTTCACTTATTGCTTTACCCAAACTATATATACGTCAAAAAATAGTGCTCGATGGGGCTGAGATAAAGTGAGATGAGCAAGATGAATGCTCTTCTCTGCTGATGGCACTCTAAACGGGGCGGCGTTCAAGAAATCAGTTTCTCAATACAGCTCAAAAGCCTTAAAGATGTTTATGCCCTTTGTTCCAGCAATTCTGTCTCTGGGGATCTTTCCTGAGAAATAATCTTTTTTTTTTTTTTTTAATATAACAGCAAAAACTCTATCCAATAACAGGGAACTACAGAAATGATGGCACATCTATGGGACAAAATATTACACAACCTTTAAAACTCATGCTTAACCGGGGCACCTGGGTGGCTCAGTCAGTTGAGCGTCCGACTCTTGGTTTCAGCTCAGGTCACGATCTTCAGGGTCCTGGGATCAAGCCCCGAAGCATGGGGCTCCGTGCTCCTCGGGGAGTCTTGCGGATTCTTTCTCTCCCTCCCCCAGCTCTCTCTCTCTCTCTCTCACATAAATAAATAAATAAATCTTAAAAAACAAACAAACAAACTCATGCTTAACTGTTAAGGCAATTGCACCTGGGAGGATGGGAGGGGAGATCAAGGTGCAAGTGGGTTTGTTTTCCTTGCACTTTGTATTTTTCTGGACTATTTGCCATAAGTGTGCGTGTGTGCTTTTTTTTGGTTAACATATAATGTATTTGTTTCAGGGGTACAGGTCTATGATTCATCAGTCTTAAGTGTGTGTTTTTTTAATGAAGAAAAATATCATGTTTTAGAATTATTTTTAATTATTTGGAAAAGTTATCATGTTATAAGGCAGAATGGAAAAAAAAAACAGGTGATAAACCTAGATATAGATAATATGATACTTCATTTACTTATATACATAGATGATGCAGCGAGCACTGAATTCAGCCCCTGGCTCATACAAAGCACCGGATGTATGCATACACATTGTTATTATTGTATTGATGCATATATATATATATGTATATGTATATGTACATATATAAAATATAACTATGAATATTTCTGGGTTTTTTAATATATATATATAATATAACTGGATATTTCTGGGTTGTGGAGTTAGGGATGATTTGCACATTTTTCTCTTTTAAAATTTCCCACATTTTTCAAATCTTCTGTCGTGAGCATGTATGAGCTTCATTATATCATGTTAAACTTTAATCTAAACTATATAATTATAAAAACAGATTCTCCAGAATAAATGTGGCACCAAAAGGGATTTGGCATTAAATCTAAATTAAACATTTATAATTGCCAGGGTTCTGCTTAATTGAAATCTGACTGTATGAAAGGATAATGAGCGAATCGTCACATTTCTATCATCCAATAGTGCATTTCCACACTCGACTCCCTCCCTTGACCCTGTGGCCCACCCTGCAAGGTACTGAGATTAAGGGAACTCCACAAAACACAATGGAAAAAATGGACACCCCCCCCCCCCCCCACACACACACGTCTGCTGGGCCTTGAGGAAGCCACAGTGATGGAGGGCTTCCATCTTGTGTAAGCCCCACGTCGTGGCTTTAGAAGACCGGGCCACAGCATGACTTTCTAACTGCCCTCCCCATGGCCCAGTAGGCAGTGGTGGGAGTTGGCAGGGCAGGGGGGAGGAGAGGAGGATGCCCCCAGTGCTCAGGAGGTGATGGGGTACATCTCCGCCTCATTTGGCTCTCAGATAAGACCCCACCCTGACTAATGAGGCTCCTACCCTTCCAGATGCCCCGCAGACCCACCCGTGTCAGCCCAACAGCGGGTTTGGCAAACAGGTGACATGTTCTTGAAAAAACAGAAGGCCATGTCCTGCAGGTGGCTCCAGGTAACTGCTTTCCACTCGTTCAGTCATCGGATTCATGTGCGATTTGTTTCGGGGGTTCTTGGGATGCAGAGGGTTTTCTGAGCCTCAGCACAGAAATCCCAGTTTGCAGACAGACTAAGCCCTCCATGGGGGGCAGAGAGAGCACAGGCAAGCTCATGGGGCAGCGCTGCGCTAGGCATATGGGTCGTACACACTGGAGGTCAGGCCACGGAAGAGAGTTTAGAAGAGGAATAATGATGGTAAGAAATAATAAAGCGTCTGTCATTTACTGAGTACCTATTATATGCCACGTATTATCTCATTAAATTATTCCACCGTCCTTGTGAAGTAGGTAGTGTTCTGCCCACTTTATAGGTGGTGAAACTGAGACTCAGTTGAAATGACCTGTCTGGATACCCGGCAAGCAAACGGCAGAGTTAGAATTCAAATCCAGACGGTTCCCTCTCCCAAACCGATGTCCAGAACATACCGGGCATATGGTGTTGTCAGGGTGAGTTGTTTGAAACGGATGGACTTAAGAGTATCTGCTGAATGCCAAGCTGCAGCTTAGATGCTTTTATATGGTACCTCATTTAATCCCCAGAACAGCCTCTGTGGGGGACGTGCAACTATTGTCATTTTACAAATGAGAAAACTGGGGCTCAGAGGTGTGTCCAAGATCACATGGAGCCAAATAAAGGCCCTTTTACAGAAGCTTTATGGGGAGAATGAGTCAGGAGCAACCTGGACCCAGGATCAGAGCCCCAGAGCCGGAAAAGACTGGGGAATGGGCCCGGCTGCTCGTGGGACACTGTCTCCACCCACAGGAGGCCTCAGAAGGTCCAGGGGTAACTATGATTTTGGACAAGCCCCACCCCAGCCACTAATACCTCCCATATCGTGTCAGGAGGGTTAAATGAGATCATGCACGTGACATGCGTGGAGCGACCCCGGGCTCACGGGAGACACTGAAAGGTGAGCTCCCGCTTCTCCTGCCCCCTTTCCCTTCCCTACTGGGCTCCATCAGCGGGGCAATGGCCCTGGGGGGCTGGAAGACCAGCCCGGCAGCCCACCCTACCTGTCCCTGTCCCTGACCCACACCAGTAGGTCGTAAGGATTCATGGAATGAGAGCCAGCTGAGCTGTTTCCTGGCTCTTCGACCTTGCGCAGCTCACGTACCCTCTCTGGGCCTCCGTCTGGACTACCAGGGCGGGCTGGGGTCAGGGGGTGCTGGCTGGACGCTCTCTGGGAGCCTCCCGAGACCCGAGTGGGCCCCCCACCCCTGGCTCTCTCCCCAGCCTGTGCTGCCATCTGCTGAGCCTGGGGACAGGCAGCTGCGTGCAAAGGCTCAGGGGGCCAAGGCAGTCCCTGGGCCATGGCCCCCCGGGACTATCCCTGAAGGCTTTCTCAGAGGGACAGCCCCCAAGCACATTCCAGGTGACATACAATTTTCCTTTCTCCCACAGCCCCTGGCAGGGCCCCTCCCACTCCAGCAGGGGACAGGAAAGTGACTCAGCTCCCCAGCCCCCTCCTCAGACTCACACACTTGCAGCCTTGCTTTGGAAAAAGGGTGGTTTTCATTTCTTTCCTTTTTTTTTTTTTTTTTCGCCCTTCAAACACTCTTACTTGTCTGTCCCTGGGCTCTTTCTCCCACGGGCCTCCCTGGTCTGGGCCAGGAGTCTGTGGGCAGCCCTTCTCCATCCTCATCTGGTGGAGGGTCCCGCCATCAGGGCGGGCTGTGTGGCCCTACTGTGCGTGGTGGGAAAGAGGCTGGACTCTGGAGGCCCCAGCTGGCCCCCTATTATATTGGCTTCTATTAAATTGAAACACATAGCACATCTATTACACAATAAACCACAGCTATTTCATGGATCAAATTAAGTTTTATTTGGGCAAATTACAACCTCTCCTACAGTCATGCCTTTGTGAGGCCATTCCTTTTTAATAAAAGCAAGCATTTCTGGGGCTGGCCCGGCTGGACCAAAGCTCCGTGGTGGGCTGGGGGCTCAGGCCAGGGCTGGCAAGAGGGTGGGAGTGTGTGTGTGTGTGTGTGTGTGTGTGAGAGAGAGAGAGAGAGAGAGAGAGAGAGAGAGATGGGATGGGAATTCCTGGGGCCCCTCTGGGGAATGGGTTTGTCCATCTCTTCCCACTGCCTCCCCATCCTGAGGTTACCATGGAAGTCTGCAGAGAAGTTCTCATTTAACAAGAGAAAGGAGGCGGCGGCAGCAGCGGGAAAGCATTTCCCGGAATCCAGGAGGAAGCGTGAGTCACCGGGCCTGCTAAGTGAGCCCTGCGTGGCCACCGCGGCCCCGGGCCCAGGAGGCCTGGAGCTCGGGGCCAGCCACCAGGACTGCAGCAGGCTGCCCGCATAGACATGCCCACTGCCCAGGCTGACGCAGGCTCTAGGAATGCAAACAAAGGCGGGCGGAGGGGCCTTCTGAGGGCCGGGGCGCTGGGCCAGGGACAAGAGGGGGCAGGCTTGGAGGAGAGGCCTGTAGAGGGGCCTCGGGCCTCACAAGAGCCCCTCGCTGACATCCCTGGAGCCCAGGCTGGTGGGAAGGCTCCTGCCTCCCGGGGTGACCCGGCCTAGCGCCCCCAACCCCCTTTGGCTTCTAGGCTCCTCCTCATCAGGCAGGGGCAGGAGTTGTCCCAGATCGGACACGATCTCAACATGGCCTCCTGGACCAGCAGCATCCGCACCACCGGGGAACTGGTCAGAAATGCAGATTCTCAGGCCCTACCCCAGATCTCCTAAGTCAGAAACTCTGGGGGTGGAGTTTTACCAAACTCTGCAGGCCATTCTGATGCACGGGCAGGTTTGCAGCCACTGCGCTTCATGATCTCTAAGACACCTTCGAATCCACATCTGCTGGTTATTCATTCAAAAAATTAAGAGGTAATGCTTAGTGGGAGCCAGGTCCCCGGCTAATAGCTTTACACGTGCGAACTCATTTCATTCCCACATCTGCCCTGTGAGGGCAGGTTCTGTGATCATTTCTCCAGTTTACAGGTGATCCAAGTGCTGCTTTGGAGTCAGAAGCCAGTGTTCTGGGATCTGGGGGTGATGGAAGGTGCTGGGCCAGATGCACAGACTTGGCCCACACTGGGTAACTGCTTTATGAGGCTGACCTTTCCCTACGTAGCTGGGAAGCTTTTCCTAAGGGCCTTTCAGAGGCTGCCGGGCCATCTCAGAGGTGGCAGTGGGGAGAACTCTTACTCCAGAACTGGGGAGCACAGAGGGAACCAGGCAGGTAGAGTGAGAGAAACAAGAAGGGACAGGAGGAAGCTGGGCTGGAGAGACATGGGGCCTCGCAAATTCTTTTTCTCCAAGCGTGGTCCCTCGACCAGCAGTAACAACATCCCCCAGGAGCCGTTAGACAGTCAGAGTCTTGAGCCCCGACCCAAACTTACTAAATCCAAATCTGCATTTTAACAAGATCCCTGGGGGTTCCTGCGCATCTTCAAGCTTGAGAAGCAGCAGACACACAGGAGAAGCACTGGGTAGGGCACCGAGGCATGTCCCCAAGCCCCTAACTGCCACAGAGGGGGACAGGAGGACAGGATCTGGCATTCATACCAGCCTGAGCCCAGCTCCCTTGGGGCTCCAGCTCCCCATTTAGCACCAACATCCGCTCAGTAAACCCTGGAGCCCGAGTCCTTAAAACCCACAGCCGAACCAGGGTAGTGGGAGGGACTCTGCCTCTGCTGAGTGTCCTCCTCCCAAGGTCAGGGATCTTCACTTCCTCTACCCTCTCTTCCTGGGTTCTGCCATTTACTGATGGTGAGTCTTGCTGTAGACTTCTTGGTGCCTCAACTTTCCTTTTCTGTGAAATAAGAGTGACACTATTTCCTAGATGATGCACTTTGTGTTGTGTAGATTAAATCAGCGGATACACATAAAGGACTTACAGCAGTACTTGGCACATAACTCCATTAACACAAGCTCTTTGCTTTCAGCCTTCCTTTGTTCCCTCGTCTGTGTGGCCCTGGGGCTGGGGGGGCGGGGCTGGAAGAAAGGGGTTGCTGACGGAGGAACACTCGGCGCCAACGCAGGGTGACTGGCTTGGATTCTGGAGGTGACAGGGGGTCCTGCGGGGACAGAAGGAAATGTGTTTGTAGGATACCTGTGATGTGCCAGGCATTTCCCTCCTCTCCACAGTGGAAAGTACTGTTCCCTTCCCAGCGGACAAAGTCTTGAGGCCCCAGAAGTGCAGTGAGCAGCCCAAGGTCAGTCAGTGAAGGGTGGAGCTAGCACTTGGCGGATCTGCCCAGCCAGCCTGACCTCAGCCTCACACCCACTTCCCATAGCCCCATGCTTCTACCTTCCCTGCAGCCCCGGCAGCCCCATGCTTCTACCTTCCCTACCTTCTGGTCCCTCAAGGAGCTAAGGGGATCCAGGAGACTAGAACTGGCAGAGGAGTGGGAAAGCTGAGGGGGCCTGGGGACATGGCTCGTGGCTCTTTCCCTAGGGCCTCAGTTTCCCCAGGGTGGTGCCTCCTTCTTGCAGGAGCAGGGCAAGTGTGCTGAATGGACCTGTAGTGGGTTGAGCTGCTCCTGGATTTACTCTGCCAGCACAGTTTGCTGTCCCTCTGTCCCATGATTGGATGGCAGGCATTTGGTGGATGTGTTAAAATGCCAGCAAGGGGTGGGGGAGGGTACCTCTGGTTTCAGCTCTGATGCATGAAGAGCTTGGAAATTGTCACTCTCATCCTCACAACAAGAGAAAGCTGAATAAGCTAAAAGTCAACAGCTTTTAGATGCATCAGAGAATGAGGGTCAATGGGCAAACCGGCCCTCGGAAACCTGGTGAGAGGGGTGAATACGGAGAATCAACCACGATCAGCTTATCTGAAGCAGAAGCCACCAGAGTCAGTAACTCTTAGGAACACTTAAGTGGTCATTTTTTATCCTCCCTCCCCCCCCAGTGATAATTTTAAAAACACATTTTTGAGGTATGATTGACATGCAGGAAGCTGTACATATTTAGCATATACAACTCAATGAGTTTGCACATAAGTATGCATCCACGAACCCATCAACACCATCTATGCCATATACATCCCCATCGTCTCCAAAATTTCCTCCCATTCTCTTTATTAATGTGTTATTATTATTGCGTTGTTGCTATTAAATGGTAATTTTGATAACCTGCTGGAAGTTGAGTATGGACTGGGTTGAAAGTTACAAACTTGGCCCACTCCTAGGCACGCCCATACTTTCATGGGCTTTACCCCCAGGAGCCCTACCCAGTTCACATGGTGAAGATCAGAGAAAAACCCCTTCTGTTTTGGGCAGAAGAAATAAACACTTTGAAATATGCCCAGAGCTTTTTCCATAACAAAGACCTACCCTTCAGAAGAAACTGCTTTCCCAGAGCTTTGTCTGATCGGGGGCAGGACAATTAGACAATCCCAGCCCTTTCTAGCCTTCCCGTGTCATTTAAGGGGAACAAAAAAGGGCTAAGATATGCTTCTGAAGGTCACAGCCCAGGGACTCAGGCCAACAAAAAAGTCCGAGATTTAATGATAAAAGAGTACAGAACACTTCCCCTCCCACATTTACCACCAATGCAGCAGGTCTTCAGTGTACTAATAGTGGATTACAACAGAAAGAGCTGCAAGACACAGATTCTCTTTCAGAAGAAGTTCTTAGGGAAACCCAAAGACAACAGGGCAGGAAGCAAACAAGCAAGGAAATTCTAGGACGCCGAAGCCCCTGGCATGTACGGCTACCGCAAACCTTAAACCTAGTCCAGCTCTTAGCCAAATTAACATAAAGACTCGTACTAAAAGCCTAATTGCCTTAGTTCCTATAACCCGATATATCACGTCTAGCTTTCCACAAAAAATTCTAAGGCGTGCTAAAAGGCAAGGAAAAACACTCTGGAGAGACAAAGGAAATAATGGAATCAGACTCAGCCATCACAAAGACTTTTGGAATTAAACAGATAGGAGGTTTAAAATAACTATGATTAATATCCCAGTGGAAAAAGGAAATAACATGCAAGAACACATGGGTAATGTAAGCAGAGAGATGGAAACTTTAAGAAAGAATCAAAAGGGAATGTGAAAATCAAAAACACTAACAAAAATGAAGAATGTCTTTGATGGGTCCATGAGCAGAGTGGGTTGGCCAAGGAAAGAATCAGTGAGCATGAAGATATGTCAGTAGAAACTTCCCAAACTGAAATGCAAAGAGAAAAAAGAATGGGGGTAAAAAAAGAAAAGAAACAGAATATCCGAGAACCGTGGAACAATTATAATAGGTGTAACCTGTGCATGATGGGAACACCCTGTCACCAAAACTAAGGGAATCTGTCACCAGTAGGCCTGCCTTCCAAGTAATGTTAAAAGAAGTTCTTTGGAGAGAAGGAAAATATGTAGGTCGGAAACTTGGATCTATATGGAGAAAGGAGAGTATCAGAGAAGGGATAATGAAGATCAAATAAAATCTTTTATTTTTCTTATTCTTTTTTTAAAAGATTTTACTTATTTATTTATTTTAGAGAGAGAAAGAGAGAGAGGGGGAGTGGAGGGAGGGGCAGAGCAGGAGGCAGAGAGAGGAGAAGAGAGTCTTAAGCAGATTCCCCGATGAGCGCGGAGCCTGACACAGGGCTCTATCTCATGACCCCGAGACCATGACCTGAGCCAAAAACCAAGAGTCGGACGCTTAATCTACTGAGCCACCCAGGTGCCCCTTATTTTTCTTATTCTTAATTGATCTAATGGATAACTGTTCGAAGAAAAAATGGCAGAAATAGTAGCCAAAAAAAAAAAAAAAGTATTGGGTGATTATAGCCTTTGGATAAGTGAAATGAATACCAGCAATATTACGAGGGATGGGAGGGAGGGACTGGGAGCATATTGCTATTAGATACCATGAAGCAGTACTGTGCTATTGAAAGTAAACTTAGATTCGTTGTAAAGGTATGTTGCAAACACTAGGGCAACAACTAAAAAATTTTTTAAAGAAATTTAATTGATATACTAAGAAGGGGGAGAAAATGAAATCACATAAAACCAGATAAGGCAGAAATAGAGGGGAAGATTAAGAAAAGAACAAGTGCATCAAACAGAAAACAGTTACAAATGTGGTTGATACTAATCCAACTATATTAGTATCACCTTAAATATGAATGGTGTAAATATACCAATTAAAAAACAGAGACTATCAGAGGGATTAAAAAAAAAAAACAGGACTCGACTATCTGTTGTTTACAGGAAGCCTGCTTTATTATTTATTTATTGACTTATTTATTTTTTAAAGATTTATTTATTTGAGAGCGAGAGAGCAAGTGAGCATGGGGGAGGGGCGGAGGGAGAGGGAGAGAGAGTCTCAAGCAGACTCCCCACTGAGTGCGGATCCCAATGCGGGTTTTGGTCTCATGACCCTGAGATCACGATCTGAGCTGAAATCAAGAGATGGACGAAGCCCACTTTAAAAATAGAGGCACATACATGAAAAGAAAAGGAGTGGAGAAAGATATACCATGCTAACACTAATCAGAGGAAGCTGGAGCAGCTACGGTCATTTCAGAGTAAGCAGACTTCAAAACAAGGAAATCGATCAGGGATAAAATGGGCATTGCATCATGACAAAGGGATAAATTCTTCAAGGAGATAAAATAATCCTTAACGTGCATGCACCTAATAAGAGAATATCAAAGCACATGAGGCCAAACACTGGAAGAACTGCAAGGAGAAATAGACAAATCACCATTATTTTGGGGTACTTCACACCCCTCTCTCAGTAATGGACAGATCCAGTGGGAAGAACATCAGTAAGGACATAGTTGAACTAAATAGCACCATTAATCAACTGGATTCAATTTATAGAAAACATCATCCAACAATGGCAGAATGCATATTCTTCTCAAGTTCACATGGAACGTTCACCAAGACAGACCACATACAGGACCATTGAACCCACCTTAAGAAATTGAAAAGAACATCATCTGGGTAACATCTGGGGGATGGGCATTTGGTTCCATTTCCTAAGACACCAAGTTCTTGTTTAGGGAACAGGGCCTCTGGAGCCCGATAGGCATGGGGTGCAATTCTGGCTCCATCACTCACCTGCTGTGTGACCTTGGGCCAGTCACTTAATCTCTCTGAGCCCCAGGTCCTTCATCTATAGAGTGGGGATGATAATATTAACTACCTCATGGATAAGATGTTGTAAGGATGAAATAAGACATTCCACGGGAGGTGACTGAAGTCTTCCTCAACTCAAGGTTAGGCCTCAAAAAATATTCCCTGCTCACTCATGGTGTTAGTAAGAAGGAAGGAACACAGTACAGAGCTCTTGGTGGTACCACCCCCTTGCTGGTCACTGGGAGACTCAAACCTCAAACACAGGCTTCCCTCCAGGGCTCCCACCAGGAGATGCATCACACTTCCAACCTTGGGGAGCGGGTGCCCCCGGCTCCCGGCAGGTGGGAGTGCAGTGTGAGGCAGGCTCAGCTGAGTTCAGGGGTGCAGGGTGGGAAGGGTTTCCAACACGGGGCATTTGAGGTAGCTTCCAAAAGACTGGTGTCCTTTCTAAACTGAGAACACAGGCTGAGCAAGCGGAAGCATGGTGGGTTCCAGAACGAGTGAGCAGTCTGATGTGGCTCGTGGACTGCACAAAGGGTCATGGCTGAAAAGGTCAGGGTGCAGAGGTTACTTGGCCCAATCATCTCATTGAGGAGATGAGCAACCTGAGGCCCAAAGAGGGAAGAAGGGACCCCCCCCCCACCCCAGTTGTCATACTACACATGTTTCTATCTGGGACCTAGCTGAACTTAGAGAATGAGAGTCTGGATTAGGGAGAAGGATAATTTAGTGATGACAGAGATTGATGACGGATTAATATGTTGAGGCACTCGAGCACGGGCTTTCCAGGAGATACACGATTTTATTCTTAAAAGTAACCCTGCGGGGCAGAAACCGTTATTCCCATTTTATCGTTGAGGAAACTGAGGCACCAGGGCTTTTAGGATTTTACCAGACGCTGTGGATGCCCCCTCTGCACCCACTCCTGAATGTCTGTCTTCTTTGCTGGCAGAGCAGCAAGCTGTTCCTCTGTCTTCCTTATCCCACAACTGGAGGTTCCCAGGGGAGGCTCTGGTCTCAGCTCATCGTGGAGATTGGTTCAGGGACAGGACGGATGCTTCCTGGCCCTCCTGTAAGTGGAGGGAAGCTAAGGGAATTCTGGAAGGAGTTCCTTGATTGATTGAGAGAGATGGGGTTTGGCGGGCGAGCTCCATGGAGCACCTCTGGACACTCTGGTGGTGTCTGCATGTGATGTTGGAACAAAGGCAGCCACCTTAGGTCCATGAGGGGACACGTCTCAGAACAGTGTGACACATGCAAGATGGCAGAGCAGAGGCAGGAACTAATGGGGTCCTGGAAGATGTGGTTGAGCTGCTTGAATTAACTAAACCCAGATGCCATTCCTCTCATCTCCTTGACATATGAGTTCTTATATCTCCTGTTTGCTAAGCTGGTTGCGTCAGGGTTTTCTGCTCCTGGCCACTAAAAGCCTTCTTGTTGGTCTAAGGATGAACCCCAAACCTCTCCCCATGTCATGCAAGGCTCAGACCCCTGAACCGTGTTTCTCATCAACATCTGCTGTCTAGCCAGAGTCGGGGATTTGCTAACCCCAGGCTGGGCCGTGTTCTCTGGGGCCTCTGGGCCTTTGCACATGCTGTTTTCTCTGCCTGAAGTGCCCTCCCAGGTGTTGGTTCTATACACCACCTCTTCTCTCATGAGCCGGCTGCTCCATCACCTTCTGTGCAGAGTCCCATAGCACCTGTCATCACCCATGTTCTCACCTGCCGGTGTGTATATCTGGCCCCCTCTCCTGGACTGAGCTCTGGACTGAGGACAAGACCTGTCACATTCATTTGTGTGCCCTTCTCATCCAGTGCAGGGCCTGGCCTATAGCACATACCCTCTACGTGGCTGTGGAATGAATACGGTGTGGGGGCCCTCAGGGGTGCCCCCGTGCTCACAGGGGGCCTGGGGGGCGGCAGCGCCCAGCTCAGCAGCCGTCCTAACAGCAACCATCGCGGAGCCGCTCACTCACTGGGGCCAGACGCTCCGCACACCTCCTCTCTGTGCTCTCCGGGGTAGCGCCCGTCGCCTGCTTTTACGGATGAGAAAACCGGGCTGCAGAGGGCTGAAGTGACTTGCCCAGAGCTGGGCTTTCAATGCAGGGCTGATGGTCTTTCATAAAGTTAAAAAAGTAATGTACCGAATTGTGTGTATATGTTACGATTGCGCGTGTGTGCAGGTGCTTGCAATATGATGGTAGGAATACTGGCACTTTACTTCTCCAACTTTCTTGATATTTCTAATTTTGTTTCAGAAGCATAATGGGGAAAAATAGAAAATATATAGCCCAAGGTTTAGAGAATTAACGTTAGACTGGGCTGTGTGCCCTGAGGACGTCACTTTCTTAAAGATCCTTCGGTGCAGCAGGGAGCCCACATGACTCTCTACTCCCAGACGCAGTCTGCGCCGTGCAGTGTCGAGGTTTCCTGATGCCCTTACTTCTAATCTGTGCTTTCCTGAGTTTGGAGACATTTTCATTTTTATTCGCCTCCCTCCCTCCCTTCCTCCCCTCCCTTCCTCCTTTTCTTCCTTTCTCTCTTTCTCTTTTTCTTTTTTTAAGATGTTTTTTCAATCTTTAAGTAATCGCTACACCTGATGTGGGGCTCGAACTTACAACCCCGAGATCCAGAGTCTTACGCTCCTCCGACTGAGCCAGCCAGGCGCCCGTCTCTCGTTTTCTTTCTTTCTTCCTTCCTCTCACTTTCTTTCTTTCTTTCTTTTTTGCCAGGCAGTGCAGATAAAGAGTGAGCATTGTTTACATTTCTTCCGGCACTATTTAAGCTTATTGTACTTCAAAAAGGTCAGATCATTAGGGTGGCGGGGTGTGGATGGGGAGGTGGGAGAAAACTCAGCTCCAAAAACACACCCCTTCTCTTTCTTATTTATATAAAACTTTGTTCTGAAGACTTGTTCGGGGCTAAAGAACAAGCACACAAACAAAATCAGGTCATGACCATTATGCTCTCTGCCCCTTGCCCAGCTGGACCCCGGGTGGAGCCCCAAGACGAAGGTCTGGAAGCACCAGGAAACAGAGCCAGCACATCCCAGGAGGGGGACCTCATGTGCCCTGGCTCAGGCTCAGAAGTAGAGAGAAGTAATCGGAGGGAGTACCAGACTCCCCCCAACCCAGCATCCCCATGCTCAGAGAGGGGAGCCCCCGGTTCCCTCCTCTGTGAAATGAGGCCATTGTGAGAACCGGCCAGGGCACACATGGGCCTGGTGGGAGGGAGGGAGCACCAGGTCGGGCCAGGAGCTCAGGCAGTGTGGGCCCAACTGGTCTGTGAAGGTGGGCCTGGGGTGGGCAGGTCAAAAAGCGTGTGTTTGGAGAGATCCTTGTTCTGTTGGTGGCTTGGGAGGCTCGTGTCTTCTGTGAATCACTTCTTCTTACGGGTTGGGTGTTTCTCCCACCTCGTGTTGAAGTCCTGGGAGCCCCTGATGCCAGTTTCTGCTTCCTCCCCGGGGGGCGGCCAGCAGCCACCGGCCTGTCTGTGCCGTGTCGAGGCGGTGGGAGGGACAGACAAGGAAGCACAGGGTCCCCCTCCTGGAGAAGGCCCTGCCCTGGACCCACCGGGTGTTGAGCATCTGGCACGAGGCAGTGGAAAGAAGTCTTCACTGGTATCAGAAGCCCCGCGTGCCTCTCGGACCTGCCACGAGACTGCCTGAGCCCCTCAGCCTTCAGCTTCCACCCTAAGAAGTGGGACATCTGGCTTGAGCGTCACGAAGGGCCTTCGGAGCTTCGCGGTCCTCAGGGGAGGGCTGAGACGGCCAGGGGGAGGCGGGGAGCTGCACTCTGTCCCGCCAGGTCCTCCCGCGAGGTCCCCCCACATCCGGCCCCGCTCCTCGACAGGGTTCGAGGCAGTGGAAGCTACTGCTTAAGGCAGACCAGATGCAGCCCTTTCCCCGGACACGCTCAGCGGCCTTCCTCCTCGCAGGCCTGGCGGATATGGGAGACTCCACGGAGTTTGGCTTTGGAGCCCAGAGGGGAAACCACAGCCCCATTAGGCGAGCACATCTGATCTCCCTGGGAGGAGAGAGGCGACTGGCCTCAGAAAAGGGAGAGACAAGTTGGAGGCCGCTGGCTCTGTGGGGAACAGTTTTGCCTCCCCGCTGAGGACAGGGTCTGGGAGCTCCAGGGAGGCCGAAGCCAGCATGCGTAGCCAGAAGGGAGGCCTGACCTCGGAGGTGCTGGGCTCCCGGATCCCCGGGGATGGTGGCAGAGGCCAGGGGCCTCCAGAGAGGAACTCGAGTCCCCTGCGAGAGCTGGACATCCACCGAGGAGGATTCTACATCTCGACACCCCTGCCATGAGAGCGCATATATTGAAAGATTTTATGTTGGCCAGACTCATCGCGAAAGAAGAAAAATGCCATCGGAGGGGAATGACGGCCTCTCCCTCTTCCTCCCCGGGGGCAGACCGGGCAACTGAGTTTGCACCAATGAGTGGGAAAGGGTTCCAAGGTCACTGCCTATTAAGATACCCCAGCTTCTATCGCTTGCCCCGTTGGGTAACTTTGGGCCAATATCTCCAGCCTCAGATTCCCACTTGGCCAATGGAAATAATGAGCCTTAGGGATGCCTGGGTGGTGCAGTCAGTTGATCGACTGACTCTTTGGTTTCGGCTCAGGTCAGGATCTCAGGGTTGTGAGATCGAGCCCCGCGTTGGGCTCTGCGCTCAGGTCTGCTCCGGACTCTCTCTCCCTCTTCTTATGCCCCTCCCCCCGGCTCATGCTCTCTCCCTCTTTCTCAAATAAATAAATAAATCTAAAAAAAAAGAAAAGAAATAACGAGCCTCACCTCGGGGGTGGGGGCTATTCCATGTGCATAGAAGAGACTTGCAGGGCTCAGTGGAGGCAAGTCAGTGTTACTCCCAAACGACATGGATTAAATCCTCCTTTCCTTTTTCTAAATAATCCAAGGCCATCATAACTGCCCATCAGCACTGTGGTCGGCAGAAGTAAGCAAGACACCCCCGGGGGCGGCTGTGGTCCCCGCTTAGGGGGCCAGTCGGCTGGCTTCGTGAGTGTAGCATCTCCGGGTTTGAGTGATGGCTGGGGCAGGCACTTTGAAACTGCCTACACTCAGCCCCCTCATGACCATCTCTGTCAGCCCTTCCAGCCTGAGGTTCTTTCTCTCCAGGGGTGAAGGCTCAGGCAGGGCAGTGGACCCCTAAGCTTCTGCTCAGTGCCCACTCACCTGCGTGCTCTGGGAGGGTTACTTGGCTATTTCTGTGGGGTGTAGAACTGACTTGCTTGGTCACTTAGCAACCTCAGTTTCCTCCTCTGTGAAATGGGGACAGTAGCCATGTTAGCTCCCTGGGTAGGGGCGTGTTATGAGGGGTAGGGAGAGTGATCAGTGGTTTGCTCGTGTGATCCTTCCCACTGTTGTGGGGAGAGATCTCAGGCTCAGGGCATCAAAGGATGGGAATGCAGAGTGGGCTGTTACCCCCAAAGATCAACTCGTAGGAGAAGGGTATATCCCCACATGTGGGGTCTAGGAGTGGGTGGAGCAGGTTCCCTATGAATTTAGGATTTGTGGAAGGAAAGAGATTGGGCTTGGTAGTAGACCTTGAAATAGACATAATGAAGCCTTTTCCAGTCTCACCAAACCTTCCAGTGGGTCTCCATCCATGCCCCCCCCTTCATTCTCCCTCCCATTTGTCCACCTGTTCATGCAGCCACTCATTCCATGAGTACTCCGTGAGCACCATCTTTGTGTCTGGCACTGGGGATACCATGCTGAGTATGGGGCCTGCCCTCCTGGAGCTTTTGCTTTATGTGGGGGAGAAAGACTTTCGCCAATGAGTCGCATACATCAGTACAGATTCAGATTTAACAGGTGCCAGGAAGGAAAGGGATGGGGTGTTGGGGGAGTGCCTAACAAGGGCCACCTCCTCCCAAAGGTCAGTACTTGCTGGGTATCTGGCAGTGACCTAAGTCCTTGATGTTGACTCCCTGGGTCCTTGCTGTGTCCATGTGGGCCATTGTCATCTCCATTTTACAGATGAGGAAACTAAGCGGACCCAATCAATTGTTTACCCTAATTCTGTGCCATGGCCGGTGGGGGGGGGGGGGGGCGGGGGGGAGGGGCCTTCCCTCTTCCCTCTTCCCTTTTCCACAAATGAAGCAACTGAAACTTTAGTGGAAGTCAAATGTTTTTCTCAAGGTCACAGAACTGGAATGGCTGAGTTTCCTGGCTCATCTCCTCCAACCAAACTCCAACCAACTTGGGACAGAATTTTTAGCCCAGTGAAGATAAATCAGCCAGTTAAAGTTGGAAGATTGATTATATTTATGACCTCGCAATTTTTCACCCGTCCCTGTATCCACATGCTTTGCTCAGTAAATCTGCAATGCTCTGCTACCGGGGTAGAATGTTCTGCAGTCCTTGGCTCTGGACTCTGCCCTGTGATTTGCTTTGGCTGATGGGATGTTAGCCGACTCAGGGCAAGCAGGGGCTTTGCAAAGTTCTTGCACATTTCCCCTTTTGCCCATCTCCTCCGCCACATGACTTTCCTTGATGAAGAGAATGTGGTGGAAGTGCCTCTGTGCCCATTCCAGGTGTAGCCTTAAATGGCCCGGGGCCTTCTGCTTTCTCTCTCTCATTTGGAAGTCGGCCGCCATGGAAAGAAGCTCGGGCAGAAGGACAGGGACAAGGAAGCACGCAGAAGGAGAGTGGAGAAACCCCAGCGCAGGGGCCTTGAGGGAGGCCTCTTGGACATTTGGGGCCAGCTGAGCTCCCGGCTGAACGCAGCCACGCCGATCGCACGTGAAGCTGGGGCTCCACGCAGCCCACCTGCAGAACCAAGAGCGGGACTAGAGCACTGTCATTTCAAGTGCTGAGTTGTGGGATGTTTTGTTATGCGGCAGAGGTGACTGAGACAGGTGGCCTGGCAGACGCCTAGTTTCTGGGAGTCTCTGGGACTTCCCACCTCCTCCAGAGCCCTGAGCTCTGTTCCCATGGTTCCCAGTCAACTGGCAAGCACTTTTCTCCTGTTTTATTCTTGCCAGGGAAGGGGAGGGAGGGGAGTTGTGTGGTTTCCTCACATCCCATTTTGAAGGTGCTCCTATGACAAGCTAATGGAGCTCCTATGATAAGAATAACAGACTATGAGTTTGGACTCTGGCCAGTCAGACTGCTGGGATTTAAGTCCCAGCTCTGCCCATTTCTAGCTGTGTGACCTTGGGCAAGTTACTCAACCTCCCTGTGCCTCAGTTTCACATCTGTAAAATGAGGTTAATGCTCATACCTACTCATTGAGTTCCTATGAGGATTAAATGAGGTAATGTACACAAACTCTTAAAATAGTGCCTGACTCATCGTAAGCCCTTGACAAATATTATCTATTATTTTACTACGACTATTACTTCTACTACCACCACGACTCCCCTTGCTGCTGCTTCTAGGAATAGCAGGTAGTAGGTTCCAGGGATTCTGAGCTGGATAGTTCAGTGTTCTTGACCTGAAGGAGCTCCCAGTCTCACCAACTAAGAGTAGCGCTGACACCTGAATAGGTATGTTGCAATACAGAGGGATAAAAATAAAAACGGGAGAAGGATCAAGTCTGGGAGTGGTTTATCCTACCTGGGAATTAAGAAGGCTTCCTAAGGGAGGTAACAATTGAGCTGGGTTTTGAAGACTGACAAGGAGTTTGCTGGCTTTATCAGTTAGGTTTATGCTCGGCTCTGAGTAAAAGCAACCACCACCACCAAAACAAAAACACAAACACAAAAATAACAATAGCTTAAACAAGATAGAAGCTTATGTCTGACCCAAGTAGGAATCTGGTGGTGGAAGGCCCAGGGCTCCTAGGCTGCTCCACGGTAGCAGGCACCCAGGCTCCTTCTATCTTGTTGTTCCAACATGCATAGCTTCCCCCCATGCTCTCCTCCTGGTGCAAGGTGGCTGCAAGAGCTCCAGCAACCCGGCTCATTAGGGACACTCCCAGATGTCTACACTGCATTTACAAGCTATTGTCAAGGCTTCATCCCATGGCTGATCTAATTGCAAGGGGGACTGAGAACATATTCTTTATTCTGGGTGGCCTTGTGCCCAGCTAGCTAAGAAGTGGGTATTCCATTACCGAGGGGGATGTGGGGACCCCCCTAGAACCTGGAGGTCTAGGTTCCCACGAGAAGGAATGGCACGTCCAGAGGCCTGTGTATGTGGGGCACATGGCTGGTTCTGTCTTCACCAGGCCTTCAGAGATCCTCATTCCTTCTCTGCAGAGGCATTCACGGGTTCCTCATGGCCGGTTCTGGGGACTTGCATTTCCACCAGCCTCCTGTCGGGCAAGCACACCCATTCCCAGCTCTCCTGCTGCTCTGGAGGCTCCCTCCCACCCAGTGCCTCCTGGGAGAAACTGAGACACCCTTGAGGAGCTCGAGCTCACTGAGGAGATGGAGCTGCTGAGTGGAGGGGCTGCAGAGAGAGGGCCCCCAGGCCAGGGGAAGGCTGTAAACAAAGGCCGGGAGGTGGCTTGGTGTGGGCACTTGGGTGGCCCTCAAGGAGAGCCGTCATGTTCATTCAGGGGGTCTGAAGCCTCAGGGGCCACATGCTTGAGGGATGAGAGCTCTCATCCCTACAGATGACATCACACCTATGTGGGTCGTGGCAGGTTGGGACCATGGAGTCAGTGCTCTTGGAGAAGAAAGGGAGCCACAGAGGATGGCGTCTTGGAGTGGGCAGGACGAAGCACAGGGCGAGCTCGGGGCTTGGAGGCAGAGGAATGGGAGACTCCTGTGGCACAAGGTCTAGGCATGGAGCTCCAATTCGGCCTTGGACATGCTGGGTGACTTGAAGCCTCAGTTTCCCCATCTGTCAAGTGGCGATCCACTTCTCAAGGGCATAATGAAGGTTCTGGATGGTGGCTGGGAAAGGCCTCGGCAAGAGCTCAGGTGCTGTGCACACACGTGTGTCCCGTGGAGATTCTGCACGAAGGGCCTTGCACAGGGTGCCTTCTCAGGCCTGCTCTGGGGCTTCCCAGGCCTCCGCCCCTGGCCACCTGCGCACCCCTTCCTCACCTCCCAGCCTTTCCTGTCCCCTTGGTCAGAGCTCCGCGTGCAGACTGGAGCCAGGCCAGGATTCCATGCACCTGGGGCATGGGCGGAGGTGGCCGAGAGAGCTGGACAGCCCGAGTGCTAGGTGAACACTCAGGTAGGACTCCTCACTCACACGCGCACAGGGAGTAGGCAGGCAACCAGGGTGCAAAGGGGCTCAGGGGGTGGCAGCCTCCGGGCACGCAGCCCGTGACACGCTGGGAAGCACGTGCCCACCCAATTCAAATGAAGTGTTTTTATACACTCGACTACAAAGCAGAATGGCAAGTTGGAGGCTTTGTGATCTGGATTCCCAGTCACGGTATCTGCTCTGTGCGGGTTAGCGGGGAGGGTGGGTATGTGTTTCACAGACCGAGAACATCAGCCGGCCTGGGGAAGAGGCCATCTGCTTCGCTTCTGTGCTGGGAGGTGGGGTGGGGGTCCCGGGGGGGTAGAATCTGAAGCATACAAGAGACACCTGTATTTGTTGTTGTCGTTGCGCCTCGTGTTGTCCCTTTGCTGGAGCTGCTCCACACCCTCATTAACCACACATTTCCAGTGGGATTTGCCACATTGATTCTCCCCAGGTGGTGAGCACCTGGCCCACGCGGAGCCAATCAGTGTCTTCTGCAGAGAATTTGGAATCAGAACCAAAAGACCTCAGCTAAGGCCAGCTGTCTTCACATCTAGAGGCCACGTCAGGCCAGGAGCTGTTGACGGACCTGATTTCCACTACTGACCGGAGGAGTGGACCGAGCCGGCCGACAGCGGCAAGGTAGGAGAGGGAGGGGGCCTGGCTGGGCATCCACGGCGCTCCCAGCCCTGACAGCGCCCTTTCCTGAGGCCCACTGGGTCCTGTGCTGGGGTTCCGGGAGACACTGCTGGCTCCTTTCAGGGACTTCCCTGCCCCTCCCTCCAACATTTTCTTTTTCTTGCTCCAGCTATTGTAGGTGAGTTTCTGTTGCAATGAAAATAATCCCACCTGATAAGGAGGAGCACAGTGAGATCTATTTTTATATGACTGCCACTCCCTGAGCCAACAGCTTCACCTGCATGATTTCCTTAGCTCCTTATGAGGACTGTGAGGTAGGTCTTGTTATTTCCAGTTGATGGGCGAGAACAGAGGCCCAAAGAGGCTAGGCGACTTGCCTAGAGTCACACAGCTGACAGGAACTTGAGTTTGGGCTGGCTGATTCTAGAGGCAAAGTAGACCTCCTGTGCACTCAACCCACCTGCTGTTAGGGGTTGCATTTGAAAGTCACTGGCCTGGGAGTTCTGCTGGGCCTCCCGCATAGCCCATGAGTCTGGGCTTATTGGACTCTGTTCTATTAAATAAGTTTGTACATCTCGAAAAAGAGCCCGCTGGTTGAGCTTTACGTTTTCAGTACTGGGCTGGAGGTGGCCTACTGGGGGAGCCCAGGCAGAGCCCAGCCGTGCCCCTAGACCAGGCTGGCTAGTAGAGGAGGCTGATTCTATGTCCTGCCAAGGCTCTGAGGCTGCCTGTGAGTAATGGATAGCCTGGATAGCCTGGGGCAGAAATGGTCCTCCCCGAGACCCCAGGTGGCCGTGACCTTTCCTCTGTTCTCCGTCATATTCACTTTGCCCTTGTTTGGGTTCTCCTGCTGAACAGCCATGCAGGGCAAAGCTGACACCTGGGATAGGCTTGGCCCCCTCCTCCCCAGGGGTGGGCGGTTGACTTTAGAAGGTCAGATAGAGATGACCCAATACGGGCTGGATCATGGGAAGATATGGGTCCTAAGAGAAATAGCAAGGGACTTGGCAGCTCCAGGAAGCTCAAGGAAGACTCTCGGGTATAGGCTTAGCCGTGTGTAGACCGGTAGGCTCTCCAGAAACAGGGACCAGCCATCCCTGCCCTTTGAAAATCTTTTAAAGTTCGTTCATTTGAATTCTATGAATGTAGAGTTTTCAAAAGAAATGGAGTCGTACTATATGACACATACAATTTGTTTTTCCACTAAATAGATTATGGACATTCTTCGAAATGAACAGAGGTCTGAGTCATTCTTGTTAATAGTTGCCTAGCAGTCTATAGACTGGACAGCTTAAAAAAAACTCAGGACTGGTTTCATTGTGAATGTAGATATAAGAATTCTAAGTAAAATATTAGCAAAAGCAATCTAGCACAACAATAAATGAAAAGAGTCCTTCATAATCCAATAGGAGTTTATTTTAGGAATGCAAGGATGGTCAGTATTGGGAACTCCACCAACAGTGTTCATTACATTGACAGTCGAGGGAAACCATGTAATTCTCTCAATAGATAGTAGAAGAGGTTTGCATGCTGACTGGCAGCCCTTCCTGATGAAGTGGTGAGAAGGAATCTGAAAGATGGTCAGAGTATTGCCTAAACCCCAAGAGCCAACAGAGGGGGATCTATACTAAAGACATTCTTGTTAAAGTCCAGAGCAGGGGCGCCTGGGTGGCTCAGTCGTTAAGCGTCTGCCTTCGGCTCAGGTCATGATCCGCAGGAAGCCTGCTTCTCCCTCTCCCACTCCCCCTGCTTGTGTTCCCTCTCTCGCTGTCTCTCTCTGTCAAATAAATAAATAAAATCTTTAAAAAAAAAAAAAGTCCAGAGCAGACAAGGCTCCAGGGTCCTCCATGATTATTAGTCCATGTTGTCCCAGCTAGAGGCCCGGGAAGAGTGACTGTGAGTGGGGCAGTGGTGGGGAGAAGCTAGTGCCCAGAGGCCTCTGGGGAAGGTCCACTCTCTGGAAGCCCTCCTACCAGAGGTGAATTTACCCAGAAGTTAAAGAAATTCCAACCTCAGGGCTCCTTACTTGTGGCTGTCCCTTCAAAGTCTCTGTAACCAAGTCTACATTCATAATTTGGTATTCTTATTCTTACAATACTTCAACAGTACATGGTTCAGGCCCCCGCACCCGGACCCTTCCCTGACTCTAGTTCAGCACGCCCCCTCACCCCCCGGATTTTCATCATGGCGCCACCTCGAATCCCCAGCAGCCAGCCTGGACCTGTCCAGGTGTGCAGAGCAGACTGTGGAGTGAATGAATGAGGAAAGTGGAGGAATTTGACTTGTCCCAGGATACTCTGTGGTCTTTGGCAGAGCCAAGACCAGAGCTTGGGTTTCTACTTGCCTTGTGTGGGGCCCCACCCACTTCACCAGGCAACTGCTTGGCTTGGTTTTGCCCCATGACATCCAGGAGATGCTAAAAGCATAAAGCAGGTTGAACTGCGACCTTTAGTGACTGGAGGGACACCCATATGAGGAAAGATACTCAGGCTGCCCTGTGTGTGGGGCTGCCAGCCGTGGAGACAGAGAGGTGGTAGTCTTGGCCCTGTGCTCCTGACCTTCCACCTGCAACCTCCTAGGGTCCCTGTACCAAGGGGCCTGGGGGCCACCTCGCGACAAGCCCACTTACCCCAATCCTCTTCTTGGGGCCTTCAAGAGCATGTTGAGTTTCTGGCACTGCTGGGGCAGGCTTGAGGGAGTAGGGACAGGGAGAACAGTGACAAACATGGCCCTGTGCCTTCCTTTCTGAGGCTGTCTTGTATTAAATGAAAACAGCCGCTTGGACAACAAGGGGACCCCATTTTTGTAAAAATAAATATATATTTATATGTGTGTATTCACATGGGCGAACATCTAGAAAGATATTCACGGAAAAGTTAACAAAAGTAATCTCCAGGTAATGGAATCCTAGTGGGTTTCTTTTATTTTTCTTTCAGCTTTTCTGTATTTTCTAATTTATCTATAATGGTTATGTATTACTTGAGGAGGGGCAGCAAAGAGCAGTGTTTAGGAGTCAGAATGGGGGGCAGGCGCCTGAGTGGCTAAGGTGGTTAAGCGTCGTACTCTTGGTTTTCACTCAGGTCCTGATCTCAGGGTCGTTAGATCCAGCCCCACGTCAGGCTCCCCGCTCAGCGCGGAGTCTGCTTGATGATTCTCTCCCTCTGCCCCTCCCCCACTCGCTCATCCTCGCGCTCAAATAAATAAATAAATAAATCTTTAAAAAGAAAAAAGAATCAGAATGGGGTTAGCATCCTAGCCCTCCTTCATTCTAGCTGTGTGTGTGTGCACATGTGTGTGCAGGGGGGAGGTCACTGGACCCCTCTGAGCTTTGGGTTATTTATTTGCAAAAGGAAGCATAGGTGACCTTGACATGCCTCATGCGCTGTTTGGGAAATCCTGTCCGACTCCACCCAGGGATCAGATTTAATCGAACTCATCATGGGGCAAATGCCCCTGAGAAGCATACGGTACCAAGATTCCTGCTGAAAACATTGAACCTGACCCTAGTCATGAGGAAATGTCAGACAAACCGAACAGAGCGACACTCTGCAAAGCACCTGGTCTGGACTTTTCAAAAAAGGCCAATGGCATGAAAGGACTAAAGAAAGAAAAAGTCTGGAGAACGATTCCGGATTATAGGAGATGCGAAGCGTGGTCCTTGATTGGATCCTGGGTAGGACAGGGAAGCTATAAAGGACATTATTGAGACAATGGGGCACATTTGCATATGGACAGTAACATTAGATAAGAGTATGAAAATGTTAAATGTCCTGAGTATCATCACTATGTAGGGGTTGTGTAGGAAGATGTCCTCCTTCTTAAGAAATAGTTGCTGAAATACTTAGGGGAAAATACCATGATGTTGGCAACTAATTCTTCAATGGCTCAGAGATAAAGTCAATGTAGCAAAAATTAAAATAAATTAAGTTAAATTAATTAAATTAAAGTAAATGCACAGCGCAGATCTCAATAATCACTAGCCACTGCTCCATCCGGCCTAGAGCTGCCTCTGCCCTGCCTCCTCCCTGAAAGGCCTCTTTTCTTTCCAATCTCTTCCCTGAGGCCGCTTTTCCAGAAGAGGTGACCGCAGAGAAGGATCTGGGAGAATAGGAGGAATCAGACCGTGGCCTTCTCCTGAAATTCAAGGCTTCCCCAGACTCATGCTCCAAACAGCCTCATCCCACCTCCATCCACAGGCCCTGGGTCCTCATTCATCACACAGACAAGCCACGGGCTGTCCCCTCTCTTCCAATTTGCTCCTACAGTTCCCTTGGCCTAGAATGCTATCCTTCCCTGTCCTATCACCTAAATCCAAATTACCCTTCAAAGAAAGCCCACTGAAGTGTTCAGAGACCTCCCTCTCTCCCAGCCCAATGAAGAAGCATCCTTTCCTGGAATGACCCTTTTGCTGTTACTCTAGTCTGCAATGCCTAGTCATCCTGTTGCCTCCATGAGCCTGGGAGCTCCAATTTGCATGGACTGGTGGCAACCCCCGGGTATCTCTAGGATGTACTGAGTGCCTGAGCCCTAGTAGACACTCTATACATGTTTGTTGACAAAAGTCTAGAGGCCCGTATGAATCTGCTACCATTTTGGAGACTAAATACATGTTGATATATTGATAAAATAGAATACTATGCAGGTGCCAAAAGAATGACATAGATTGGCATGGAACAATCCGAGATACAATAGTAAGTGAAAGAAGCAAGTTGTACTACCGTGAACGTAGTAAACTACTATTTGCGTTAAGAACAAAAAGTGTATATAAGCTACGAGCCAAGACTGCCTCAGGGAGGAGAATGGGAGCTGGGGAGATAGGGAGGGAGTATGAAGTTTCACATTTGTGCCGTGTGTATGTGAACCTATGCACAAATTTTATGATTTATAATAGAGCTCCCACTCTTTGGGGGAGGTTGAGGGAACCCCAGGAATTGGATGCTGAGGGAAAAGGGGAAAAGCAGGTGAGCATCCCCCTAGGTGGAGGAGAAGCCCGGGCTGCCTGCCTGTGGCTCTTGCTAGAGGATCCTGACACTGAGCCCTGGATGGAGCTGGCAATGGTGCCACGAAGCAGCCTCCCAGAATCCTCAGCGCCATGGGCATCTCCCGCTTCTGTGATGTCCCATCCTCTGGGCCTGCAGCTCCTCATGCCCCCGACTTCCACACCTCTGCCAGACTTGCGTCCTCGCTGGAAATGCCCTGCCTCCACTTCCACATGCTAAGTCCTATTTGGCTTTCAAGGTCCCCCTCAATTCCTGCCTCTGCCCCGTGTTCCCTTGACCCCCTGTCAGAGGCCTTCCTCATGCCATCTTGCTGCCTCGGCCTTCAGTGTTTGCTGTAAAGTCCTCAGAGCTGAGTGGGCCCAACTATCAGAGTAGAAGGTGGGAAGAGCTTCTAGAGAATTCTGGCTCCGCTGGCCTTTCTCAGGCCCAAGGCCTCCTGCTGCCCAAGCCCTTTGCTTGTTCCTGGTGTTGGGACAACGGACGGCCTGCCTCCAGCCTACACTCCCCTTTCACCACCCAGGGAGCGGTGGGAATGTTGTGCCTCCTGGAACCCCTTTGCATGGGGAAAGGACTAGAATACGTATAACAAGATGCATGTTTTAAAGAAAAATTATTTTTGACACTGGCTGAAATGATTAAAACAGTGGGTAAGGAAGATTTTATTCAGCTGGTAAGGCTATCACAGTAAGGAGAGAGACTGGGCTGCACTCTGAACACAGCAAAGACAGCTGGGGATTTATAGACAACAAGCAGAATTAGGGGGCAGTGGATAGAACATCACTAAGAGCTGACATCAAGAGTATGGGTCTTCTTACTAAACTGACTTAACAAGGTTCTTACTGAAGGCAGGAAAGGGTGTTCAGATAATCCAGGGTCGGGGGATTCTTGCTAACACTGGACTGGGCGGGCCAAAGACAAGGCCCCAGGATGAGGCCTAGTGGAAAGGAGGCTCAGAGGAACCTGTCTGAGGTTTGGCCAAGGAGATAGTCTTTGTCACATGTTATGGGATCTTGGGGAAATTCCCCTTTTTACAGGCAAGGAAATGGGGGCTCAGAGAAGTAGCCCTTCTCCTGAGGCCTGCTTTAGTCCACCTTCCCCTCCAAAGGCTCAGCCCCGAGCCCCCTGCTGCCTTTGCCCCTGGTCCACAGGCCCCGGGGGAAAAGGCCCTGGGCTCCAGGCCTGACCTTGCCACTGACTCATTGCCACGTGACCCCGTGTAAGTCCAGCCCATCTCTGGGCCTCTCAAGATGACCCAAGCACAAAGCTCCTAGAGTCTTCTGGCCAAGCCACGGGAGCTGGGGGGGAGCCGGGTGGTCCAGGCCTGGGACGGGCAAGGCAATAATTAGCTGAGCGCTCCTCTGGAATGTTAAGTACCCAGCCCTGGAATGCAGCGCCTGCTGGCTGCAAATACCACCCCCTCCCCATCAGACAGGCCCTGCAGGGAAGATAAAAATCAGGGTGTGCAGACACTGGGGACCCTGTCTTAGGAATCCCTGGAGCACCAGCATGTAGCACCGCTCTCTGACCTCTCCCAGGATCGCCCTCCATTTGGAGCTCCCTCCCTCCGAGGACTTTGCTCAGAGTGTGGGGCGCCTCCAAGGTGACCCCCAGTGGCCCTGCCTCCCGGTATTCATGCCCTTGTGTAATAATCCCCTCTCTGTCGGTGTGGGCTAGGCTTCGTGACCGCCTCCAGCAAACAATACAGCAAAAGTGATGGAATGCCGCTTCTGATATTAGGTTACAAAAAGACCACGGCTTTCATTCGGGACACCTTTTGCTCTCTTTGAATGAAGCCAGCTGCCATGTTGTAAGCTGCCCAGGAGAGAGGCCCATACACAAGGACCTGAGTGGGGCCTCTGGCCAGCAGCCCGAGAGGCTGGCAAGATCAGTGAGGAAGCGGGGTGGGCAGTCCAGCAACCCCTGAGGCAGCAAATCCTGCCAACGAGCACGGGAGTGAGCTTGGACAAAGACCCATCCCTGGTCAAGCTCAGACGACTGCAGGCCTGGCCGCCAGCTTGATTTTGGCCTATGAGAGACCACGAGGCAAAGGGCCAGCTGGGCCATGCAGACTCCTGACCCACGGACACTGTAAGACAATACGTGTAGAGTTGATGCTTTGGACAGTGGATAATTGGTGGATCTATGGACACAGACATAGGTTTTTATGGAGATATGGATTTGGATACAGATACAGCTGCAGGTGCTGGTAGAGGTGAAGATACAGAAGTGAGGTCCCTAAGGAAAAAGGGCATGCTCCTTCCCTCCCCCTCCCCCTGCCCAGGATGTGGGTGTAGTGTGGAGAGCCAACTTGGACACATCAAGATGGCAGACAACAAGGTAGGAGGGGCCTGGGTACCTAGACAACCTCCGGGAGTAGGATCACTGTCCCGATCCTGGACAGTTTACTCCCGGGTCATCCTAGGAGAGAGTAAACTCCACTCTGACTTGGCTCTGACCAATACATCACGCTCCCATGTTCCCCAGCAGACAACAAGCTCCTTGAGGATAGGGACAAAGCCTCCGTCTTTCCCACCAGAGCTCCCAGAACATAGTCTAGCAAGTTTCAGTTCGGGTTCTGCCCTTCATTGGCAGGCGGCCTGGGGCAAATGACCTCCCTGGCTATTTCCTCTTCTATAAAATGAGACTAAGAAACAGTCTCACCAAATTGTCATCAAGCTTAGTGAGATGCTGTGTGTAAAACACTTAGCCCTCTGCTGGCACATAATGGGAGCTAGATCAATGGTGGTTATTATCAGCTATTAGTTTTCAGAAATCTGATCCTGTCCCCTCCCACCCTGCTTTACACCATTGTTCCCCATTTCCCTTAAGATAAAGTCTAAATTCCCTACCATGACTCATAAGAACCCTCTATGCACCAATTCTGCCCACCTCCCCGGTCCCATCACTCATACTTGGGACAACACAGCCGGATAGGGTTGCTCTGGCCCCCCATCTTTCCCAGGGAGCTGTCCTAAGGTCAGAATAAAAGGTAAGCAATGTGCTAAATCCAAATGACCCTTGAACATCTTTTAACCTGTCCAAAGGTACAGTACCTAGACCTAGCACCTCTCAGGAAGTCCAACATAATTTTCCTCCAGTGGGGCTGTATCTTCAGCTGAGCACCAAAGTAGCTGCTTTGTGTCTAAGGGCCTCACTGGACCAAAAATACGCGTCTTTAATCAGTGAAGTCACATTCGGAATGAAACGTTCATGCGATGCTTCTCTACTGAACATTCAGTCCCATAACATGCATTGTCCTACCTCCCAGCATTTGCACATGCTGTTCCTTCCACCCCCAATACCTTTCTTGCCTCCCCCTCCACTTGGCCTGGCCAATCCTTATTCCTCAATCAGGGCTCTGTGCAGATGCCACTTCCTGGAGGAGAAATTCCCTAACTACCTGCAGCCCCCCCGCCACTTGTCTGGCAGGCGTAGTCCCCTAAAACTCCTCTGCCCTATGCAGCAGGCCTCCCACTGTGTATCACTGCAGGCCGCTGGTTGCACTTTTCCACCAAGTCCTTCCTTCTCTCTTATTCAGCGCTCAGACCGCAGCGCCCAGCACAGAATTAGGTGCACAGAGATGCCCAGTAAATGCCTGCAATGAATGGACCCGAGAGTGACCGCTGGTCAGGAATGCCTTTGCTTCTATCATCTGGCATCCTGGGGAGGGCAGGAAGGGGACAGGGGCCACCGTGGGGGCCTCTCCTTCCCCATCGTCCTCCCAGACCCTTTCCCTGCCCAACAGGGCGCCACTGGCCTGTCCCACACCCTCTCTGCCGCCTGCCCAGTGACCTAATTATTGTTTTTTCTTCCAGCCCCGCGGAGGGGAAAACAGAAATTCCTGGTGGATGACACAGGCCCGGCGGCCGCCTGAGAGCCGAGCACGGGACCGGCTGGGCCGGCTTCGCCCGCCCTGAACCCGCCGCCCGCCCCGCCATTAGGGCCGCGGGAACCCGTCATCAGGCTAAGTACAGAGCGGGCGGCGGGGCGGGCGGCCGGGAAATTGCCGGTTCCCGCTGACCCGCGGGGCCTGCGGGCGCCCCGAGTCTGGGGGCTCGGGGCGGGCGGGCCGGGGGCTGGGGGAACCTCGGGGGTTGGGGGGCGTCCACGAGCGGCCCGAGGCCGGTTCTCCTGTCCCGACCACGGGGTGGCCCTGCTGGGGCAGGATCCCGGGCCACGCTCAAGGGAGGGTGGGGGTGGGGGTAGAGGGTGCAGGGGTGGGGGTGGGGGTGGCGCCAGGCGGGGGCGGGGGTGGGGCGGGAGGAATTCGGAGCTGCTCGGCCCAGGGTGTGGCTTGCGAGGCGTGAGGCCAGAGCCTGGTGGCCACACCGCGACAACACGCTGCCAGGGCTCTGGGGGCCTTTGGCATCTCTTCTCTTTTCTGGGCACTGCCCCCACGCTTAGAAGGAGCCCTGGGCTTGGAGCCAGCCCGCCACCGGGTCGAAGGCCCTAATCCTGATGGACTGCTTAATCCGCCACTCACCCTCCGTGGGTCTTTGATGCTGGAGGGAGCCGCAGTTCCTCCATCCATGAAATGGGTTAACAAGGGCTGTGGAAGAAACGAGAGGTGCATGGGTCTGCCCTCTCCTCCATGCCCAGCAGATAATAGATGCTCCATTTTCTTTCACTTATTGGGGGAAAAGGCACTCAATCATGCATGCCTTCCATCAGCAAATATTGATTGCACACGTACTATGTGCCATGCACTGTGTTAGGCCTTGGGGTTATAGTGATAAATAAGACAGATAAAATCTTACATTCTCAAGGGAGACAAACAATAAACAAATAAATAGACACATCAGACAAGATAGTGCTTCAGATGGTGATTGGTGTTATGGTATAAAGGGAAAAGGCATCGTGGCAGAGGGGGGGTTCTATTTTAGACTCAGCGGTCCTAGAAAGAAGGTCTTCATGGTAAAATGCCCTTTGGCCTGCGACCTGAGTGAGGTGTGGCAGTGAGCAAGGCCATTTTCTAAGGGAAGCCTTTTTGTTCCAAGCAAACAGCAGGTGCAGAGGCCCTGGCTCCCCCTCCCCACCCCTTGCCAGCAGAAATAGTCTCTCAAGCTCCTGGGCTCCTGAAGCACAAGATTGCTCCTTTCTTCCACTAGTCCACAGGAAGGAAGCATGAAGAGCTGCTCTTGAGTTAGACCTGAGTTTTAATTCTGACCCTGTTACTCCCTGGCTGTATGACCTTGCATGAGTCACTTGATCTTTCTGAGTGGTCGTTCTTGCAATAATGGTGTGTTCCTTGCAGAGCTGTGTGAAGCTTCAATGAGGTAACGCTGATGTGCTGTAAGCCCAGGATGCATGGCCAAGTGAATGGTCTGTGGGATCCCTGGGAAGATCTCGGTTTCTTCATCTGAAAATTGGGTCTCTTTGTGGCTTGGAGTGAAAAGCAGACTTACACCCGTCTTGGTGTCACAGGGAGACAAGTCGTAGAGCAGTGAGCAGCTTGGACAAACTCTGGGAGACGGCTCCTAGCTAGTGGTCTGATGTTGGTAACTTTCTGGAACTCAGAGCCCTGTTTCCACAAAGAGAAGCAGTAGAACACAGCTCCCCACCCACCTGCCTGGACTGTCCACACCTCAACCAGGCACTCAGTGAGGTTCAGAAAGGAAATGTCCAGCAAGCGCAGGTCGGGGCAAAGCTGTGACCCTGGCCAGGTTCATAGTTCATGTCCTTCTCCTCTTCCCTTGGTTCCGTCTCCCTGCCTCCCTGGATGAACTTGCTCTTCCTTGGGAAAAGGACAGGAGGTCAGTCACTTCACTCACACCTGAGCGGGGATTTCAGTCCCTGGAGATAGTTCTGCCACGTTACCTCATTTGACACATAGGGAATCTGAAGCCCAGAGAGGGCAAGACTTTGCCAGAGACACACAGCAGTCCTGGGACATGAGAATTCATGGCAGCAGACCTCTGTTCCAGGGCTGTTTCTTCACTGTACTTCATGGCCAACTTCCACCCATTTTGTAGAAGGAAGCAACTGAGGCCCCGAGCCATAATGTGAATCAGCAAAGGCTTCCCAGGCCGGCGAGTAGCAGTGGGGAATGAAGAATGTATTCTAAGCAAGGGTAGATAGGGATGGGGGAAATAGAGACTTTTCTGGATCCCTCATATCATTCCCAGCCCCACCTATTTTAAAGATCTCTGAGCCCCCACAAGGGAAAAGGCATTTGGGGAGATTTGTGGCCATTGTCTCCTCCTCCTCACCCAAGAATCAAAAATTCCCCTTATCCTGCAACACCAGCCCAGAAGGTGCCCAGATGCACATTGTGCCCTTGTCTGTCTGGCTCCCATGAGAATTTGCTGTGACAATTGAGCTGTGGCAGGGCCTAGAGGCCACCATGATCAGACTGGTACTGCCTCACCCCACTCAAGGGCTCTAGACCAATGCCCTGTTGGGAGCCTTATCTCAGGACTTAAACATCAGCCTCTGGGACTGCAAACACAGTATCCTCTGGGCCTGTGATTTTTGTCGGTAGCTGCTCCAAGGGGTTGCTATTCATGCATTCATTCATTTACTCATTCATTTGCCAATTCATTCATTCACTCAATCATTCACTCATTCATTCACTCATTCATTAACTCACTCTTTCAGTCACTCATTCGTTCATTCACTCACTCTTTTGTTCATTCACTCATTCATTCACTCGCTCACTCATTCATTCACTCATTCACTCACTCATTCATTCACTCACTCATTCATTCACTCATTCATTCATTCAACAAGTATTTCCAGAGAGCCTCTCAGGTGCCAGGCCTGCTCTGCCTGTTGAAGGTGGAACAGAAAGCAAGGTGGTGAGGCCTGGGATCTCTGGAGCTCACATTCTGTGATGGAGGACAGGCAAAAAACAAAGATACACAGGATATGAGGTCAGACAGAGTGAAGAGAGAGTTTAAAAGGTAAGGGGACAGCATGTGATGGCAATGCTCTCTTACACTGGGTGATGGGCAGAGACCACAACCAAGTGGGGGATGTGCCATGTGGGTGTCTAGAGCAAGAGGTTCTGACAGTGGGAGCTGAGGTGGAAAGGCCGTGAAGCAGGACATGCTTGGCATTTTCAGGGAAGATAAGGAGGATGATGTGGCTGGAGTGATGGGGAGGGAGAAGGAAGAAATGAGACTGAAGAGCAGAGGGGATGGACTGTGCGTGGCTTTGTGGCTCCAGAGACCCCCGCCACCTCTTCTGTGTCTGCTTGGGGTGGAGCTGTGCCTTCCAGGACGGCCTGGACATCCCAAGGGGCCAATGGCAGAGCAGGCCATCAGAGTCACCCTTCTCCTTCCCCTTTTATTTGGCTTTCTTCACCCTCGCACCTGCTTTACCTGTTCTAGAAAGCAGGATTAAAAAGATCGGCAAGAAAGCTGACCCCTCCTGAAAAGAATTTGGAGTCAGGAAAATCTCTCTGGCTTCCAGACCAGGCCTCGCTACTTAGTAATTCCATGAGCTTGGATAAGCTGCTTAAATTCTCTGAACCTCTATCTCCATATCTGTAAAATGGGACTACACATACCTACTGTCTAAATAGCTGTGAAGGCAAGTGTATGCTCACCTTCTGACCCAGCAGGCACACTCCTAGGTCCATAACCAAGGGAAATAAATGCACATAGGCCCAAAAGGCACTAAGGGGTTCCTAGAGGTTGGTCACAGTAGCCCCAAAGGGGATCAACCCCAATGTCCCTCAGCAGAAGAGTGGCTGGATAAGGTACGGTATTGTCGCACGATGGAATATCACACAACATTAACAAACTACGGATGGATGTGACAACATGGATGAACCTGGCATTTCGCTGCGTGGAAGAAGCCAGACACGAAGGACAGGTATGTGGTATTCCATTCATAAGTTCAACCACGGCTAGAGTAATCTGCTGGGAGAGGCTGGGGTGGAAGTTCCCCATGGGGGCTGCTGACTGTGAGGGGGCTTGAGGGAAACTTCTGGCATGTTGGAAGTGTCTTCTATCATGATCTGGTTGGTGTCACGCAGGCTTACATGTATGTGAAAAGTTCACTGAACTTGAGTTCCTTGAACAATTTGAGGTCGGTGTGCATGGCGCTGTATGTTCTATTTCAATAAGAAGGTAAAAAGGAAAAAACCCATGTACCGCCCAGAGAGCTGGTGAAGAGTGACCAAGAGCGAGAAGGTAGACATGCCTGTCTCAGGACAGGCACCGGGGAACATCCCCTACTTCCCCAGTGCTCTCTGAGGGACAAGGAATGCCCTCTGGTCCCCAGGCCCCTGCCTCATCTGTCCTGCCGCGGACCAGGCTTCCGTGGGGGTCTGATGATGCTGTGGGGTGCAACTGAGAGATGGGATGGGATTGCATTGCTTTTCACTTTTTGCCTTTTGGTTTATTTTTTTTTCTGGTGCTTTGCTTCATGATGATAGTCTTTATAATCTTTATAGTCTTTATCATTATTGAATGTGGCAACTAGCTGCAGGTCAGGTCCCCATGTTTAATGTGTGGTAGAGACCCAGAGTGGGAAGTACTCTGCTTTCCAGGCCGGCAGCCTATGAGGTAGTGTTGAGAGCAACCCCCTCCCTCTGAGATGGGCAAGAGTCACCGGCGAAGAGCCCCAGGACCCCGGGTTCACCCTGCAATGGAGTGCCAAGCCCCAGCCCCCTATAACTCTCATTCACCCACATCCCGATGCCCCCAGGATCAGCTGGCTGGGGACAGCTGTACTACTTCACCCCGCCCCCAAGGTACGGTGCCACGCCCAGAGAGGGCAGTGACTTCCCCGAGGCCACACAGGAAGTCTGCAGCAGAGCCAGGCAGCGCAGGGAAGGACGGGAGGCTGAAGGCCTGGGCGCCTGTGCCCCCGGCCGAGCTCCCCCCTCCTGCTCACAGGGACAGGGCCCCTCCTGAACAAAAGCCAGGATGTCTGACTTGCCTCCTGCTCCGAAGAGGAAGGAAGCATATCTATAGTATTAACGGGGGGAGTACTTTCATTATCAACTTGGCATGGAGAGTGGGCTTCTCTGCCAGGTGCTGTGAACCCCATCACCTCGGCCCCTCCCATCTCAGAGCCACAATCCAGGACCCGCCCGCCTCGCCTTTGTGCCATTCCTTCTTTTGCCTTGTATAGAAATACCACAGACTATCCCTGTTTTCAGCCTGTGTGATCTTGGTTTGAGTCCTCCTGGGGGTCCTGGGTGTGAGGTGGGGAGGCCTGAGGGAGGGAGAGGTTCCAGAGTTGAGCGTGTCCCAGCCCAGGGCCAGCACTGGAACTGATCTGCTCTCCTTTCTCACCTGCCTTCAGGTGTCCGTGTCAATGTCACCCCCTCAGAAAGACCTCCCCTGGCTGGCCTGATGTCCCCTGCTCTCTCAGAGCCTGTGCTGTCTCTTCACACCCTTACCACTCACTGGTGGTTCTCTGTGCACTGGTGAGATTGGCTACGGTCTGCCTTTGGCCATGGGAGGGCAGGCTCCTTGAGGGCAGGAGCTGTGTCTGCCGTGGTCACCTCTGGGCCCAGGTGCCCTGCTTGAGGGCAGACTGACCGGATGAATGAGGAAGACGTGCTCTGGCAGGGAGGCAGACAGCAGGTGAGGGTGCCCGGGAAGGAAGCGTCAATCTGGGGGGCTGGAGGGGGGTGTCAGGAAGGAGCACTGAGGCTGAGCCTGTGTGGTTGCAGAGGTTCACAGGGAGCCGGCTGGAGGCCCCGGGAGAGCGGGAGGCCTCTCTTGACACCCGTGTCTGAGAACTCAGGCCCTTCCTTTATGAGCCAGAGGCCTGCCTGGGAAATTGTGTGGGGTCCCCACTACTCAGGGAAAGGCAGTTCCTGGGTCCCCACTCTCCACAGGACTCCAAGCAGAGCAGGCAAGACATTCCTCCTCCTTGGGGAAAGGAAGCAGGCCAGGCCTTCTCCCTCTAGGTACACTGGCTCTGGACTGGGACTCTCTCTTGGGGCTTTTGTCAGAGAGGGCCAGCGGCTTGCCCTGGGTCACACAGCAGGAGAAAGGTAGAGGCCGGGGACGGGGGGGCTCTGGCTCCCATTGTCTACTGAGCATGAGGGCCTTATAGAGGTTGATCATCACGTGGCAGGCAGCCCCAACCCTGCATCCCATGCTCTCCCTGTGGTTCAGCCAGGAGCCCGGTGTCCCCATGCAGTTCCAGGGAGCAAGGCTGCCATTATCGGGGGACATCTTCCCTGGCAGTACCCACAGCCCACCTGAACAGTGCTCGGGACCTGTGAGGCCTGGCTTCCGAAATCCTATTCTCTGGGCCTTGGGAAAGGTGTCTTCCAACTCCCCTAGCAGCCAGCCTGGATCTTCCCCAGGGCGGGGCCTCCATCGGGCTGGAGACTCCTTGCTCATGGGTGCCTCGGGTCTCAGCTCTCCAGCCCTTTGGCACTGAGTCTCGCCTCAGGACCCCAGTACCCCCAAGGCTGGCTAGGTACCCCCTTATACACCTCCTGCTCCAGACCAGGCTCCTTTGTAGGCCTGGGGTGCAGGCCCAGGTCAGGTCAGGGTGGGGTTGATCTTCCTGTCCCCTCTTCCTGGAAGCTCCAGTGGTCTTGGACCATGTCTTTATTCCTGTACCCCCGCTCCCCATCATAGAAACTATCATAGAGTAGGCTCTTGCGACATGAAAGAGATGACTCAGGATGTCATTTGAGGGGCTCTAGGAAGAGATTCCAGATCCCCAACTCCCATCCCCCCTAAATCCCCAGGAGCCATGGTCTGGAATTCCATTGAGAGAGTCACATTCCTTGACATTCTCTTCATGGGAATAAATCAGAGGATTAGTTTATTCTGCTCTTGGGCCTAGAGGCCTTAGGAACTTTGGAGAGTCAGACTGAAGATATGAGTGGGGAGGGGTCTGCCAGCCTATCCCTCAGCCTCTGGCAGGGAAGGCTGAGAGCCCGGAGAGGGGCTGACCTCTGGAGACAGGCTTGGGCTACAGGGGCCCTTGGGGCCGGCGGGAACAGCGGGGCCTGTCTGGGAGGAAGCCTCTGACAGACGCTTTATCAGGCCCTGTCGCCTGTGTTATCTGCGGCTTCTCAGCAAAGAAGGAGTCACAGTCCTCAGCTGCGCTCAGACCACTCCAGGCCTGGAACAAAGCAGCCGAGTCAGCTGGCGGCCCCATGGCTCTGCAGTCAGACCTGTGGGCTCCAAGCTCTGCAGCCCACGTGGGCTGTTCAAGGGGGTGGCCGGCCCAGCCTGGCGACGGCTCGTCTGCTGGGACTCCTCCGCGGAGTGCCTGCCTCGGAGGGACCACCTCCCTAGGGCCTGTCTGCAGAATGAGGATGGGGCACGGGGTCACCCCAGCCCCTCCAGGGCCCAGCTGAAATGTCAGCCACAAAGGACGGGACACAGAGGGGCCTGTCCAGGAACAAGGGCCAAGTGTTGGCGTGGGATGATGGCCGGGGCTGGGCTGGTCAAATGTTTACTTGGAATGGTTCAAGTGGGCACCCTCAGGCCAGGGGGCAGCTGGCGCCTGGCATGGGGCCTCTCTACCCACCCCCACAGGCTACTGCAAGGATTCAGACCATCCCAGATGGGCCCAAAGCCAAAAGCACCCAGAGGGGGCTGCCGGTCTAGGCCCTGGCATGGTCACTCCCTCCCAGTCCCTGCCCACTGCTGGGGAGAGGAAAAGCTGGGAGGGCGGGTTCAGCCTCTCTCATTCTGGAAGCACCTGCTTCTCTGGCCACTGGTGAGGCTACCATGAATGGTTGGGCAGGTTGTGCACTACAAAAGGACACCTTACCACTGAAGCAAGTGGACCTGAAATCCTTGCAACTGGCCAAGGGGCTGCATCAGCCCAGAGGGTGCTTTTTTGGTGACTGTCTGCTAGGAGGGGGTACTTGGGGATGTTAAGAGGATGACATGGTTCTTTTGTAGGAGCTCATAGACTGTTAGGGATGGGGTTGCCAGGTATCAAACAGGATGTCCAGTTAGGCTTCAATTTCAGATAGACAACACATACATTGTTTGAAGTACAATTATGTCCTATGCAATATTATGATGTATGGCGTAGCGAGGGGTGGATGAGGTCTGGTCACAACAGACCTCCCCCCAACACCCCCGGCACATAAGGCCCTAAAGGTCATGGAGAAGACTGTGGGAGGCTGAGGAGAGGCCAGCGTGGCTGGAGAAGAGCCCGAGGGGTAACACAGGTGAGATGGAGTGCCGATTTGGGGTACACGGAGTGAGATGGGGCCACTCTGGAGGGTTTGAGCCTGGAGACTTGCACGGTGTAGCAGGCTCCCTCTGGCGGCTGTGTTGAGAATAGGCTGGAGGGGCAGGGCTAAAGCAGGCTGACCTGTGGGAGGTGATCACCACCATCCAGGCCAGGGGACCAGGGCAGTAGTGAGCGTCAAGCTGGAGAGAAAGGGCTGGTTCTGGACATAGGAACTTTTTGTTATGGAAAACGTCAAATGTGTACAAAAGTAAAGAGAATAGTACAAGGAACGCCCGTGTCCCCATCACCCTCTTCCACCATCATTAGCCCATGGCCACTTTGCTTTCACAGAAACCTTTCATCCCCTCCTGGCAAATGGATTATTACAAACCAAATCCCAGATATCACATTATTTCACATATAAATATGTCAGTGTCACTGAAAGATATTTTGAAGAAGCAGCCTCCAGGAATTTGCCCAAAGACTTCTAGCAGCTCTTTTAAAAGAGAGGGGGCCCCTGACCCCACTAGGCTCCCATTGCTATGCAGCTGGCTTCCCGAGAACTTAGGATGATTTCTCCTAAAGCTTTCTAGTTTTTCCTCGGCTACGTTGAGTCTTCTGAGGCTTCTTCTCTCCCACCCCCTCCTGTCTACGCACTCACCTAGCGTGATGCTCCTCAGGCTGGGGTCTCGGGACACTGGCATTGACTTTCCATTGGAAGCTCCTGCCTTCTCCTCAGACCTTAGAGCAGCCCGAAGCCTCCCCTCTTTCTGGTCCCTTGATGATAGGAATGTCCGGTGTCTGGCATAAAGGCTCCCTAGGAGGTCAAAGACACCACACCCTGGGAACCCAGAAAATGTGGGTGCTCTGGCTGAAGGTAAGGGAAACACACCAGAAGTCACAGGATGAGGTACAAGGACACAGAATCAGACATCGAAACCCTAGTAAGTGCAGGAAGGCTCTTTGCTTTCCAGAATGCCATCCCCTCTAGGAAGCAGACTGGCTCTGCTTCCAATTTACTAGGAGACTTTGGTTAGATTCCTTTCCCTCCCTGGCCTGGAGAAAGGAACCAATTCATTATGCAGGGTTTCTACCTTTCTCCCTACTCTCAGATTCTGCACCCCCAAAGTCCCTGGGATGGGAGCAGCTGGGGGGCAAAGCTGGACTCGGGGAGAGGCTGCTGGGGACATGCTAACTTCTGAGCCAGCTGCACACACACACTGAGCCCTGTGAGGCTTGCATCGTATCCCCCACATTATAGAAGAGGAAAGCGAGGTACAGAGAAGTAAAGGCACTTGACTAGTGTCCCCTAGTCTGTAGGCAGCACAACCAGGCCTTGAGTTGTGGTCAAATGTGTAGCGTTGGTGCCCGGGGGCCTCTGTGGTTTTTGAGCATCTCTCCCCCCCACACCCCTGCCGCCAGGGCTGAGGCCCAATTTTGCCGACATAGTCCATACTGCAGTCACACTGGTGGCTCAGAGTCTCCTGAAGCCTGGAGCTCCTGGCAGCCTCCTCGCCATGGGACCAGGAGACCAGCTCACCTTCCTGTTCACTTCACTTTCTCCACCTAGCCCTCCCATGGCCTGTGCTCAGTGGGCACCAGACACACCAACCAGTTTCTCTCACTGAATCCTCAGCAACTGAGGGAGGTGCTTGGCCCATTTTGCAGGTGTGAAAACTGTATGCTCAGAGAGGGGCAGTGACCCACCCAAGGCCACAGAGCTCTATGGCAATGCAGACAAAATTGAAACCAGAGTTCTCTGAGTCCAGGTTCTCCTTCCACTACATTGCAAGAACTGGCTTAGAACAGAAACATGTCTCACGACCCAATGCCATTTGGTAGTCCTGGCTTCAGGCATCTTTTTTGCCCCTAACTCCTTTGTATTGTTTCATCTGTGTGATCACACTTGATCTTTCGAATAACCACGAGAGGCAGGTGTGACTACCATTTGGCTTTTACAGATGAAATACCATACGTGCCCCTGGGGAGACTGAGAACTTCCAGAATCTTCCCCAAGGCTTGAGTTGCGTTGTTGCTCGGCCCACGGATGCTTACGTTCTTCTAGCGCCCCCTACAGCCTGTCAGTGACATTGAATCACCCTGCTGGGTCATTGAGAAAGTCTTCCTTGAAAAGTTTTTTCTCCCTTTTTAACCCCAAACCTCCCTCAGTTGCCACATCTGGGCCTTCCCTGACAAGGTTGGACCCACCTTGTCTTTCTGTGCTCCACATATTCAGAAGTAGTTAAAACACAGTTGCCTTCTGTGACTTCATCTTTAAGAAACGCGGATGTTACAGAGGATCCACAAACTGGGGAGGTGGGCACGCTTGAAAACCACAAGAATGAGTCTGGGTTTCATTCCACAACTGGGCAGCTCTTGGAGTGAGATTAGACTAAGGGTCCTCCAGGGAAGGGACTGTGTCCCCTCCACGGCCCCCACACGCTGGGATGAGGTCCCTCAGAGCAGCGCTCGGGCAGGGAGTGGGGGGAGGTGGCTCTGGGCTCTGCCCCGCACCTGCACTCAGTCAACAGGCTTTAGCAGGGACCCACTCACGCCTTACCTTGCTTCATCCCCCCTCCCCAGCCCAACAGTGACCAAACCATATCTGAAGAAATCCCAGACATCTTATCATTTCTTTCACAAATATTCAATATTACCTCTAAGAGATAAGGATTCTTTAAAAAAAAAAAAAAAAAGCCACAATACCCTATCACTCATTACATGTGTGTCATCATCATACTTAATAGCATCAAATATCTAATCGGTAGTCAGTGTTCATGTTGCCCTGATTGCCTTCTGAATGCCATAATTTCTTTTTCTTTTTCTTTCTTTCTTTCTTTCTTTCTTTCTTTCTTTCTTTCTTTCTTTCTTTCTTTTTTTTTACAACTTGTTTGTTTGAATGGGGGTGAAATAGGGTCCACACACTGTGACTGGTGTGTGTGTTGTGTGTCTTTAAGTCACTTTGCTTGGAAGTCACCCGGAATAGTTCTTCTCTTTGTGATTCTATCACTAAGTCCATGCATAGATTCATTTGCTTCATTTTGCTCTCTGCTTTTATGAATTGATTTAAAATGTTTCAATTTTGTTTATGGCTCCAAAGTCGATTGGACACAATAAAGAATATTCAGAGAGGTCTAACTTTTATTTGTGTCCCCTTCACCCACTCCCCCCTCTGCCTAAGTATTAATTTTTTAAAAATTAATTCAAAAAAATTTTTTAAAATTACATTGGTGTCTACGTGTGTCTTATATGTAATACCTGTGTATCCATATCCCTCCCTCCTTTGCTCAGAGGAATGTTAACACAAGAACTCGCAGTCACGCTTGCCTCCACCTTGCTTCATTCACGGAACATCTCGCCCGCGATCTCGCCCGCAGGTGTCCGTCCGGATCTTCCTTGTTCTTCACGGCAGACTCCTCCATTGTGCTGATAAGCACAGCCCCCTGCTGATGGACATTTTCCTTGTTTCCTGTCTTGTGCTGTCACAAATAGAATGGCAGTAAAAAGCCTTGTGCTTCCCGTGTTTCGGGACACCTGCCCGAGGTGGTTTACAAGAACGGGATTCCTGAGTCACAAGTCAAATATGCGCATTTTTGCTAGCTTTGGCCACATTCCTCTGCCAAGGGATTACACCATGGCACGTTGTCACCAGCTGTGGAGGAGGGTGATGGTTTCCCTCACTGCCTCCCAAGCAGACGTGTTGCCAAACTTCTGGATTTCTGCCAATCTGATAGGTGGGAAATGGTATCTCAGACTCGTTTCCATTTGCATTTCTTTTATTTGAGCGTGTTGATCATCTTTCCTACGGTTCAGGGCCATTTGCATTTCTTTTCCTGTGAATTGTCTGGTAGTATTTTTAACCCATTTTTCTAGGAGGCTGTTGGTTTCTCCTTTCTACTTTTCGAAGTTCATTATAAATTGGAGACGTTAATCCCTTGTCTGATATAAAGGTTCAGGTGTTCCTTCAGTTGCTCATTTGTCTTATTTGTTCATTCATTCGTTCGTCTCAAGCCACTGGATGCTGGAGAGACAGCGGTGAATAGGGTGGCCCCAAGGGGCTCCACCACCATGTGCTGCCCAAGCTGGAACCTTGTTCCCATCCTGGATGCTCTTTACCTTAACCCCCTTCCATGCTGTCCTTTCTGCCCCTGGACCCCTGGCCTCCTGCCTGGTGACCACCCGTCCCCTGTCCTGCCCTGCTCAGGCCCTTAGCATCTTCCACTCTGAGCTCAGCAAGGGCCAGAAATAAGCCCGATTAACTCTGTATCTCTCCCCACATGCCTAGCACCCGATGGATGAGGAAATGAAGAAAGAGTGAGGGAATGAATGAATGAATGAGTTAATAAATGAATCTTATGAGGATAAAAGCACATTTGGCCCAGGAAACCAAGTCAGAGGGGAGCTTGGAAAAGCCCCTTCACGATCAAAGTTTCTTTATCCCTTGCCTTCTCTTCAGATCTAATTCAAATCAGAATGCTACTCTTTTTTTTTTAAAGATTTTATTTATTTATTCATGAGAGACAGAGAGAGAGAGAGAGAGGCAGAGAGAGAAGCAGGCTCCCAAGGAGCAGGGAGCCCGATGCGGGACTCAATCCCAGGACCCTGGGACCATGACCCGAGCCAAAGGCAGACGCTTAACCATCTGAGCCACCCAGGCGCCCTACTCTTTTTTTTTTTTTAAAGAATTGTTACTCTTTAAATTGCTCACAGACAATATATTATCTCTGTTATATTATGTCTGTTTCATTTCATGATTTATTTATTTAAGATTTTATTTTTTATTTTTATTTTTTATTTTTTTTTAAGATTTTATTTATGTATTTGACAGAGAGAGACACAGCGAGAGAGGGAACACAAGCGGGGTGGGGCGGTGGGAGAGGGAGAAGCAGGCTTCCCACTGAGCAGGGATCCCGATGTGGGGCTTGATCCCAGGACCCTGGGATCATGACCTGAGCCGAATGAAGGCAGAAGCTTAACGACTGAGCCACCCAGGCGTCCCTAAGATTTTATTTTTAAGCAATCTCTACACCCAACGTGGGGCTAGAACTCACGACCCTGAAACCAAGAGTCGCAAGCTCTACGGGCTGAGCCAGCCAGGCGCCTCTCATTTCATGATTTAAAAAAACGTCTGCTTATTGTCAAAAGTGTGGAAATTACAGGGAGGCACAAAGAAGAAAATAGATATAACTAAAGGTCCAGAGTAAGCCACTGTGAACATTTGGGTGTATTTCCATTCAACTTTCTTCTTTAATTTACATTTTATTTTTGTCTGTTTTAAACGTATCTGCATATGTATATATACATACATGTACCCCCTTGAACATTCTAACATACTTCAGCACATCATCATAATTTTAAGTGATCATATAATATGTCACTCAATGAGTGTATCATATCCTAGCTAAGCTCTTCCTCCATGTCCTCATCTGTAAAATGGAGATACTATGTGTGTCTACTTTGTAAATTCCTTGTGAGTGTTCATTGTGGTCCCAGGCATGGCAAGTACTCAGTGGGTGTTAGACATTGTCATTATTGTTATTACTATATCCTAATTGTGGACATTTAAATTCTAACCTCATTCTATTGCAAATAACTCTGTAAGGAAACTCTCTGGCTCAAGGCAGTTTTGTGGGGGGCCTCAGAGAGGTTGCTCACCCCCACACTCACACTGAGCACAGCGGTGGACAGAGTGAGCAAGGTGTGCTGGAGAGAACAAAAATTAGGATGGCAGATATGTGGCACTGGGAGCCTGGAAAGAGGGGAGTCTGGGCAGGGGGGAGCAGTGTCTGCAAAGGCTCAGAAGCCTGAAAGATATGGGAATTCTGAAGAGCTTGGTGGGGCAGCAATGCTTGTCTCTACTTTACCAATGGGAAAGCAACTTGTCTGCCAACAGGGATGGGAACTAGCTTTGGACCACCTGACTCCCTGGCCAGCACTCCACGCAGGCCGTGGGCCATCCCACCCTCCCTAAAAACGTCTGTGGCTTGAAGGGAAGAGGAGAGGAGAAGAAGAGTTGGGGGAGGAACAGTTTGGGGCCTGGGCAGCTGGTGTGCCTATGAGCTCCAGCTTCATCAAGGCTCTGCTGTCCTGCAAGGCTAGGCTCAGCTCCCTTTGCCTCCACGTCTTCTGGAGGCCTCCCAAATGCAGACCCTCAGGCTGGTGACTGGCAGGCCTCCAGAGACCCCACCCTCACCTCCCACCCCTCAAACCAGCCCCTTGTAGACAAAGGCTGGAAAGTCCTGGGGCCCCTGCAAGTTATCAGCCAGAACACATAATTCAGCTGCAGCCTGCCCTGTGTTTATTTTTTAAAAGACTGTGGCCATGACACCCAGGGCTTCTGCCAAGAGGGAGGAGCCTGAGCAGGTCCAGAAAGAGTTGGGGGCTTGAGCAGGGTGAAGGTTCAGGGCCTTCCAGGCCAAGTCAGCCCAAGATGCAGATGCTGACAAGTGAAATTTGAAGACTCTTGCCTGTTACCATTCAAGGTCCACCATTAAAACTGATTCTATAGCATCTCCAAGGCTTTCTAAGCATCAAAAAAATTAGTAATTCTTGGAAAGGAACACTTCTCTCCTTTTGTGGGCTGAATTTGAAAGCATTGTCTGTAATAGCAGCCTCATGGCTGCATGGTCCCCACACATGTGTGTAATTCTTTTCCACATACTGAGGAGCTCCTGTCCCCTGTTCTTTCGAGAAGATAGGCCAAGGACTAGGAGATGGCAGTCCCATGATGGTGGGAGGTCCACACTCTAGGCTTTGGACATTTTCTGCTAAGAGGACCTGACATTTCTCTGAAGGGCCATTGGAAGTTAAACCTCAGATTCAGAACATATGAGTGGGAAGGGATCCCAGAGGTGTTTGGCCTTTCCTCTCATGGGCAGAGGAGTGTTAGGAAGACCTCAGAGATGGGGAGGGACTTAACCACACCAGTTGGTGGTAGAGTGGGGATGAAAACATAGGTCTCTTGATTGCAGTCCCAAATCTCTGGGACCATGGTGTCCCCCTCCATCAGAGAGAAGTGGGGAGACATTTAGCAGCAGCTGGGTGTGGGGGGTCGAGGGAGGCTCTGAGCCAAGTGCCTGGTATGCCAATGAGGGGCTTATAGTCCCCCAACCCCCCTTGAGGGGCGGCTAGAGGCCGAGACATCTGAATCAGGGTGGGTAGAGGGCTGGCGGGGGCGGGTCTTGAAAGCTGTGGAGAACAGGGTGGAGAGACACGGGAAAGTTTCAAGTGGGAGTTACATAAAAGGTTGAAGGGTGAATGGGATCTCATTACCAGGAGAGGTAGAGAAGGGGCTGTCCAGCCGTGGGGAGGAGCAAGGCGACATCTTGAGAAAAGGAGGTGGACCTTCCCACTCCTAGTTGCAGTGAGTCCCTGGGGCTGTAGCCAGGACCCCAGTATCTAGTGCAGACCTCCCACTTCAGGGCCCCAGGATGCATCTATCACCCTTAGAGGGGCATATATGTTTATACAGAGATCAGTAGGACATGGGTATTTTATTCAAAAGAGTAAGTGTCTAATGGTGGCAAGGCAGGCATTGTGCCAGGTGGTGAGGAAAACCCTTTCCGGAGCAGTGGCAGTGTGGATCTATGTGTGCTGGTTGGGGGGGGGGGGGCAGGGGGTGCTGCTTTCTCAGTCTTCATTCTCTTGACTTTCAATTTGCAGTTTAAGAGCCATCTGTTCACGTTCAACTGTTGAGGTGGCTACTCTCTCCTCCTTTCACCTTAATCATGTCCCCCCCCCCAACCCCTGGCTCTCTGAGCCTCGGTTTCCCCACATGTAAAATGAGGCAGGTCTTAAGCCCAGTCCAGGCTCTTTGCTGGGATGGCAGAGGCGCCCTCTGGTGGCCATCATGGTCCATGCAACCTGGGACCAGGCTTAGCTCCTTGCCTGGCCCTCTGAGTGTGCGGCTGTGTGCGTGAGTGTGGCTGTGTATTGAATGGTACGCAGAGGATGTGTCAGGCTTGGGATGCACAAAATGCAGAGCTTCCCTGACTCTCAGTCCCTGATAAAATCACGGACAGAGGGGTAGGGCCATTTAAAACAAAGGAAAACGGGCTCCTCACTCAGTGGGGGTCTGCTTCTCTCCCCTCTCTCTCTCCCTCTGCCCCTCCCCCCATCCTCTCTCTCTCTCTCTCTTTCTCAAATGAATAAATAAACCTTTAAAACAAAGGCAAATACTGCCAAAACCTTCCTGGGGCGGGCCTGGGTTGCCCATTTTGCTAACACACATGGAGAGCATTACTCCTCTGCTCAAAATCTCATCTTGTTACCCCTCTGCTAACCAGGGTAAATATCAAACTCCTGGCCAGGGCATTTAGGGTCCTCCTAAAGGTCCTTTCTTGTCCCCTATGGCCTCATTTTTACTTTTGTTTTCTTTCTTTCCTGTCCCACTTCAGGTGAACTATTCGATCCTTTCCCATCTCCTAGTCTCTCCTTACACTGGTCCTTTTCCCAAGAGTGTCCTACCCTCTCCTTTGGTCCCCACAGTATCTTTCAAAAGTTGCCAAATGCTATCTCCCCCAGGAAGACTTCCTGGATTTTTCCAATTAGGTCTGAGCTCTCCTTCCCCTGAATATCCTGGTAACTTTGTCTACACCTGTCTCCTTGGATGCAGAGAGTTTCCCTAGGTAACTCAGGTCGAAGATGTCCAGTTCTCTAGCCCCTCCCTGGGAATGGCTCCATGTCTGCTTTGTAACAGTCCTTTCAAACACTGAACCCTCCCCACTGGCATCCAGGCTGTCCTCTGCAGTGCCCTGACTCCCACAAGGAGTCCCCCTCCCTTGTACCCTAGGTTTTAGCCAATAGCCAAGCTGCTCTTGTGGAAGGAGGTCTGGTGGTAGAGGAGAAAGACATGAGACTTAGGTCAGACTCTTGTTGGGTCCTAACCTTCAGAAGGCAAATGGCTACCCAGTACATAGGCTCCAGCTGCTGAGCTGTGTATGGAAGACTGGTTTCTGCATGCCCCAAATTAAGAGTTAGACCCCACTGGCCTGGCTCTTTCCTTCAAAGACAGAAGTAGTAACTGTAGCCCTAATAGTTAATACTTCTGGCTATTTGTAGAAGTCTGCAATTATCAATGTGTTCTGCACTGTAACATGACATTCTCACACAACCCATTAATAGATGAGGAAACAGGGAGTCAGAGATGCTAAGTAACTCACTCAAGGTCACACAGCTTTGAGTGGGAACGCTCAAACTCAGTCCCTGCTTTCCAAGTGTCTCCAAATCCTGTGCAGTTTCTGGAATACTCTGCTGTCACTGTGCTTTGCACATAGTAAGTGCTTGATAAACTTCTGGATAATAAAACACAGCCATCAACAAATATGCAACTATCTCTTTCTGCTAGCCTTCTAGTTTGCCTCAGTCCCACACATTCCCCTCTGTGTGAGGAAAGAGTCTCAGAACTGGGATTGTCTGAGAGAGGAGGGGCTTTAGAAGCTGAAGGGGGAGGTGGTGCCTGTGTCCCAGGAGGGGTGAATTCCTTGAATCAGGGTGTTAGGGGGTAATGGGTCCTGGGCATGGTGAGGACAGGCAGGCACCTGCTGGGCCACTGTCCCAGTTGGTGTGTGGCTCACCAATGTCCCATCACTTCAGGCGCCACGGTGTGGCTGCAGGGTAAGGACTGGAATTAATCCAGGTTCTCTGAGAAGCAGATGCCAGGGCAGGATTAGATGTGCAAGAGGTTTATTAGAGGACATATCTGTGAGAGGAAGGGCAGGGTGCTGGGGAGGCTGAGAGAGCAGCAGAGCATGCGGATCTGACCCCGGGGTGGGGGGGGGGAGGAGGCAGGGAAGGAGGCAGGCAGATGGAAGGGGCAGTATTTTTGAGTGTAGAGCACTTCTAAGAAAGTTGGGCAAGGGGCGCCTGGGTGGCTCAGTTGGTTAAGCGACTGCCTTCAGCTCAGGTCATGATCCCAGGGTCCTGGGATCGAGTCCCACATCAGGCTCCCTGCTCAGTGGGAAGCCTGCTTCTCCCTCTCCCACTCCCCTTGCTTGTGCTCCCTCTCTCGCCGTCTCTGTCAAATAAATAAATAAATCTTAAAAAAAAAAAAAAGAAAGAAAGTTGGGCAAGACCAGGGGGGGGGGCGGGGGGGTCCTCTGGCCAGGGGGCCTGCGGGCGGGGTCCTGCCCTCCGGAGAAAGGGTCTTCTCCCTAGCCCTGCGTGCTCAGTCACCGCCGGGTGGGGAGCACCGCCCCTGCAGGCACGTGACCGGGCTGTGTGCCTGGGGTGGAGAGGCGGGCGTTGTGGGCGAGGGTGAGGAAAACCCTCTCTGTCGTAGAGCTGGTGTGAGTGCCGTGTGTGTGTGTGTGTGTGTGTGTGTGTGTGTGTGCGCGCGCCTCTTTCTCAGTGGTAATTCTGTTGACTCCTGTTCACATCCAACTGTGGAGGTGGCCATTTCCTCCCCCCTCCTTCACCTTGACCTTGTCACCTCCCTCTGAGCCTCAGTTTCCCCACATGTAATATGAGGCAGTTGGACTTGCTGGTCTTTAAGGCCTGAAGGGCAGCTGCTGAAGCCACTGGTTAACTATGCTGCCCTGTCAGAGAGCTGAGAGGGGCGTCCTCACGGGCCCCCACAGGCCAGCCCCACCTCACCCGCGGGGCCCGGGGAGACAGCCATCCGCGTCCACCGCCGCCGGGAGGGAGAGTGTGCACCTCAGCAAACCCAGCAGAGAGACTGATTGGCCCAGCCTGTGTCACGTGTCCAGCTCCAGTCCAATCAACGATGGCCAGAGGGTGGAGCCACTTGCAGCTGCCCACTCAGCGGGGCTTTGGCACTTGCGCTCCCAAGTGAAGGCGCGCACCTTGGAGTAGGGGCACTCGCGGTGCAGGTGAGGAAGTGTGAGGTGTAGGTGGCATTCTGGCTGGCCGTGTCCTCTCAGCGTGACACACCTGGTACCTCCACAAGGCCAGGAGCTGGACTTTTGTTTTTCCCAGTGCTGGGTTGTGCACACTGCCTGGCCCCTAGGAGTGTCCCGGCGGCCGTGCCCTGCTATTGCCCACCCTGAAAGGCTGACCTCTGCTGGCCAGGACAGGCACTACACCTACCCGGTGGCCGCAACCCCAGGGCAGGAACACGGGGATCTGTCTTCTCATTAGCCTAGAAGCCCCTGGTAGGTGGGGACACTGCAGTTAAATAGCCCAGGCTTTACTGTTGGGCTCAGATGTGGCTCTTTCACTAACTCGAGCAAGTTCCTTTCCTCCTTAAGGCGTTTCCCTCGTCTGTCAAGTGGGTATCATCCCACTGAACTGGTGCGGAAGAGGCTATGTAGTATGGAGGTTGGGGGCTCAACTTTTGAGCTGATTTGAATCCAGCTTCTCCAGTTACTTGCTGTGTGACCTTGGGCAAGTTACCCAATCGCTTGAAGCCTCAATCTCCCCATCTATAAAATGGGAGGGAATAAGAATTTCTCATTTGTTCTCTAAAAGGTGATGTGAGGATTCAATAAGAGAATGCATGGAAAGCTCTGAACATGGAATCTGGCATCACATCATTGTGAGGTGGCCTTGCTAGGCAGTATGCTGGGGGCATGCTCATTTATCCCTTATCCTTCACCTCTTCCCCAGCACCACCTCTCACAGCACCCTGGCTAATGGGCCAACCAGTGATCGGTGTCTGGCCTACAGCGGGGACTCAACCATGCATGAAGAGTGGGAATGCACTGCAGACCTCCTCCCTGGGTGGCCTCAACTTCATCCAATCAGCTTTTATCGAATATTCCTCACCTAACAGGTAAGTCTCTGTTTTGAAGCGTTCCCAGGCATTTCTGCACAGGCAGGATGCATTCTACTGTGTGAACACTCACTGCAGGCTTGGAAGGAGCCTGTCTTAGATGTCTGAACATTTGGATTTCAGTCCACTCTTTGATACTCACTCCGTATTTGCCCCTCCACCCAAATAAAGAAAGATTCCATGAACTGGGGTGGGAGAGGAATCATGGGGGAAGTGAGAAAAGAGGAGGGATCCCCCAGTTAGGTCTCAGGATCCAAGCAGGGAGAGGCCTTGGGCCCCTGGTGCAGCCAAAGATGTGGGAGGAGCCTGGACCTCCTTGCACCACAACAGGTAATGGAGTGGAAATGGAAGTTGTCCAATGGGTAACACCCAGGCAGATGGGCCTGATGCGGCCTCATGGAATTGCCAGGAGCAGCAAAAGGTTTCTGGGTGCCCAGGAGGGATTCCCATAACCTGCAGTGGGGTGGACTCAGGCACGTGTTTCTGATGTGCCCAAGAGTGTGGCACAGACAAGGCACAGAGGGCAGGAGGACCCAGAGAGGCTGAGGTGGAGCCTAGAAGGAGACTGCGCATCATCATTGGGCACCAGTGTCTGATGTCTAGATGTCTTAGGGAAGAACAGCAAGACAGAGGACCAAGAACTGGATCTCCCTCGTGTTCTTCCTCCCCCCACCTCAGTACTACATAATTCCCACCCCTATCCAAGAACTGAGGTATAGCCTTCACTAAGATTAGGTGTCCTCCATCCAAGTAAAATGAGGGCTCAAAAAAGAAATATGTACAGGTTCATACAGGTGAGATGAGGTAGCTTCCAAAGAGAATTAAGCTAATGTTAACCTTTGGATCTGCAATACTGGACAGCAAAATATCCACACGCTATTAGGGAAAAGATTTGTGATCCAAGAGTCTTCGTTCTAGTCAAGATACCATTAATCCTGTCAGGGCATTTTTGGGGCACATAGGGACTGAACAAAATATGCAGGGAAATTCTCAAACCAAATGGAATCTGGGTTAGAAGAAAGATCTTAAAATAGGGGATGAAAAAAAAAGATAGGGGATGAAAAAGTATACAGGAAACAGTAGGAAGGAACAGATATGTTAGCTAAGTCTGAATGAATGATGACATGATTAATTTGTTTTAAGTAGGGATTCTTGAAAGGTCATGCTATAAGGGAAGACCTATTAAGAGTCAGAAATGAAGTATGGAAGTTTGCACTGTCCAGTATGGTAGCCACTAGTCACATGTGGCTCCTTACATTTAGATTAATTAAAATTAAATAAAATCAAATATTCAGTTCTTCAGTTGTACCCACCATTTTTCAAGCATTCAATGACCGTGCATGGCTAGTGGCTACTGTACTGGACAGGGCAGATATAGAACATTTCCACCATTGCAGAAAGTTCTTTTGGACAGTGGTGATCTAAACTGTCAGCAAATCCATGGAGGGGAAAGGATGTTTTGTAGCTTAGAGGATAAAAGTATTCTAAAGATCTTCTAAAAGGATAGGGGGATGTGAACAGGCAAAACCAGCAGCAAAATAGAAAAGAGGGTAGAATTTCTAAATAAACAAGTGACCATGATGGTGGTTGTGGACTTTGGTATAAGGAATAAAGAGAAATTTGACCGAGCCAGAAAAGGGAAAGGAGAGAGAGGGAGGAAAAATATAATCAGTAGTAAATATGAAATTAGGTGGGAGAAGTAAAACTAAGTTCGTTAGCTATCACAATCATTATGATCTGGATGAATTCCCCTATCAGAAATCAAAGATGCCGTTTCTGGTAGATATGTAGAGAAATATCCCCTAGGACAAAACATCTAAAATGCTGGATAAATTTTTTTAAAATATAGTTTTAACAACATTGCTTAGATGACAAAAAATAAGGGAAATGTCAGTGTTCAGAAGCATCAAGAAATCTTGAGTCTGTAGAGGTAAATACATTTTGGAGTTAGCATTTGCCCAAAGGATATCTGCCTATTCCTGGTAACCCAAAGTCTGGGTTTAACAGGCTATACAGCTCATGGCATAGAAGATAATTCCTGGGACCCAAGCAAGGTAGGAAATAGTTAAGAAGACCTCTGCCTAAAGCTAGGATCCCAGAGGGCTAGTTAACTAGGGTGGAAGAGCATCCACAGAGATTTGTCTGCCTCTGTCTTCACTGGAGTTGGAGCAGAAGAAAGAAGGGTCTTTCCTGAGAATCTCTAGGACAAGCCCAGTTTCAAGTGGGTGTGGTGCCAGAATTCACCCTGCCTATTGCCCCTGCATTCCCCTGCTCAAAAAAAAAAAAAAAAAAAAAATCTAAGTAAAAATGCAGTTTAAAGTATTCCCCAGATGCCTGATGAAGCAATTGCAAATGCTCCCTGGAGAAACACAGTTTAAATCTAGGCTTCAAAGAATTCTCACACATAAACTTCCAAGGAACAGGAGGTCATACTAAAATAAAAATTAAAAAAATCATTAAACAGAAGAGAAGATAAGCTACATGAAATAAGAGTCAGCAGAAAACAACATTGCTGAATCAGACCAACAGCAACACTGACTGAAGATACTGAAATTATCTGTTATAGAATATAAAATAATTATGTGTGGTTTGTTTAAAATAATTAAAGAAGTGATTGAATGTATGACAAAAGAATGAGAGAGAGTATCAAAACTGATCAAATGATCCGAAAAAGAACCACATAGAATTTCTAGAAATGACAAATACAATTGAAAGTGAAGCCTAATAGAAGAAGGATTGGTTCTGGGAAAGAGGGAGTACACTCTATCTGCTTTGTCTCCTACTGAATGCAGTTATAATCCCTGGACAGAATGTGTGGACCATTGAAAAGTAAATTGTAGTCAATAGATTAGAGAAGGAAACAAGGATTTGAAGTACAACTGAATTGGGTTGAGTTTCTCATTTTTTCCCTCCTGTATTGGCTGTCCTGGACTCAAAGGCAGCCTGAAATCTGGAAGTGTGTATCATGTACAGGCAGAAAGAGCTTCAAGAGAGCAAATAGTTTACTTTCTGGCCTGAAGAGTAGGAAAGGCGCTCCTAAGGATCAGAGAGAGAAGGAAGTTTCTCTGTTTCTTTTTTCTATCTCACCCATGCCAGCCCCTAGTCAGTCTTGCAGTGGTGGTAGTGGCAATGGTGAGGGTAGCATCAGCAAGTAGATACCTAAAATCCTGAGGGAAAGAAAACCTTCTCTCTATTAGAAGACCTGTGACCACAAGAGCTTGAACAGATTCCTGTTGCTGTTTTCTCTCTTTGTCCTCCCACTGCCTAGTCCCAGACACAGAGGCAGTCATAAGAAGGGCATAGCAGAGCTGGGAAACTAAAGCCCCAGATTTCTGGCTGGGAACTGGGAGGAGAGGCCCCAGGGAGCCAGGAAGTTTTGGGGTGATTGTGGAGAGGAGAGAGCACCAGAGAGTAACTCCATAACTTTGTGTGTAAACCTCTGGGGTCACTTCCAAACTGTGCATGCATCGATCTGATGCTAAACAGAATATGAAAGATTTTGAGAACTGAACTATGGGGCAGACCACCACTCAGTTTTCAGACTGGTGTTGCACATGTAGGACACATTTGAATACCACCACAAAAGGCTTTGAAAATTGAACTGATATTGGAACCAGAGCCTACAAAAAATGGGTTGAAGCTTGTGGTTGAACCTTGCTTTGATCATTTGTCTGCTAATATATATATATATATATATATATATTAAATCAACATTCTTCTTAGTATTTAAACAAGACACAGAGTCACATAACATGATGTTCAAAATGTCCAGGATACAATCTAAAGTAACTTGGGATATGAGGAACTACAAAAATCCCAACTCACAGCAAAAAGACAATCAATAGCCATCAACCCTGAGAAAATATAGATAGTGAAATGATCAGAACAAGATTTTAAAGCTTCTCCTATAACTATAAGAAGTAAATGTGAACATTCTTGAAATGAATGAAGCAATAGAAAGTCTCAATAAAAAACAGAAGATTTGAAGAAGAACCAAATGGAAAATATAGAACTGGAAAATACAATAACCAAAATTTAAAAATAACTGGATGGGTTCAATAGCAGAATAGAGATGACAGAGGAAAGAGTCGGTGAACTTAAAGATAGATCTGTAGAAATTACTCAATCTGAACAATGGAGAGAAAAAAATTGAAAAAATTGAACAGAATCTCAGGGGCTATGGGACAATACTAAAATGTCAAACATTCATGTCATCAGAGTCCTGGAAGGAGTGGAGAAAGAGTGCAGTTCAGGAAATAATAATAAAATAATGGCTGAAAAGTTCCCAAATTTATAGGTTCAAGAAACTCAGCAAACCTCAAAGAGGATCAACTCAAAAACATCAGCTCCCAGGTACATGGTAATCAAATGTTTTTAAACTAAAGACAAAAAAGAAAATCTGGAAAGTAGTCAGAGAAAAAAATGCATTATCTATAGGAGAACATATATTTGAATGACTGTTGATATCTCATCAGAAGCCATGAAGGCTAAAAGGAAATGAAATAACATTTTGGAAGTGCTGAAAGAAAAGAATCACCAATCCAGAGTTCTATAGCCAGTTAAATTATCCTTTAGGAATAAAGGTGAAATAAACATATCCTCAGATGAAAGAAAACTAAGAGACTTTGTCATCAGCATACCTGTTCTAAAATAAATACTAAACAAAGTTCTTCAGACGGAAGGGAGATGATACCATAGGAAACTTGGAACATCAGGGATGAAGGACAAACAACAGAAATGGCAAATATCTGGGTAAATGACTGTTCACCTTCTCTTGAGTTCTCTAAAATATGGTTGACAGTTGAAAGCAAAAATTATGACTTTTCTGATAACATTTTCAATGTAGATCTAATATGTAAGACAGCTATAATATAAAGAAAGGAGGGTAAAGGGACTTATATGGTGGTAATATTTCTACATTACCTTTAAGGTAGTAAAGTATCTGTTCAAAGTAGTGAAAAATTAAGTATGTAAGTTGCAATCACAAGAAAATTATCAAAAATATAGTAAAAAATACAAGATAAATTAAAATGGAATACTAAAAAATGTTTATGTGACCCAAAGAGAGAAGGAAAGGGGAGACAGAAGAACAAAAGCCAGAAAGAGCAAACAGAAAATAAATAATAAAATGACAGCCCTAAATGCAAAGATATCAATTACTACATTAAATCTAAATGGACTAAACATACCAATTAAAAGACAGAAATAGTCAAAATGGATTTTAAAAAACAAGATACAACTATATGCTGCCTATAATTATATTGATATAATGATATAGATAGGTTAAAAGACTAAGACATAGATACTAAAAACATTGAGCAGTACTCTTTATTTTTTATTTTTTTAAAAAGATTTTATTTATTTATTTGACAGAGAGATAGACAGAGCCAGAGAGCACAAGCGGAGGGAATGGCAGCGGGAGAGGGAGAAAGCAGGCTCTGCACTGAGCAGGGAGCCTGATGTGGGGCTCGATCCCAGGTCCCTGGGATCATGACCTGAGCCGAAGGCAGATGCTTAACCATCTGAGCCACCCAGGCACCCCAGAGCACTACTCTTTAAATAGGTGAATTTATGATACATAAATTATATCTCAATAAAGCAGTTAAAAAAGATTAAGATACATCATGCAACACCAATCAAAAGAAAGCTGGAGTGACTATATTAATATCGGACAAAGTAGTCTTCAGAGCAAAGAAAATTACTAGGGATAAAGGGATGCATGACATAACAATAAAAGGGCCAGTTCATCAAGAAGGCATAACAATCCTAAGTGTGTATGCACCTAATAACAGGACTTCAGAATAGAAGGGGCAGAACCTGATTAAACTGAAAGGAAAAGTGGAAAACTCCACAGTTATAGATGGAGACTTCACTATTCCTTGCTCAGTAATTAACAGAACAGGTAAATAGAAAATAGCAAGCATATACAAGAGCTGAGCCATAAACCAACTGGAACTAATTGATGGTGATAGGACATTCAATCAAAAACCAGTTGAAAACAAATTCTTTCCAAGTGTGCAAAGAACCTACATCAAAGACCACATTTTGTCATAAAACAAGTCTTAACAATTTAAAAATAATTGAAATCATACAAAGTATGTTATTTGATCACAACAAAATCAAACTAGAATTTTATAGCAGAGCAATAACTGGAAAATCTCTAAAGACTTTGAACTTAAAAAACACACTTTTAAATAACTCATGGGTCAAAAGGAAAGTGTTATGGAAATTAGAAAATGTCCTGAACTGAATAAAAAGAAAACATACCAAAATTGTGAGATGCAGCTTCAAAAATGCTTACAGGGAAATTGATAGCATTAAATGGTTATATTAGAAAAGAGGAAAGATCCCAAATCAACAATCTCAGCTTTCACCTTCAGAAACTAGAACAAGAAGAGAAATATAAACCCAAAGCAAGCAGAAGGAAGAAAATAATAAAGACAAAAGCAAAATTAAATGAAATTGAAAATAAGAAAACAATAGAGAAAAACAATGAAATAAAAAGCTGATTCTTTGAAAAAAATGAATAAAATTGACAAAGTTCTAGGTAGACTGACTAAGAAAAAAAAAGAGAGAATACACATATTACCAGTATCAGGAATGAGAAATGAATTATCACAACAGACCTCACACACATCGAAAGACTAATAAGGGAATAATAATATGAACAACTTTATAAAATAAATGGACAACTTAGATAAAATGAACTAAATCCTCAAAAGCCACAAACCACTAAAAACTCATCCAAGAAGAAATAAATAACTATATTTATTAAAGAAATTGAATTTATAGTTAAAAACCATCTGAAAAAGAGAATTCCAGACCCAAAAGATTTCACTGGCAAATTCAACCAAGTGTTTAAAGAAGAACTCAAACCCATCTTTTGACATATAACCTCTTCCAGAAAATAGAAGGGAACACTTCCCAATTCATTTTATGAGTCTAATTTAATCCTGATGCCCAAACCAGGCAGATAGTACAGGAAAAGAAAACTACAGATCAATATCCCTCATGAACATAAATGCAAAAATTCTTGACAAAATATTAACAGATTGAATCCTGCAATACATAAAAAAATGAATGGTCTTAGGAATGCAGGGCGCTGAAGATGAGTCAATGTAATCCACTCTATTAACAATCCAAAGAAGAAAGACCACAGGAGCGTATATCCATCAATGCAGAAAAAGCGTTTAAAGCCAACAGAGCCAGCTCCAGAGGTTTTGCTAGGGCAGAGTCGGGTGGATACCACAAGCAAAAGAGGAGACTGCAGCAAGGTCTAATGGTAGTAGAGCTTAGACAAAACCACCCCTGGAAAATGAGAGTCTCGCCTGAGCGGAGAAATACTGAAGGATCAGAGTGCTGTCTATTGGGGAACTGAATAAAGGGGCTTGAGAGTATGAGACCAAGGGTGGCAATCTTACAAGGAGTCATTTTTGTGGGAGAGAGATGACTTGGAGAGAGAGGAATCTTCTGGATGGTTGATGGTGAAGGAAAATAAGGAAGCGACGGGCAGAAATTAAAGGCTCTATAGAAACAAAGGAAACCTATTAAAACCACTGCACTTTACAAACAGAAGAGGACACTCTTGAACTAAAACTGAGAGAGACTCTCAAGTGCTTTACCCTTGTCTACATAGAACCACCTGTAAGTCCTGCTCAAGAAAAAGATCAGATATTTAAAGTAGAAAATGGAAGCCAACATCTACATAAACCTACGATAAAACAGAAAATGAGAGTCAAGATATTTTCAGCTGATAAAATTCTCTCCAAAACCAATGGCGAAGGAGAGCAAAAACGATTAAAGAACACCCTGACTTGTCATCAGCATACCTGTTCTAAAATAAATACTAAACAAAGTTCTTCAGATGGAAGGGAGATGATACCATAGGAAACTTGGAACATCAGGGATGAAGGACAGACAACAGAAATGGCAAATATCTGGGTAAATGACTGTTCACCTTCTCTTGAGTTCTCTAAAATATGGTTGACAGTTGAAAGCAAAAATTATGACTTTTCTGATAACTTTTTCAATGTAAATCTAATATGTAAGACAGCTATAATATAAAGAAAGGAGGGTAAAGGGACTTATATGGTGGTAATATTTCTACATTCCTTAAACAAATATTTGCAGATAGGAGGAAAAAAAAAACAACCCTACCTCAAATCATAAATTTGAAAGCTCAGACAGGAAGTGGGCAAAACAGAAACAGTAGATGCAAAATGAGTGCTTACTAAATTCAGGGAAGAAATAGGAAAGAACATAATCTCAGAAATGAAACACATTGCAAGGTGCCCAGGGGAGAACAGATTTGACCGAACAATATAATAGGAGAGGGATGAAAACAGCTAAGAATGCCAAGATGAAATAAAGAGATTTAATAACACCAAAGAGAAACTGCTATCTGGAGAAGGCAGGCAGAGAAGTGTCAACTTGTATATAATTAGAGCCCCTGAAGAAAGAAGGAAAGAAAAAAAGACAAGTAAACAGAACAAAAAATTAAAACGATAATACAATAATACTCTCTGGAAATGAAATAAGATCTGAATTCCTGTGTTCAAAGGGCTAACTCTGTACCTGGGGAAATAGACCTGGAACGGTCAGCTCCAAGACATTAGACTTTGGGGATAAAGAAACAAATCCTCTGGGCCCTGAATTTGAAAAGACCAATTCCTTACCATGGAAAGGAAATCAGTTTGGCATCAGACTTCTTCATAGAAACATATGAAGAAGGACAACAATGGAACATTTTCAAGAAGCTCAAGGGAAAAAAGTACAAACCATGGATTTTTAGGTCCAGATGAACATAAATAGAAAGGCAAAAGAATAGTTCTAAACATGCAAGGTCTCAAAATACCACATTCACAAATCATTCCTGAGGAATCTGAATACCCCTATTATTCTTTTTAGTAGTAAGGAGGCCAGGGTTCGAGTCTTTCCAGGGCCCCTCTGTTGTGTGACCTTGGCAAGTTATTTCCTTTCCCTGGACTGGTGGCTGGAAGTCTTTGAGATCTCTTGTAGCGTTAGCCATGTTGGTTTTACTTAGTCTTAATGAAGATCCTAGGACTGCAGACTTGGTGAAATGGAGTAGAGAGAGCAGGGTGCTATGGTCAAATGGATTTGGGTTGGAATACTTTCTCTGCCCCATCCATCATCTGTCCATCCTCCAGCCAGCCACTCATCAAATTTTGGAGAACCCTCAAGGTGCGAGGCACACTGGTAGGCTCTGTGGATACAGGTGAGCCAAGCAGATCCAGGGAGCTTACGTTCTAGTGGGGGAAGGAGACATTTAACTAATAGTCACACAAATGTATACTCACAAATTGTGGTAAGTGATGTGAGAAAAGTACGCAGGATTCTCTGAGCGTGGATACAGCATGGGACTGAGAGAGCCGAGGGAAGGCTTCCCTGAGAAGATGACACTTGGGCTGAGCTGGGAACGATGAGGGGTCTCCTAGGGGAAGGGGGCAGGCTAGGACATTCTGGGCAGAGGGGACAGCACAGGCTGAGAGTACTGTGGTAAGAGGAAGCACACATTTTTGGGGGGCCAGGTGGCAGAAGCAAGTGGGCAAGTGATGGGACAGAGATAGGGGCTGGATCCCAGGGTGAGGATGTGGTCTGTCTATAATAGCATTGGGAGCACATTGAAACATTTGAAACAGGGAGGCAGGATGATAAAGATTATTCTGACTGCACTGGGGAGAATGACTCAGTGGTGGGGGGAGCAGGCGAGGAGGAAAATAGATCTTTGCTGTGTGGCTCTGGGTACGTCACTGAACTTCTCTGAGCCTTAATCTCCTCTCTTGTAAAAGTGGAATAATAATGCTAACCTGCAGGACTGCCATGAGGATAAGATGAAATCAAGGGCACCGAATGCCTGGCACAGAAGAGAGGGTTCAACAGCTCTGGCTCTGTGTTACTGTTTAATTTACCTCAGACAAATGTGCAGTCTCTAAAAATGGTTTATGGTGTCCTCTTTTCCTCTCCTCTGGGCCCCTGTCTGGGCCTTCTGCTCCCCACCCCAGTTTAGGAATGTCTGTGACAAAAATTGAATGTAACTTCAGTTTGAGTAGGTAAAATCACGCCCTGGCTCAGAAACACATATGGGGAGCACAAGGACCCATGAACCAGAGAGGAGCAGGGTCCCCGGGATCTGATCCCCACCCTCTCATTGCCTTGTCAGTGTTTTTGAGGCTGCAGCTCAGCGCTGTTCAGACCTCCTAGAACAAGAATAAAATCCTTCCTTATAGGACTATCATTTCCAAAGGAAGCACCAAAGCTACGAGAGAGATTTTCTTTCTCTTGCTGTTCTCTCTCTCTCTTTTTTTATACTACTTTCTATTTGCTTCAGAAATGTAAACTAGTTTGAATCTCCAACCCATTGAGCCCCAAGACAGTGAGAACCCAGCTTTGACAAAGCTCCCCCATCTGCTCACACTGTGGGAGAATGACGGGTGAACAACCATTCATTGCATGCGTATGGCCTGTGAAGACTGGCCTCAGAATTTTATATACTGATTTCTTTTATTTTTATGTGAAGTTTAATATACATATGATGAAGTGCACCATGCATTCCAATCTTACATGTACAGCTCAGTGACATTTTACAAATTTAACTACCACTGTATCCAAGATCTAGAACATTCCCAGCACCCTAGGAGGTCTCCTGTGTCCTCTTCCTGGTCAGTACCACCCCTGCCCCCAGAGGTCACGATTCTTCGACTTTTGTCACCATTGGTTAGTTTTGCCTGTTCTTAAATTTCACAGAAAGGAGATCTAGTCTCTTAGTTTCTAAATGAATTAGGAAACCTGTTTCCTAATGGATAAAAAGGAATAAGCACCTTCTTCACAGGTATTAAATAAGTCATAACAGCTAATGCCTCTCACCCATAATAGATGCTTAATAAATGTCCCTTCCCTCCTTGCCTCATCAGAGCAGGAGTTCCTGCCAGATTGGGATGTGAACCCTCCTGCCTTATGATCCCTACAACTGTGTTTTGTATCTAAGGGCTGCTTTTTCTTGCGATTGGCTGAGAGAATTAGGGGTCATCACTCTGAACTGTATATGTGCTTCCTGGTGGCTCTGTCATATTTACCCTGCACTGGATTCAGTGGGAAAGGAGAGATTTGGATGCTGGCTGCATTAGGAATAATGCTCTGGGAGATTCCGCAAACAGCAATTTAAACAAATTAGTTTCATTTCCTTCCTTTGGATAAAAGAATTATGGAGGCAGGCCACCCGATGCTGATACAGCCGGTCCTTGATGCCACCAGGCGCCCAGAATCTTTACTGGTGGAACCATTCCCATCACAAAGTCCCCAATTTGAGCTAGTTCGGCGGGGCCTCTGCTCCTGGCAACCAAACATACTGGCCTTCAGCAGTTTTATTTTTTTTTTATTTTTTAATTTTTAAAAATATTTTATTTATTTATTTGACAGAGAGAGGACACAAGCAGGGGGAGTGGGGGAGGGAGAAGCAGGCTTCCCGCCGAGCGGGGAACCCGATGTGGGGCTCGATCCCAGGACCCTGGGATCATGACCTGAGCCGAAGGCAGCCGCTTAACCGACTGAGCCACCCAGGCGCCCCAAGCAGTTTTAAATCAAGGTCATCGAGTGCTTTATATAGAAACTCAGCTTATTTCAATAATGGAATCAAAGTAAGTTTTTGTGAGTTCATTCTGGTGAAGGCGAAACGTCTCACATTGTTGTAAACAGTCTTGCGCATTTGTTTACAAAGTTCAGCATTGAAGATAGAGTTATTTGTGCTTGCACATAAATTTTAGTAGAACACAGCAGCATGGTAAAAACAATATTCACATCCAATTAGGAAATTCATGGAGCAGAAATGAACTTGGAATTGGTGCTGGTGCACATATTTGAAAATAGGGATAAAATAAGCTGCAATGGTATATCAATTGAAATAGAAATTGTACTTATTTGTCTGTACACACACACATAAAGAGTAATTACACTGCAATATTTTTGTGGCAAAGATTATATTTAATATGAAACATATTTCAATATGGCAGCAGGGCCAGGACTAGGGGCTAGGGGAAGAAGGCATCCACCTCTGATGCAAAGTGTAAGAGGGGGGTACCAAAAAATATAGTAGTCAAGAAAATAGTATTTTAATGCAATATTTTAAAAATCAAAATTAAAGCAAAAATCCATGTGAACAAAATATCAACATTTTTTTTTTTTATTTCAGAGAGAGAATGAGAGAGAGAGAGAGCACAAGAGGGGGGAGCAGGAGAGGGAGAAGCAGACTCCCCGCTGAGCAGGGAGCCCAATGCGGGACTCGATCCTGGGACTCCAGGATCATGACCTGAGCCGAAGGCAGTCACTCAACCAACTGAGCCACCCAGGTGCCCAAAATATCAACATTTTGAATAGACAGGATCAGGATTATCGATTTTTCCTTTTACTTCAGTCATCCAATATGATTTGGCACGGCACTGCATAGCAAGATGTGTTTTGTTTTTGTTTTTGTTTTTTGCTGTCTGCCATCAGTCAGATTTTTAAATGAGGCTTTGGAGAATTACTTTGTAAATCATTTTAAGTGTTTACAGTGGAATTTTGTAAATGAGTCCTCTAAATTTTGTTCAAAAGAAACTAAAAGTCTTTAATCACAATGTTCCACAAGTGTGCCAAAAGAAAACTGTAACTTTTAAAACTTGTATTAAATTTTAGGTATTATAGACAAAGCCTTGAGCAAATTTCAGTGATTTCACACTGGAAAACGTTTACATTTATCCCTCAAAAGCGAGGGAGTTGTTGAATAAATTAGCTGATGGGAGCTCAAATGGGTGGCCAAGATTTAATTTAGAAATTCAGTAGTTTTTCTTTGACTTGTGGGAAGAATGTTTTGATGGAGCTCCTATTTTTAATTGGGCAAATTTATATTTTGTGCTTGAATTGAAGGGAAGATGGAAGGCTGACATTTTGCAGCATCTACAATTGGCAAAATATTAAAAAGAATTACAAAGTGAAGTTATGTGGTGAGTTTTATCTCCTCATAGTATTAAAGAAAGATATTCTAAATGGAGGTTAAAAAGACACTACCTGTGAAAATATTTGGGCTGAAATAGGTAACTATTCCTATCTAAAGAAATTAGAAGTGAGAATATCCTCCATTTGACAGAATTTGCTCAGAGCTTCCCAGGCATCTCTGCAGAGAAATGACATTCTTATTAAAAATATTGTGATTTCAACAACAGCCAAACTATGGAAAGAGCCCAAATGTCCATCGACTGATGAATGGATAAAGAAGATGTGGTGTATATATATATATATATATATATATATATATAAAAAATATATAGTGGAATATTATGCAGCCATCAAAAAGAATGAAATCTTGCCATTTGCAACAGTGTGGTTGGAGCTAGAGAATATTATGCTAAGTGAAGTAAGTCAGTCAGAGAAAGACAAATACCATATGATCTCACTCATATGTGGAATTTAAGAAAGAAAACAGATGAACATATGGAAAGGGGGAAAATTAAAAAAGGAGAGAGGGAAACAAACCATAAGTGACTCTTAACAATAGAGAACAAGCTGAGGGGTGATGGAGGGAGGTGGGTGGAGGCTGACCTAGATGACTGATGCGCATTAAGGAGGGCACTTGTGATGAGCACTGGGTGTTGTATGTAAGTGATGAACCACTGAATTCTACTCTAGAAACCAATATTGCACTGTATGTTAACTAAAATTTAAATAAAAAAAAATTGTAATCTACAGAGAAGAGTCTACAAAGCGTATCAACAATTCCCATCTTATTAATCATAAAATATAACTTTGAAGATGATTATAGCAATTCTTTGAGGAGGGGAAAAAGAGACCATAGTTTTTAAAAAAACACATATTCTTTAAAAAAGTACCAGTGACATGATATTAGAAACAAATGTGGCTAAGAAATTGATTAAAGTACATGAATATATACCCAAAATTATTATTCTTTTTGTTACTTTTAATGCTCAGATAATAAATACCATAAGTTGCTAACAATTTAATGTATATATTAAATAACAATTTAATGTTATTTAAAAATAAATTTTTAATATTAGAATAGCTTTATATTGACAGAAAAATTGCAAAGATAGTACAGAGAGCTTCCATGTACCTCCTCACCCAGCTCCCCCTCTTACTGACATTGTACACTAGTATGGTACATTTATTATCATTAATGAACCAATATTGGTGCATTTGTATTAACTAAAGTCCCTACTTCATTCACATTTCCTCTGTTTTTACCTACTTTTTTCTTTTCCAGGATCTCATCCAGGCTGTCACACTACATTTACAAGTCTCTTTAGGCTCCTCTTGGTGGTGACAGTTTTTCAGACTTCTTGTTTTTGATGACCTTGACAGTTTTGAGGAGCACTGGTCAGGTACGGCTCTATTGGACTTTGCTGTTTTTCTCATGCTTAGACTGGGGTTATGAGTTTTGGGGAGAAGACCACAGAAGTAAAGCGCCCTTCTCATCATACTTATCAACATACACTCTTGATGTTGGCCTTGATCCCATGGCTGAGGTGGTGTTGTGAGCTGTCTCCACGGTAAGCTACTCTTCTCTCTGTTTCTCAACCATGCTCTTTGGGAGGAAGCCACTATGCGCAACCTGCACTTAAGGCTCGGGGTCTTGTGTTCTTCTTCCCTGAGTGTGGAGCATCTGCATAAATTATTTGGAATTCTTTTGTACCAGAGATTTGTCTTGTCTCCCTCATTTATTTATTCATTCAATCATTGATTTATAGCACTATGGACTCATGGATATGTATTTTATACATTGGGTTATAATCTGATACTTTTTTATTTTCTTGCTTAAATTGTCCCAGCTCTGCCCATTTGGAGCTCTTTGAGTTGGCTCTTGTGTCTTTTTGACATAACCTTCATTGTGAGACTTCTGTGGGAGTGTTTGGACTGTAGCATTTTAGACACTTTGGCAATTATATTTTATATGTTGATTTCTTTGTTTCTGAGGAAGGGAAATTAGGTGTAAAAATCTCTAGCCTGAGATTTAGTTCATATCCTTGAAAGATGGCTGGAGACCAATCCCTCAGGCTGGTTCCCTCTCCAAGGCCCTGGGCCCATGGCCTGAAGGGACTGATGCCTGTCAGCAAGAGTTCTGGGGCTAAAGTGACGGAGGCACAACTCCAGACCTGGGCTACTTTTCCTCCCCTCCCCAGGGCACGGGGAGTTTTGGAGGAGAACTTCCAGGAGAGCCAAGCCTAAGCAAAGGAATGGGTCCCCAGGCATGCCCTTCCCAGAAACAAGGCATTATGGGTGACCTTAGGGCCTGCATCCAGATCCTAGCTCCTATGTTCACTTGCTTCAGAATCTTGGGCAAGCCACTTAACCTTTGTGAGCTTTGGATTCCTGACCTGTAAAATGCCTCCCTCGTGGGGTCTGTGCAAGGGTTAAGATGTGTATAATGTGTGTGAAGGGTTTAGCACCCTGACGTAGGCAGCACGTCAATGATAGCTTGCTGCTATTGTGTTTTGCAATTACTAACAATTTCCAAGGGGCACCTCGGTTTTGAAAATAAATGGTGCAGTTATGAAGGCAGATGGATTTGCAGTTTGTAGAACCCTCAAGCCCAGCCAAAGCAGGCTGGGGACAGCGATGGTGCCCAGAAATGTGACCAAATAACTCACTGTGAAGACAGATGATGATCCTGCCCTAGGTTTGTGTGAGGAGGAGCTCCTTTAAAGAGCAATTGAACAGGGTGATTGCTGGGGCCACCTTCCCCACCCCATCCGTGTCTTCACAGGGGCCCTGGGCACGCCAGCACTGCCCATCCCCATCATGGGATCCCCAGCCCTTGCCTCTCCCCTGGTCCCAGCTGGGAGGGAAGAGGCTACCTCACTGGCTGTAGCTGGGCTGCAAAGAGAGGCTTCGAGGGGACAGTGGCAGATGGCAGCTGCATGCTTGGCTGTGCTGGAATGCTGTGAGCATGGAGGAGCCGTAGTTACTAAGTGCCCAACTCTGTGGGTTCTGTACACACCCTTCCCCCCACACACACGTGCTTCTGGGCACGCACATTCACACGCCGTCACTCTCCCTGCATGCACCTCCATGCAGTCACACTACCACGCGTGGTAGGCAGAATAAAGACCCCAACAGGTACCCACATCCTAATCGCAGAATCTGTGAATATGTTACCTTTCATGTCAAAAAGGACTTTGCAGATGTGATTATGGATTTTGAGATGGGGAGAGTAGCCTGCATTATCCAGGTGGGCCCAATGTAATCTCAGGCATCCTTATAAAGGAAAGAAGGAGGCAGGAGAGAGAGATTTGATGTTGACTCTGGAGGTAGGAGAAGAGGCCACAAGCCCGGGAGTGCAGGCAGCCTCTGGAAGCTGGAAAAGACTGGGAAACAGATTCTCTTCTGGCCTCCAGAAGGACACGGCCCTACTGACCTGTTTTGTACTTCTCACCTCCAGAAGTGTAAAATAATAAATTTGTTGTTGGTTTAAGCCCCTGTGGTTTAAACCATTAAAACTTTTAATAAATATTTGTGTATTTGGCATCAAGATGAAGAAATAGAATGTTGCCAACACCCCTGAAACATCAATCATTCACATATTACCTTCCTGGATTTTGCTTCATTCAGAAACCACTACAGGCCACCTTCAGGATTTTTCTTACACTTACTTACTCAACATTTTCCTTGATTCACATCTTTGAATATAAATTTTCTATCACTTTGTTGAAAGTTAAAAACTATTATTAAGAGCCAATATTTATGGGAACCTGGGTGGCTCAGTCGGTTAAGTGTCTGCCTTTGGCTCAGGTCCTGATCCCAGGGTCCTGGGATTGAGTCCCGTGTCGGGCTCTCTGCTCAGTGGGGAGTCTGCTTCTCCCTCTCCCTATACCCCTCACCCCTGCTTGTGCTCCCTCTCTCTCAAATAAGTAAATAAAATCTTTTAAAAAAAGAGCCATTATTTATGGCAAGTACTCTATTTGAAGGCAAGTATAAAGATAATTGTTACTTAAATTCTAGGCATACCCTCCTCCCTGCTACCCATTGTGCACCTGACAACTGTTTTCCTTTATTAAAAGGGGGAATTAGCAGGAGAATTTGAGAGGTGTTAAGGACTGACTCGCCTAAAACCCTGGCTTTCACTTGTATCCAATTATAAGGATTGAGAGATAAATGAAAAAGAACTTTAGATAATACTATTTAATACCAAATCGGCCTCCCCTCACCCTTTATTCCCCACTTATGTCCCAGGCCACCAGCATTCACCCCACACCTCATGAAGGAACCGAGTGGAGGAGGCACTTAAGTGTGACTCCTCTCAGAATGGCCTGGCCCTCACTAGCTGTGGAAGCTCAGGTGGGTGACTTAACCTCTCTGAGCCAATAGTTTCTTCACCAGCAAAGGACAAAGATAGTCATTATTTGTGGTAGCCATGTTCTTGAAAGCAGCAGGGAACAATGAACTAGCAAATACTGAGCCCTCATCCTATGGAGAATACAGGGTTAGTTTTCTGTGAGCCTCTGGTTGCATTTTCATCGATTGATCAATACATAACCTTGTTTTATGTGTGTTTCTGTTTAGACACCTTATTTAATATAAATGGTTGATTCATTAACAAAAGGAAGCTTATCTAATATGCTGATTTTCCCTGTGAGGCACACGATAGCCTTTTTGCACCTAGGAATACTAGACAGAACTTTGGCACTACGTTTGGGGCCACCTTAAATAGTGAAATCCCCAACAAAAAGCACAAAAATGTGAAAAGTGTGGCTCTAAATAGACCACAGAAAGGCCACTTGTTTGCAGTGTGAGCTGAGACAATAAGGCAGAGCGTCACCTTGTTGGACTTTATCTGGGAACATGTGAATAGGGTCACTCAAATTTTTTGCCACTTTGCTCATGTCTGCCAACAACCCTGAAAGCACAAGTATTGATTGGGGGTAAAAATATATTTCATTGAGCCAGCGAATTCGTAAATATGGAATCAGTGAACAATTGGGACTGACCTCTCTGGGTTGACCCAAGGGTTAACAAAGTAAGAGATGGAGGCCCTACTATGAGGATTGGCACACAGTACGTCCTCACTCCATGGTCGTTGTCACTGCTCTTGTTCCACTATTCGCTGGCTCTGTGACTTTAGCACATCAGACTTTGGGACAGTGAGGTACTTTCAAAACGGGGTGCTATGACAGGACGGAGGTGGAGGGGCACAGCCCTAAGCTGGCGCTCAGAATCTGAGTTGAATTTCCTGCAGCACCTGTAGTTCAGTTCTGAGGAGTCCGTGGATATGCCCACTCCTGTGCGGAGGATGGCGGAGCATATGCAGGGAAGGTGGGGCAGGCTGGACCCCCAGCGTGAGGGCATCTCTCCCCTCACCTGGTGCTGGCCCTGGCACCTACCTCAAAGGATTTTCTGTAAAGGCAGATTGGGCCTGGGTGCTGGAGGAAAGCCAGGCGCAGGCATGGGATTTTATGTTTAGTGTAGAAGGGAGCCATGGAGGTTTGTGGAGCAGGGCTGTGATCAGGATGGAGTGGGTGTTTAGAAGGCAGCTCTGGCGTTAGTATAGAGGAGGCGCCTAGAAACAAGGCTGGGGGTGTGTGTGGGGGGGTAGCCTCCCTGATCTGTGACAAAGGCCAAGTGAAAGTAGCTGCCGCCGTGTCCCGGGTCTTTTGGAGCCCCTTACTGCTTCCTGTGCGGTGGCTGCGGTTCACCCCAAGAGCCCCCTGATGCGGGAACAGTGAGCGCTGTGGGAGCTGCCCCTCTCCCTGGGGCTTCATCTGCCAGAGGCGCCAAGCGTGCAAGGGCTCCCCAGTGCTCGGCAACCATTCCTCTGCTCACTGAATTTTTCATTAAGAAAAATGGTCACCAAAGAGCAGTGGCCGGGTAAAGTTTCACGAGCACTGCTTGGGAGATGAAGGAGCCAGACCCAGAAGTGTGCGGAAGTGTGACGCGGCCTCCCTCTTCGGTCCCCCGCGCGGCCAGTGCGCCGGCGCGCACACATGCACGTGCGTGTAACAGCCCCGGGGGCCCAGGCGCATGTGCACACCTACGTCAGCACTGTCATAGTGGTGCATAACACACACAGGAATGACGTGTGCCACAGCCACGGGCTGACACAGGACACAGTGTAACTCGCGGCTTGGGAGTCGGGCAGGGGCTTGGATCCACACTCCGAAACTTCCTAGGCAAGTAACTTAACCTTCCCGTGCCTCGGTGTTCTCGTCTGTAAAATGGGAGTTACTTAATAGACCCTCCCTCAGATGTCTGTTGGGAGGGCTTAACGCGATCACCGACGTATAGTGCTTAGCAGGGGGCGTGGCACACCATAAGCGCTCCATCAGTGTTCGCTTCATGAACATTCATAAGGGGAAACTCACTAAAATGGAGAAGGAGGTTGGGCAGGCGGAGCTCACAAGCCCTACCACTCATTGCCAACTGAAAACCCAACAGGAAGCCAGGGACCATGCAGGTGGATACTACTTTACGACCTCAGCAGGAGGAAGAAAGGCTTCCCGCCCCTCCCCAGAGCCCAGCCAATGAGAGACTGTCTCCCCTTAGCCAATGAGAAGCCACTATACTTCCAACTCCCAGTCTTCTCCAATGGGCTTTTTGTTTACAACAGCCTTCCAACCTCGCCCCTTCCGCTATAAAAGAGTGTTCCTCCCCTTTGTTCTGCAGTTGTACCTGTGGTTTTGCCACAGTTAGCGTGTTCAGCTTGCAGTTCTCTGCTCTCCCCGAATAAACCCATCGTTTTCTGGTCAACTAACTGGCAGTTTGATTTTTAAGGTTAGCAGCCTTTATCATTTCTTGGTTTTGGTGGTAAGGACACACACCATACAGACCAGCTCCAAAGTCATCCTCCTTCTCAAACTCCTAAACTTCTGACTCCCACCATTTCATAACCTCTATGTGGATAGGGCTTAAGGTGAGGGCCTTAGGTTTATTCAAGCAGCTTTTGACCAGTTACTTTAAAATTCTGCACAGTGGACCCTTTCTCACTTGGGTAATGGTATATCTAACATTTTAGGGGCTGAGCAAAAAACTTTCATTAGAAAATTGTAATGGAGGGGCGCCAGGTGGCTCAGTCGGTTAAGCCTTGGACTCTTGATTTTGGCTCAAGTCATGATCTCAGGGTCATGAGATCGAGCCCCACATGGGCTCAGCAGGGAGTCTGCTTGAGAGTCTCTCTGCCCTTCCTGCTGCTTGTACTCTCTTTCTCTCAAATAAATTTATAATCCTTAAAAACAAAAAGAAAATCCTAATGGAGAGGAGAAGGAAAAAGGGGTAAGGGAGGAAGGGGAAGTGTGGAGAGTGACCTGTTTCTGATTTTGGCCCTTTCTGAGGCCAGCTGCCATCTCCTTGGGCCCCTCCTAAAGCACATTCATGGCCTTCCAGCAGATTCCCCTTTTTGATTAAATAGCTTTGGTTGGATTCTCTTACTTGCAGCCAAAACTAGTTCAGAGCCAGGTAAATGAGATGTGGCCCCTCCCTTCCTTAGAGCTCAGCCAAGTGCAGGGACAGGCAGATGAACAGGCCATGACAACCCCTCTGAGAAGTGGAGGGAAAAGGGTTTCTCTAAGGAAATGACCTCTGAGGCGAAGAAGGGAGGAGGAGACGGTAGCCCCAGCAGGGGATCATCAGACACCTCCAGGAGAGCCTGGCATATTCTATACACCAACATCCACATGTATACCTTTATACCTGTCACAAACATTAACAATCTCTGCTGCTGGAAGAGCGTCATAGCCCCCATGCATTTCCCCTCACATGGTCGAGGTGGGGACAGTATCATTCCCTCCTTCCCAAGGGCAGAGACCAAGTCTCAGGTGGCCCTACCTGAGGCACCTGTGTCCTCCACAGAGGCATTGAGAACCAAGGAAACCGGGTTCTGGGGGCAGTGGGAAGGCCTCTGGAGTTGGGGGTGCTGATAGGAGGATTGGGGATTGGCAGAGGGTGCCGACAGCCAGTGCAAGCATAGCGTAGAGCTGGGCCTGCAGGACATGTGAGGGAGAGGCTTTGGGCTTTTGGTCTTGCTGGGCACTGAGGGCCTCTGGTTGGATATACTGCCCTGGAGGTGCTGGGAAGGCACTGGGTGCCAGGGGAAGCTTTGATGGCCTACTGCATTTACCTAGTGACATACCCCAGACCCCCGTGCCTGATCCTAATTTAAAAATATTTACATCAATATCTTGGAAAGAGAGATGGAGACAAAGAGGGAGAAGGCGAGTGCCAGGTGCCACACGAGATACATAGCACCATCTCATTTCACGCTTTCCACCTCCTGGCACTTATTCACTCTTGGTTTACACATACTCCTCACAAATAGCACAGTGGAAAGAGTGCTGGTCCAGCAGAAGTCATTAGCATCTCTCTGTGTCTCTTCCCTTATCTGGAAAATCGAGATGAAAAAAAGTGCTTCAGGAATGAGGGTTCTCTTCAGGTCAGAGAATTTTTTTTTTTTTTAAGATTTTATTTATTTATTTGACAGAGAGATAGAGAGAGAGCACAAGTGGGCAGAGTTGCAGGCAGAGGGAGAGGGAGAAGCAGGCTCTCCGATGAGCAGGGAGCCCGATGCGGGGTTTGATCCCAGGACCCTGGGATCATGACCTGAGCTGAAGGCAGCTGCTTAACCAACTGAGCCACCCAGGCACCTCAGGTCAGAGAATCTTAAAGTCATGTACCCTTCATAGAATGCTGTGACATTTTGACATACTTCGTTCCATGGTACAAGAGCACATTTATGGAAGAAAATATAACTACCTATCATGTCTGTAGGATAGTGTATCTTTAAAAAAAGACTACATGTAGAACTTAAATCAAGAACTTAAAATCAAGAAAATGCCTCCCTTAACTTCCCTCTATAAATTGGAAAAGTCTCACTATATGATGTTTCAGGCAAGACACCCAGGTCCAGCTCATCCACAGGTGCCAGTTTGAGAAGCCCTGGGCTGGAGATGGGAGACTGGCATTCTAGCCCCTGCCTGGCTATCACCTTGCGGTTTGCCTTTGGACCAGTCACTCACCTGCTCTGGGCCTCTGTTCTCCCTGGATGCAGAGAGGGCGTGAGGGTGGATCAGAGATCATCTGGGGGCCTTTTAGTGCCAACCTTCGAGGATGGACTTGATTCCTGCACGTCAGTGTCATTCTCAGGATCCTCATGGGCCATGGTCAGACGTGAGGTCATCCTCTCCTCCAGTTCCCCATCTGTGCCTCTACTCCCACCCCATGGGAAACCATACATGGGAGCTCTTTGGGCCAAGGAAAGGCTGCTCCTTCCCCTCACCTGAGACCCGGTCTCCCCAGTCTAGAGTCTCAAGCCCCTAAACAATTGTCTGGGGGGGATCCAGGCTATTAAAGTAATTTACATAGTAATTAACAAGGTTCCATTAGCTGATTCCTGGAGCCAGAACACTCTGCCTCCATTTCCCTTTAGGGGTCCGCATCCCGGGCTGGGACTGGGGTTTGGCTGGTGAAGCAGCGAGGGGAGGAATTTTCCATGCTCACGTGTTCCAGCTCTGCACCCAGGGACGAGAAACAATGCCTGTTCGAGGGCCCCAGCTGGCTGGGTAATGAGGTCTGGGGCAAAGAGGCGCCCTGTGAGCACACAGGGGCTTGAAGCCCCAAGAAAAAAGGCAACCATGAGTCTTGCAGCCATGTGTCTGTTCTGCATACCAGGGCCGAGTGCCTCCAAGAGTGCCTGTTTCAAAATGACATAAGATTTCTCGTGTCCTTCTGGGCCCCCTGACAGTAAATTTTATGTGTGACCATAATAAGGTGCAGAGCTACCAGAGCTTTGAGCTTCTCAGCGGCCCTGTGAGGGAGACACTGTCTTCTCCGTCATGGGCATGAGAAAATTGAGGCCTGGAAAATTGAGGCCCGGTGCAGTGACTGGCCCAGGGTCGCACAGCCTGGGAGTAGCAGAGTGGAACCCAGCTCTCCCCATGTGGCCAGTGGCTTCTAAATAGCTCTATGGAGCCCCAGGGCACTCTCGGAGTGGTTTGCCTCAAGGATAGGGTGTTGTTGAGAGGACTCCATCCACACGTCCCCCCACTTCACCCAGGGCAACTGTTTATATGCTGGACTTTTAGGAAGGATTTTGTTTGAATTCCACAGCTAGGAAAGCTTTGAAAACCACTGCACTTGTATAGAACTGTCCCAAGAAGGGACCTGTCACAGGGCCACTTCACTGTGTATCTCTAGCTCTGAATGGAAGCCTCTGGATCTATGCAGTGGTGGCATAATTGACTCTCTGAGGCTCCAATCTGTGGTCCCAAATCCCTGGCCTTTGGTGGCCCCATCAGGCTCCCTGTAGGTGGGGAAATGACAATGATTCTGGGGTCTCAACAAGCTTTGAGTGATTTTCCTACTCTTATTCACTCAGCAGGCATTTGTAGAGCTGTCAGAGCCAGGATCTGAGGATAAAAAGAAAATGAGTGTGAGTCTGCCCTCAGAGACCTTTAGGAAGGCATAACGCAGACTCATCAACAGTGGTTCCCCATAGACCACGTCCTGGTTGCGGTGCTGGAGGGCGTCCCAGACCCCATGGAAGGGAATGAGCAGGGGACTCCTGGAGGCCAGAACAGGGCAGATGTTCAAGAAGGCTACATAGAATTGAAGAAGGCTGATCTGCTTCGAAGAGCAGGAGTTGGCTGGTGGGGAGGGAGGGAAGCACATTCTAGCTGAAGGGAAGGTGAGAGGGCTGAAGGCAGGAGAGCAGAGGGCATCTTGTGTGGTTTCATCTGGGTGCATGGGACAAAGTGGAGGCAGGGGGAAGGGGGCTGGGGAGGTGGGTGGCAGCCAGGACGAGGAGCCCAGTGAGGGGGCATGGCCCTCAGGCCCTGCTACTGCCCACCCCCTCTCTGGTTCTCTTCACGGGGCCCCTCCCCTCAGGGCACCCCAAGGAGCAGAGTAGGCTGTGGGTAGGGGTTGACAGGGGTTTATTTGCCTGGGAGAACCCCCGCATTGGTGCCCCCACCTCTGTGCTCTCCCCGACCCTGGGCCTCACCTCCTAGGCCTTGCCCCTGGCTGGAGGTGGGCCAGTGAGGCTCAGCAGGCTTCTTTCTTGAGATCTGGGGAAGAGGTGGCGAAAGTCACCACCAGTCGGACAGCAGCTTCTCCTTGGGGACCTCAATCCCTCCGTCTACACCATAATGGGGTTGTTGCAGATGATGGCTACAACTCTTCTGGGCTGGATTCCTCCTTTACAATTGAGGAATGTATTTTAGTTTGGCTCCTCCCAGGAAAGGAGCCTGAAACAGGATTTGAGTGCAAGTCGTTTATTTAGGAGGGGGTCTCGGGAAGCACCAGTAGGGACGTGAGAGGTGGAAGGAAGGGCTAGAACAGATAGAACACAGGGTGCTTGATGAACAGAGTACCCCTGGGGGCGGCGGGAGGCTGCGAACACGTGCCAACAGGGTTGTCCTATTCAAAGGGACAGGAATGCCAGTCTTCACCCCCCAACTCCTGTCACTCTTCTGTTGAGGGCTGTTCCTCAGGCATGAGCTCCCCCATTTCTGGCCTGCCCCACCTTGGGCACAGCACCCTCCTGCCACTGGAAGAGGTCTTCAGGCCGAGTGACAGAGGGTGGCAATGAGAAGCCACTAGCATGAAGGCAACGGTGCGTGGTGAACAGTACTTCCAAAAGGGAGGATGGCCAGGCACCGGGAGTGTCCTCTTCAGAAATCAAAGGGACTGAAATGACTTTCCCTGGGTCACATAGCATGTTAGCAGCAGGCTGAACCGAGAAGCCAAGCCTCGTGGCTAGTCCCCCCGGGGCTCTTTCTGCCATCACTTCCCGCTCCCCACCCTCCCCTCCATGTTGTCAGGTCTCCAAATCGTCCTCGCCCCTCCTCCCACACATGGTTTCATAAGAAAACTTCGGTAGCACATAGAAATGTATCTTGAAAAAAACACCAAATGGTTCAAATCTCTAAGACTTTGAGCCCTTCACCGAAAAGGCCTTATCACCTCCATCTTTAAGGCACCCATCCTTGACCCAGTGCCCCACACTTAGTAGGCCCTCAGCACACCAAGGATGGACTGATGTTTTGGCCATCTGCTGTGTGGTATGGGGGCAATTCCTCGGCCTTTTTTGGCTCTCAGTTTCCTCGTTTGGAAAGTGGGCATATTGTGCCCTCTCTGTTAACTTCCACGGGTTGTCTGTCCTGTTGGGTATGCAGCATGGTGCCTGGCACCTAGTAGGTGCTCCACAAATGTTTGCACCGATGAAGAACATTTGGGAAACTGCACGAGGCTCTCACCCCACCGGGAAGGGGCAGTCACGGTGGTTAGCCGGCAAGAATGCATTATGAGTCAAAGGATCCGCGCCTGCCCTTTGGGTCTGCGGTCCGTTGCCTCTCACCCCCTCCCTCCTGCACATTCCCCTGTCCCTGAAGCTCATGAGTCAGGTTTTCCGCCTCCTGCCTCCTGCGATTTTACTGCTCCCTGCCAGCCAAGCTGTTTTGCAGACCCAAGTTGGTAATGACAGATTCCTCTCTCCTGGCCCTCCACTGGCGAAACCGCGGAAAGTATTTGAAACATGCAGCCCGGGAATGTGCAAGCTTCCCTTCCCTGGGCTTGGCAGGGCCCAGCGATTTCTCAGCCAGCGCTTTTGACTAAGACTTCTGTGGCTCGGGTTTCCCCTGAGCTTGTCAGCTCAGTTTTTCAACAGTGTTTATACCTTTCTTTTTTCCCTTCAAAAAAATTAACCCTAAAGCCGGTTCTGAATCATACGATCCCTCGAAGCATGACTTTCTCTCTGTTACAGGTGTTTGGATGCGCCTCAGGAGAGCTGGCCTTGGCCTGGGAGGTGGGGTGGGGGGATCTTCTGCCCATCGGGGCTCCGTGGATCCAGGTGGCCTGAGTTGGGTGATTCTCTGCTGAAAGAGATACCCAGAGGTCTTCCAGATCTTTTGCCTCCAGAAAAGATCTGGTTAACCCATTCCAGACCTCTGCAACTTTGATTTTAGAATATCCTCCCATGGGGATGAAGGACCACGGGCTCTGGACCTGGGTACACCTAGATGTCAATTACACATTTGCTCCCACTTGGTTTCACCATCTGTAAAATGGGGAGTAATAATTTCAGGTTATCGTGAAGTTTAAGTGCAGCATATGAAAGCACCTAGTACAATTTCTGCACGCCGTAGGTGCACAATAATGTCCCCTCTTCCCTATTTCTGATTCACTGATTTTACTATCTCATCACAAAGTTGTTTGGTGAATGAATGCATGAATGAATATATGAAGGTCTTTATACATCTAAACACCCTCTGCTCTTAATGGTCCCCTTCTCCTCTCAGGTCAACAGTTTAAGGCCATGGAATAAATATTTCCTGAGCATCCATTCTGTGCAAGAAGCAGAGCTAGGCCTCATGGAGACACTCTTGATGCCCAGCCCCAGCCTGTGTTGTAAAGGATTTTCTGGTCTAGTGAGGGAGCAGGCACCACAGGGAAAATGTCAGGATGGAGAAAATACCATCCACTGGAGGAACATTCAGAATGATTTTACTCACTCGCTTGTATATGTTCACCCATTCCTGCAATAAGCATTTACCGGGCCTGGCCACCCCTTACCCCTGGTGGTGGTTCTGGGGGCTTCCAAAGCAGGCCCTTTCCATGTTACAGGCTTGCTTCTATTTGCCGTGAAGTGATCCAGGAATGTGCTTTGGAAATGAAAGGCCGTGCTGTTCCCTCTGCCTAGAAGCCCCTTCCTGCCTCTCCCACCTCGCGGATGCAGGACCAAACCCAGAGAAGCTGGGTGCCACTTCTCCGAGGTGCCCTCCTTGACCTCCGGAGGCATAGTTAGCTTCTCCCTGTCTGAACCCCCCAGCATGTTTGTCATAACCGGAGTACTGCCCTTCCTTCACTGCCTTATGGTGGGCTGTGTCCAGGTCCTCCTCTGAGGGAAGATGGAGTACCTGGGTCAGGCTACCTAAAAGCAGAGCCCGAGACAGAGATTTGGATGCGTGCCGTTCGTCAGGGGTGAGGGGCATGTTCTTGGGAGAAGGGGGGGGAGGGGAGCAGGATGGGGCAGCAAGGATGTAGTCTCAGCTGGAGTCCAGCCTCAGCCTGATCGATCAGAGTGGGAGCTCACCTCAGAGCATGAGCCCTGACAAGGCCGTCAGTCATGGGGGCCAGCCTCTGTATCCCTGGGTCACCTTGTCTGATGTCAGAGGGACAGACAGGGATCACCTCCCAGGAGGTGGGAGGTTTGGCCAAAGACAATTCTCTGCAGAAGAGGGTGGCTGTGAGCTATGGCTGCCAGCACTCCCGGCAGGGGGGGATGGGTGCCTCAGCCACGTGTGGAGGGGACCTGGGTGGGACACCCACCGTATCACAGGGAGAGAGGGGCAAGGGAGGATCAAGAAGGATCGTCATGATCTCTCCCAGATCTTTTCCAAGATGGTGCACATGTCCTATGGATTTGTCTCCTGTCTTTCTGTCTCTTGCTAAAAGGCCTCACAGGTGGGGCAGAGGAGCTCAGTAGGAGCTGCACACCTCCGGTGAGCCAGGGCCAGTGTCCCTGTGGGCCCTGGGGAGGGGCAGCAAGGAGGGGACGGGCCCGGCTCTTCACCACTCCCTGAGAGTGTCCTGCCATCCTTTAGGCACCATGGGCCTGACCTTCCCTGCCTTACCCAGGCCCCTGGGTCCTTCCATCCTCTGAGTACCTTCCACACTTGACCACAGACCCAGCAGGCTGGGAGGACTTGCTTTGCCTCACTGAGCCCACGGCGAATTCTTATAAGTGAGGGCTTCATCTTACTTTGATTTTCCAAGTGCCTATCTCATTGCCTTGGCCTTTAATAGGTGTCCACTAAATTGAGCGAATAAAATAGTAGAGTCCTTAATTTTTCTGTGAGGTGGGAGGAAGGCCCAAGACCCGCTCTCATGTCACCACTTGTCAAGGGTATCCTCGTGTTCAGGTAGGGGCTGGGTAAGTCCTTGCCCTTCCCATCCCAACACCCCAGCCCTGGCCAGCACTGAAACCCCCGCTTGGCGTCCCCCATGCCTCCCGTATGGCAGCCTCAGGCAAGGGTGGGCAGTGGGACACAGCAAGGACAGAGAGCTCCCGCTGGTCGGGTGCCCCAACTCCTTGGCCTTAATTTATATGAAATGTGACTCCATCACTCAAAGCCTGCGTCTGGCCTTGGTCGGTGCAGGTAATGATGATATAGGCTCATTTATGCAAGATTATCCTTTTATCACATTTCCAGACTCATTTATGAGGCTCATGTTTCCCCCCGAGGGCGTCATCAAGCAAGTTAAGTTGTACTATTTCCCTCCCGCAGAGAACTGGCGGGAGCCTCCCTCGTTGACGGATGAGGCCCGCTGCCTTTGCCAAATAGGGTCGGCGTGATGGATCTTTTACTTGTGAATATTATAGCTGGAAATTAGCATGTTTATTGAGGTAGAATGTGTTTGTTTACATTCCACTACCCATGGCATTACCTCTTATGACCTGACTTATTTAGTTGAGGATAAGCACAAATGATCCGCATTTTGGCACCCACAAAAAAATTAATGAACTTCCAGATATAGAATTCAGCCTTAAGTAAACACACCAGCAAGGTCTGGGGTGGGGGAGCAGAGGGGCCAGGAAGGGCTCTGGGGGTTTCTGTGGTGAGCAAGGTGGATGGCCTGCTACTCTGACCCCATCTGGAAGGGGCAGCAGGTTGGGAGGCCGAGGAAGGGCAGAGGCTGGTAGATTAGGTGTCCATGCAGAGCACAGGGCCAGCACCCAGCCTGTCTGTTGAGTGGAGGTGACTTCTGTGGATGGAGGAGGGAGCGGAGAGGGGGAGCAATTTGCCTTGACTTGCTTTTTTTTTTTTTTTAACATTTTATTTATTTATTTGAGAGAGAGAGAGAGCACAAGCAGGGGGAGCAGCAGGCAGAGGGAGAAGCAGGCTCCCTGCTGAGCAAGGAGCCTGATGTGGGACTCAATCCCAGGACCCCAGCATTATGACCTGAGCCGAAGGCAGACGCTTAACTGACTGAGCCACCCAGGTGCCCTTCCTTGCCCTGACTTTCTGACAAGTGGGAGTTGGTAGAGGGGATAGAAAGAGACACCAGGAGAGGGAGATGGATTCCCTCCACATCCTCTATACGTTTCTCTCCTTGTGTCCTGATGTGGATCCCGGGGCCCTCTCATGGAGCCTGCAGAGCTCCTGGAGCTCCCAGGAGGTGGGCGTGGGGACAGAGTGAGGTGCCAGGTGGGCGTTTGGTCCATTTTAGCCACAAATCTGTCAGGGACCTGGGGAGGTCTCATCTGCAAAGTGGGGACAGCCTCACTGGTAACCTGGGAAGTAACCAGACTCACGTGGGACATGTCTCTCCATCACCAGGATCCTCAGCGTCAGGCCCAGAAGAGGTGTTCACTGGTGGCCAGACAATGGGCAAACAGGACTATAGATTAGCCTTCAAGAACTTTGTCTGAAAAGGCCCAGGTAGGAAATATTTTGAGTTTTGTGAGCCACGCAGCTCTTCAACTCTGCCACTGGAGTGCAGAAGCAGCCAGAGATAAGATGTACACAAATGAGTGTGTCTGTGGTCCAGGAAGACTTTATCTTTAAAATCAGGTGTGGCTGGATTTGGCCACAGCTCTTCACCTCTGTGTAGGGAGACTGTGGAAGTTTTTGGACTCAGACAGCTGGACTTAAATCCCAGCACCTCTACTCTTCAGCTGTGTGGTGAGGGATTCCTCCCCCCATGCCTACAGGAAAGACTTGTGGGTTGGCTCGAAAAACGGTCTCTGACAATAATAAGTCCCAATGAGCGTACTGTTACTGTGATTTACAGTGCCTCTCGCACACACTTCATTTCTTCATCCCATCCCCTCCAGAATGGCATGCTATTATTATGCCCACTTTATAGAGGAGAAAACCAAGGTCCAGAAAGACTTAGCGACTTTCCAAAGGTCACTGTCTTAGTTCATTTGGGCTGCTGTACCGCTACAACAAAATACCCTAGGCTGTGTAGCTTAGAAACCACACAAATTCATTTTGTACAGTTTCTGAGGCTGAAAAGTCCAAGCTCAAGGCACTGGCAGATTCAGTGTCTAGTGAGACCTGCTTCCTCATAGATGGCAGTCTACTATAACCTCATAAGGTAGAAACAGCAAGGGAGCTCTCTTGGGCCTCTTTTATGAGGGCACAAATCCCATTTTGTGAGGGCCCCACCCTCATGACCTAATCACCTCTCAAAGTCTCCACCTCCTAATCCCCACACAGGGGGCATTAGGTTTCAACATGTGAATTTGGGGTGGGGGGCACATTCAGTCTCTAGTAGTCACCCAATCAGTAAGGGACAGAACAGGGCTTAAGACCAGTGATTTCAGCAGTGAATCGTTACAGTTTCCAGTACACCAGAGCTGTCAGCTGTCCCCAGGCTGGCCATTCCTGCCATAGCAGTGAGCAAATGGACTCTATAGGGGCTTGAAAATCTGTAGATTGGGGATCTGATCTCTCTGTGAGAAGAGGCTACTTTAGATCTCCTCAAATTTTGAGATGTGTAGGCTAGGAATATGGGGATCTTGGCTGTGTAGTGAGGATCCTAAAGTGGGTGGGCAGATTGGGGCTGGAGTAGGGGTTGGGGTGAAGTGACATTGCTGCAGGCTGAGGGATCCCTCCTGGTGCGGAAAGAGGATGGGCAGGCAGTTCTGATTTGCTCAGAGATCAAGCTTTAATATTCGGATAGAGCAGGAAACCCTGTATCAGTTAGGAATGACATTTGGCAGCAAGTCATCAAGACCCCAAAAGGCTAAGGCTTAACAAAAACAAAAACAAAACACAAAAGATCAGGTCTATTTTTCTCTTAGGTACTGTGAAATCCAGGGTGGTCATGGCTGGGGCAACAACTGCAAGATGTCATCAGAGTCTCTGGCATCTTCTATCTTTCTGCTTGGCCAGGGGGATCTGCAAGGGGCTTCCCTGCTCAAGGTTACCTCTTGGTCACAAGATAGCTACCAGAGCTCCAACCATCAGGATCGCATTCTAGGTGGGAGAAAGAAGGAAGGAGAGGAAGCGTGCTGGCCAGCGGAGTTGGCCCCTTTTAAAGGAGACTTCTTGGGAATCCCACCCAAGAAGGGGACAACTTTGGCTTTCACTTCATTGACCAGAATTCATGGGGCTGGCCCTATCTATAAGGGAGGTTGGGAAACATGGATGTTGTAGCTGGTCATGGTTGCCCCAATCAGGACTGTGCTAGTAAGGAAGAAGGGGAGAATGGATCTAGTCTCTACCTCCTTTCCTTAATTGGCCAGAAGAGTAAACTAAGATCCCAGGGAAAGAAGCAACCTGCCCAAGATTGCACAGGAAATGAGGGGCATACCTGAGACCAGAGCCCAAGGTTTCTGACTTTGAGACAGGTGCTTCTTCTCCTGTCCATACTGCTTCATTCCGTAACCACACTCCTGGACCCAAATAATATTTGTTAAGCATCAACTATATGCCAGGTACTATGCTAATGACTTTCCAAGCCTGTTCCATTTAATCTGGTGCCAACCACTCGAGGCAGGCATTACTCTTATTCCCATTTTACAGGGGAAGAAGCTGAGGCTCAACTAAGTGAGGTGACTGCTCCAGGTCACAGAACACATGAGTATGGAATGGGCTTGAAACCCAGGTTCCTGGCCTAGGCTGTGAGCAATCTGGTGCCTGTGGTTAAAATGACCCAGGGACGTCCCCAGTAGGCTGCGGAGTGGTAGTGCTTCTCAGTGACCCTGTCCCTCCAGGCACGCCTTTGGACCATCCCTATAGGCAGCAAGCCTTCCACAGACCAGGGGGCTCCCTGCTCCCCACCCACCTGGCCAGCCTCCCTTTCTGCAGCTTCTCATTCCAGCCAATTACTGCTAATGGAGTGATATGAAATGTAACTAACTTGGGGAAATATCTGTATACTTTAATTAAATCAGTTCGCAATTAGCCATCTGAGTAATGAGGCTAAGGTGTTTTATCTCCCTGTGAGCCAGCGGGCCAGGGGAGCCAAAGGCAGAGGGATTTTGTATGAATAGCATGGTCCTAGTGACACATTCCTCAGGGGTATAGAAGCAGGTGCTGGAAGCCCCAGGAGAGGATTTGGCCCAAATTTACCATGATTAAATAAATACAGCACCTTAGAGAGGAGCTCCTAGGAGCTATTTGTGGGACTAAATTTTTAATGGCTACAGCCTGTTTTTCTTATTAAAAAAATACCAGGACCTTTAATCCAAACACCTCATGGCAAAGCGCTAAAAATTGCACATGCCCACTGTGTGACCCCGAAGTTCCCAGACAGGGTGAATGCCTGGCTGGGCAGACTGGATCCTGTCCAGCAACAGGCTCCCTTCAGGCTCCTTAAAGCTGGCAGGGCAGGGTGAGAGGCCGGAGAAGGATTTGCAGTGGGTGCAAAATTTAAGGGGGTGGCAAAATACTCAGTAATCAAATAATAGTTTAACAGAATAGATTTCTAAAAGCCAAAATCAATGCAAAAAGTTGATAAACAAAATTTCAACATTTTTAATAAACCAGGGTCAATAACAAGGCCACGCCATGCTGAGCCATACTGGAGTCTGAAGCAAAAGGAAAAATCAGTAATATTGATCTTGTCTTTATTTAAAAATTTTATATTTTGTTCAACATGGATTTTGGGGGATTAACTTTGGTTTAAAAAATGTTGCATTAAAATATTGTATATCTTGATGCCTCCATTCTTCAGCACCTCCTTGTATGCCTGTAGGCAAGTGCCTCACTCCCCTCACTGTAGTCCTGGCCCTGTGGCTGGGTTTGCCTCTTAGAGCTTGCATCTCCTTTGGTAGAATGACCATTCTGTGTGCCCCTCTAGGATCCAGCTGGGTTTTTAGGGGTTCTATGTGGTTGAATTTATGGTGGCAGAGATGAGAGTGGCCTTTGGGACTTTAGACCATGAATGCAGAGAGTAGACTCCTGGTTGTTCCAGCAAGACCCAGAGACTAGAAGCAACGGGCCCAAGGTCACACAGCAAGTTTGTGGCAGAACTAGAACCGGTGCTGGGTTTTCCTGATTCCCTACAGGGCTGTTACTCATCAGAGGAAAGATGGGCTTCTCAGGTGACTATGGGTAAAAGCCATCATAGAGCTGCCCTCCATGAAGGGAGGCCCTAAGAAAGTGACCCAGGGTGGATGGTGCTGATGGGTGGGCCTGGGTCCCACCTACAAGCCCCTTCTCCCTCCCAATGACTGGTGCCGAGGTGGCCACATGACCCAGTTCTGGCCATTAGGACACAGCAGAAGTCGTTGGCTGGGGCTAATGGGGACAGAATCGGCTGATGTCCTTTTAGATCTTTTTGCCTCCTCTTCCCCCATCATGTCTTGAACTTGCACTCTGTGCCTGGAAGTGAGCAGTTGCCTCATGACCTTGAGGACAAAAGCCACATGCTAAGGACGGTGGAGCAGAAAGAGGGGAGGAGCCTGGGCCTCAAGGCCCCTTGAACCCTCTGTTCCAGCCCTGGGCTGCCTACCCCATCCCTTCTTCAGTGAATTAAATTAATGCTGTCTGCTCAGGCCACGATTAGCTGGATTTTCTACAGCACTCACAGCTTGAATGGTATCCTAGCAGCTCTGTCACCCATGGTGACAAGAGCAGCTTTTGGTGAAAGTGATTTGGTATGCACATGGCTCATTCCTTGCTTCATTCAAGTCTCTGCTCCCCGTCACCTCCTTGGGGAAGCCTTCCCTGACTGCCCTATCTAAATAGCAGCTCCCATCACTCTCCATTCCTTTTCTCTGCGCTACTTTTTAATGGTTCTTGCCGATTTCTACCAGACATTGTGTGATGTGATTATTTGTTACTTGGAATCCTCCCCTGGAGTTAGTTCCATGGGGGCAAGGCTCTTCCGTCTCCTTTCATGGCTGTACCCACGATGCCTAGAACAGTAGTGGGCATAGAGTAGGTCCTCAGGAAATACTATCGAATGGATGGACATACTCTGAGCCAGCTGGGTCCTGAGCCTTTGCTCCTGTCTCTGACATCTGCCAGCTTTCTGCGGTGGCAAGTTAACATGGTCCCTGGAATTAGGATTTCCACTTCCTCTCTGGTGCCGGCCCTCAGTACCCAATTGTGAAGGCCTCTTATTGACCCCTCTGCTCTCCTGTGATGGACACCATTGGACACCCCAGATCTCAGCCGGCTTGCCTGTGGGCTCTGTCGCTACCTGCCTTGTCTCACCAGACATCCACTCTACTCAAGTCCCATGAGGGCTGGGCACCCCTGCCCCATCCTTCTTCATCCTCATTCTCAATGTCATTGTCCTTGTGGGATCCCAGGTGGTGAGGACACCGTGTGAGAACTCCCAACTCTCCTGTTGACAATACATCAAAAGCCATTACCTCCTGGTTCAGATTTCCAAGATGGGAGCCTGCCTCTAAGAAAACAAAATGAATGGGTTTGGTGTGCCAGACTCCATTAACTGGCTACCCGAACTAATCAACAGCAGGAATTCAAGGAAATTGCAAATTGAGAAGCCAGATTATTTGGGTCTCTTGATTGAGATTGGAAGAATAATTGTTGGAGGGTTCCATTTGATAAGCTTTGTTTACTAACCCTAGATCTTGTTTTGATATTTCAATCTCAATTATTGGGGGTATGGCCACACTAAAATAAATAATTGTGCCATTGTTGCTGGTAGGACCTCAGAGCTCCTTTACCCACATCCTTCCATTTTATAGATGGAGAAAATAAGGCCCAGACCAGAGAGGGAAAGGAGCTTCCCCCGCTAGATCCCCCAGGAGTTAGAGGCCCCCAGCTAGGGCACTAGGGCACGTCTACTTCTGAGAAAACAAGCAAGAGGTTCAAGGAGCCTCAGAGGGCATTTTTCTGACATGGCCATCAATGCATCCTGAAGGAGTTAAAGAACCAGATATCCTCACCAGTTAAGGAAATAGACAGATATGATGGGAGGGGGCAGCATGTGATTGTCTCCAAGCCCCTGAGTCTTCTTCAGGAGGTAAAAATGGCTGCCACATCGGTATCCCCTTCTGCCAGGAGCCGTCTTTATCTTGTAGTTACTGAGAATGCCATGGAGCCAGAGTATTACAGAGAATCACCGTGTGTGAGGGACATTCTGGAGAACCTTCCTTGAGACCTGGAAATGCCCAGTTCTCTAGCAGTCAGGGCTAGCATTCGGGTCTCCAGAGTCCGCAGTGAGGCTGCTCTTCCTGACTCCCCACTGCCTGGTCCAGCTTCCAGCACTGTGATGTTGAGCAGACCCAGATGCCTGTCCCTGCAGATGCCTGTCCCTGCAGGTGGTTCCCCGGGGAAATTGGGGAACAGGGTGCAGAACCAGAAGAGAGAAGGAAAATTGCCATTGGGTGATGTCAGGAGGTCTCAAGAGGAGGAGGCTCTGCACCTGGAGAACAGAATTTAGTGGGCAGAGGGATATTTGTTATTAGGGGGAAACCAGTGGGTGCAGGAGACATGTTCAGGGAAAATTCATTCGTTCTACACAACTTTTTTCGAGTCCTTATTATGTACCAGGTTCCTTATATATGCCGTTTATTTTAATTCTCACAACAACTCTATAAAGGAGGCAGTATTTTGCTTCTGTTTGGCAGTTAGAGAAAGAGGTGCAGAGAAGTTAATTTGCCCAGGCTCACACAAGTGGGAGGGAAAGAATTCGGACCCAGGAGTAGATATCTCCTTCCACTATAGGATATGCAAATCACTTATAATTGGAATCCTAGGAATGGACTGTCATGTATAGGTTTGTGGGTGCGCTCACAGGAAAGGGGATTCAGGGTACTAGAGAGACCCTGGGCCCCTAGCACAGTTGGGCCCTGGTTCCCTCTTTCCTGTCAAAACCTTTCCAATCTTCAAAGAAAGCCTCTTGAACCCTCCAATCATTCACATATTCATTTTTTTGACATATGTGACCAGTACCTTCTCTTCTGTCAGGTGCTATAGTAGATATTGGGAATGCACACAATAGGATGTGGTCCTTTTCCTCAAGGAGTTGTCAGGCAAGGACTAGATCCGTCTCTGTTTCCTTCTGTGGCTCAAGCATTACATCAAACGACACATCATCCCAGCCATCTTGGTCCCTCATCCCAGCATCCTTATTAGTGGCTCTAGCACCACCACCATACTGTACCCTTGCGTTAATACCAGCTCAGCTTGCACTAGTTCTTTTAGCAGCTGTACCCCATCTTTAGGAGTCAGTTTATGGATTACTAAAACCCCAGGGATTTTAAACAGGAAACTGCTATCAAGTATCCCCCATCCTATGCTCAGCCAATTGATTGTTTGAACTCAAATGGGAAACTACATTTTTAAAAGAGATTTATTTATTTGAGAGAGAGAGGGAGAGAGAGCACGAGCAAGGGGAGGGGCGGAGGGAGAGAGAGAGAGAGAATCCTGAAGCCGACTCCATGCTGAGCGCAGAGCCTGCCACGAGGCTCGATCCCAGGACCCTGAGATCACAACCTGAACTGAAATCAAGAGTTGGACGCTTAACCAACTGAGCCACCCAGGTGCCCCTACATTTATTTTTTTTGTCTGTTAAACTTCACCTTATTGTATCCAATCTATTTTTTTTTTTTTTTGTAGCCTATTAAGTACTTTTCCAGTCTCCATTTTGCCACTCAAGTGTTTCTGCAATGCCTGGAAATGAGGAAAGTCTACTTTGAGAGTCTTCATTCAAAGCAGTAAAATGTAGACTAGAAGAGAGATAAGGATAGGCCTTATGACATTTCACCAGTGACCTCCTTCCGATTGATCGCCCCATATCGTTTGTGTGGGGTGGATTAACCAGCTGTGAATCTGCATATCCAAGCTCTCATCTTGCCCCATCTCTCCATTTTGTTCACAAGGCCAACGACGGAGACTTACAAAATACTTTGCAGGAATCAAAATGCATTACGTCTAAAAGCATCCCAACAGAGGGAGACCAGGAGAGCTGAGCATATATATGCCTTTTCTTGGTGAATCCCCACTAATTCCTAGTAGTCATCATTTCTTTGGGTCCTAACTGCTTATCAACTAGGAGACTCCTATTAGTTGCCAAAGAAAGTTCTCCGAGGGGAGGTAACAACTTTGCAGGTCAAGGGTGACGGGCTTCCACGGCAGCAGGAGATCCAGCTCTCCCCACGGGCAGCAGGGGGAGGGGCAGGCATGGCAGAAACTAGCACAGGAAGTCGCCTTGGGGAAGGCGTGTGAGGAATAAAAGCCACGAGAGGTTTTCCAGGAGAAAAGAATTTAAAACCTGAATCTGGAAAACCTAGTAGAAACAGAATGAGATGGAACATTTCATCTGACCTTGGGGTCTAGGCCATGGGGGAGAATGGCCCATCCAGTACTACAAAGGAGGAAGCGCACAGTCCTACACTCGAGGCAGGTGATACCAAAGACATAACACAGTCCTGGTTCTTCTGGGAGTTAAGGTGTGAGAGGGAACCTGAGAAGCAGCTGGAGCTGTGGGGCATCCTCAGAGCCCGAATACTTGCAGTCACTGAAAGGGCTGGCTTTTTAATACAGGTGTGCCCCGCTTCGGGTCCTGGTTGGTTAATCGTCACCTAGGCACCGCGCCTGCATATCTCGCTATAGCCACCGGAGGTGGTATTTTCGGTTAGCGATACAGGTTGGGTTTTCCCACTCATGCCACCTGGTGGTTACTTGTGGAACCACAGGACCGATGTTTAGGATAAGCATTGGTAAGGATCACAATGCACTGCATAAATCATTCAATTTGCAAAAAAGCATGCCAATTCGATTTGGTGTTTGTAAAGTCACGGTGGCCATAAACAATTCCAGGTGGTGAGAAAAACACTTGTGGAGGGGACACAAGAACAAAATAGACCAATGGAAGGGAATGTAACAGGAGTATTTGTGTGTGCGGGATGACTGGCAGGGGTTGTCCACGCAAGATAGAAGACACAAGGGAGAAGGACAAGAAGGAAATGGAAATGGACCAACTTAACGAGACTGGAGGGATTCCTGAGCTATGGCTTTGCCTCCAGCTAATCCTGTCACTCTTCGGTGTCTCCCTCACTTTACCACTTAATTTAATTCAACAGGCCTGTATTGAACACAGACGTGCTTCACGAGAGGTGGGCCATCCTGAGCAATCAGGAGGAGCTCTTTTCACCTCTTCCTCAAGCTGCCCACAGAGTTTGGCCCCTGAAGGCTGTGGCATGCTTGGGGTCTTGGGAGAGATGTCTTCCTACTTCATGCATTCTTTAAAAAAAAATTATTAATTGTGGTAAAATACACATAGCATAAAGTTTACTACCTTAACCATTTTGAAGTGTGCGGCTCAGTAGCACTAAGTACATTCACGCTGGTGTGCAACTCTACCACCATCCGTCCACAGAACTCTTCTCATCTTCCCAAACTCAAAACTCCATCGCTGTTAAATACTAACACCCGGTCCTCCCTTCTTCCAGCCCCTTCCATTGTCATTTCTGTCTCTGTGAATTGGACTATTTTAGGTACCTCCTATAAGTGGCATCCATACAGGGTTTGTCTTTTTGGTGACTGATTTATTTCACTGAGCACCATGTCTTCAAGGTTTACCTCTGTTGTAGCCTGTGTCAGACTCTCCTCTCTTTGTAAGACTGCATGATATTCCGTTGTGTGTATATAACCACATTTTGTTTATCCATTCATCCCTTCGTGGACGTTTGGGCTGCTTCCACTCTGTGTCTATAGTGAGTAATGCTGCCATGAACGTGGCTGTGGGAACATCTGTGCGTGTCCCTGCTTTCACTTCTTTTAGGTATACACCCAGAAGTGAAAGTGCCAGATTATATGGTCATTCTATTTTTAACTTTTTACATCTCCACAGCGATCTCATGCATTCTTATGAGGAAATGCCACCCTGGCTCCAGCTAAACATGAAATGCCCCAGGGAACGAGAATGGGAAGCTCCCCGAGATGGAATGTCATCTCCCGGTGGAAAAGAACGGCTTGTATTTTTTGGGTTTCACCTCGTGCTTCTCTCTGTCATAACCCCCACCCTGAATGCAAATAGCATCCACATACTGAAGTCAGATTTCAAACCCACCAAGGCTGGGGCCGAGAAGAATGCTGACTCCCTTGGCAGGATAGGAGGAGGTAGAGGCCCTGATAATAAGTTGGGGAGCACAGCTCTCTGTCCACGGAAAAACGAATCTTCTAACCCTGGGGGGGATTTGGGATCTATAGTGAGGACTCATCAGATACTCAAGGAGAATCAAGTATCAGTGTGGAAGGCGAGTCCCCCACACCACTGTCTCCGTCCACCCCCACAGCCCCTAGCTTGCATGGAGGGAGGACAGCTCCTCTTGGAGCAAAAAGGGTGATGGAACCCATTCCCGTCATTACTTGATGCCATCTGCAGGGGGCAACCTGGCACAGAGGAAGGTGGGGCTTTGGCCAGAGAGAGACCTGGGTTTAAATCCTCCTTCTTCTACCTACTGCTCATGTGACTTTGGACGTGTTCCCAAATTTCTTTCGGACTCATTTCAGAGTCCATAAGACCAACGACGACAATCATGTTGACTTTTCCCTGTAGTAAGGATGACATGACATGGAGGACGTGCAGTTCCAAGCCGAGCACCCAGAACATAGGGCTTCGGTTGGTTAACAGCTGAAACCCAGATTCGGTGGGCATCTCTTTCTTCCTTCCTCCCCGGTCCTTCCTCAGTTATTGACTTTGACTGTGTTCTGCCAGAGTTCTCATCTCTCCAGGCTGCCAGGGCCAGTCTTCCAAGGGGCCTTTTCTCACCCACAGTGGCTCCATCTTTGATTTCTGGTGGACCTCTTGGTTCCTGATTAGCTCAGAGGCGTCTCTCTCTCTTGGGCCTCCCTATTCAGTGGGTGACAGGGGCATGACATGAAACCACCCCCTCTGGAGCTAACCCCAAGGCAGGGCCATGCTCTGCGCTCCACCATCTCCTCTGGTTGCAGACGGTGTGAGGGAGGGCGGCCAGCCCAGGTGAGCATGACCGGCCCAGCCCCGGCTCCATCTGGCTTTTGTTCGATTGGGTTACAACCTTAATGTTACTTAACTGAAGAGGACTTTGGGGTGTGTGTGTGTGTGTGTGTGTGTGCGTGTATCTGTGCGTCTGTGTGTTAATGGCAATTTGTGATAGATGCCTTTGGCGCCCACACATTCAATAACACCCACACTCACAAAAAAAGAAGGGGGGAGGGGAGCCGTTTTTATGGGAGATAACATAACTGCTTGCAATTTGGCTATTCATTGTATCTTTGGCATTTTATGTACTGCATTAGCAGAGGCAATTTCATGCATATGGATATAATGCATTAAGTGGAGGCATTTAAATATAGTGAAACTAATTTTATGATGATTAGTTGAAGGAAAACATTGCATTCGTATCATCTATATAGAAGCCAATTTGCATGAAAATGCCCAAAGTTGCTATGCCAACATTTTCTGTGCTGCTGGTCGGGGTCGTCTCCGAGTCAAGACTTTGTATTAAAAATCGGTCTCCAGTGCCCGTGTCTGTTAATTCATTGCAAGCTGTAGGCCATTTGCTCACAAAGCGCTCGCAGTAAAACAAATGAATAGCTAAAATACTCATTTGCATGATTCCCATTTGAAAACGATTCCCCTGAAATTAAAAAAGCGTGTTACTCGGTTGTGAAGATGGATGGGCCAGTGAGGCGGGCAATTAATATTTTCGGCGTTCTCTTTAAAGCCCTCCCAAGACTGAGAACAGCACATGCCAGACAAATTGGGCCCCACAACAGTTTCAGGGCCTCGGCGGCAGCAGCTTGCTTCCACTGTCTCCCCTTTATTGTCTCACTTACATTATGCAGTAATTAAAACTATTTACCATTCCTACTTATCCGCCATCTGCTACCACGGAAGGTTCCTCTTCTTTAGAAAGCCTTCTTAAAGGACCGCGAGGAGAGGGGAGGGGCCTGGCGCTGGCTTGGGGGGGAGGAAGCAGTTTTGGGGCTCTCTCCCCCTCCCCCTGCCACGTCTACCTGTCCCTCCTCGAAAGGAAGGATGCAGTGATGGAGGAGGTCGTGGGTGTGGAGCTGGTGCCTGAGCCAGCCGGTTGTTGTGTGGGAAGGACGGGGGGTTGTTACAGCACAGCCTCCTTCATCTTTTGGGGAGAGTTTTAGTTTAGATCTGGGGTGATCCGTAGGTGTAGAGGGAGCCTAGGCCTGCATCCTCTCGTAATTAATGACTGAAAAGGGCCTGGTGGCTTTGACCATGCAGTTGGGGTCTGGGGCAAAGCCACCAACTACAGTTGTACAAGTTGTTCACTGCACAAGTGTGCCCAGCCCCAGGAGCTGTAAATCCATGTGACAGTCTGAGGTCCTGTGGGGCGGTGTCTGCCCTTAGAGGTCGCCTTCTTCAAATTCACACAAAGACACTCTGTGATCTAGCTGTGGCCTTGTCTGAGAGAAGCCATTTTGCAAGCAACCAAGTTGCTTGCTGCCTCTTTTCTGTGGCAACTGATACCTCTCAGACTGGTTCAACCATGGGGCCTGGCCTTGCACAGGCTTAGCATTTGTTTGCAGGGGCTGAGCTAGGAGGTCCAAAGAGCAGCCTTCTCTGCAAACATTTTCATTTCCTCCTGGGCCCAGCTCCCAAAGTAAGGAGAAAGCAAACACAGCAGGAAATGAGGACATTCTCTCTCCGAGATGGCGGGCCAGCCCAGAGCCTGCATGCTTTTGGCCGACAGCATCCTTGGGAGAACAGGGCCGGCATCGGGAACGCTTTCTGCTTCCTCTTGTCTTCAGAGCCCACCCCGGTGCTGGGCACACAGCACGTCTCCCAAAGTACTTGTTGAATGAAGTCAACGGTGATCCCTGCCCAGTGGTGAAGCCTCTTCTGAAACTTGATCCAGCAGACTCTTAGCTCACATCTCACCTTCCCATTGCAGTGGTCTTTTTCTGGAACTTAGCCAAAGGGTTTGCATTTGCCTAGAACCCAGCTTCTTGGCTCTGACTTTTCTGGCCCTCTTCCTCACCGGAGGCCTCAAGGCCATGCACAGCAGCACTCCACATCTGGCCTAGGCCTGGACACCCCTTCTGCCCTCTCATCTCTGGTAACTTCACCTCTGCTCCTCTACCCTCCTAGCCCCAGAGACCGCTCTCTCGCCTCCACTAACTTATGTGGCGCTGAGTTGCTACCCAGCATCGCTGAGACACCTCCATCTCCGGGTGGCTCTGGAACCTCCCAGCACTGGCAGGTCAGAGAGGACGCTGGGCCATTCCTAATGACGTCATAATGCTTTACTGAAGATGCTGGTTTGGGTTCCACACAAGAAGGGTGAATTTCCAACGAGGGCTTTGCCCAACAATGGTGTGGATGTTAATGGCCTCGGAGGTAGTAAGTCCCACATTGTTGTCACTAAAGATGTGATGGCATCTGGGAGTCACACATCAGAATCTCCACCTCCAAGGCAAAGCTCCCTGCCAGGCAATGAGAGCTCCCCTGTTTCTAGACTAACTAGGAACTCATTCTCACCAACGGGACACAGAAGGAACGTAACTGGACAGTGTGGGTTATATAATTAAAGCAAATACACATGTGTGGGGAAAAGGCAAGGCTTAACCCAGAGGATAGTTCTTTTGAAGGCTTACCTACAGCCAGGAAGGGAGCAAGGGGTGCCTTCTGAGGCTTCTCAAATGCTGTCCCCAAACATTAGCCACCATCTTCCTGGGCCCCTGAAGACTAACCAGGGTGCCAGACACAACCAGTGTGCTAGAAAGGGCAGTGACCTTCGCCCTCCCACCATTGATTGTCTGACCCTAGGGCAGCCCTCAAAACTCTCTGCTATTCTCGGTCTTCTCAACCACTAAATGGGGGTTCATGCCTGCCTGTCTTGAGACAGGTTGTCTTGAACCCTTTAGTTAATGCTTACATCATATTTTGGTGGCCAGTCTGTATCCCCAGAGCAAGCATGTACCCTCCTGGAGTTGATGGAAGCATCTTGTTCACTGAGAACAGCTTGGCAGGTGCAAGTGTTTGAGATGTCAGTTGTTCTTGTTTGCACCTGCAGAGAGTCCGTCTTTGCAATTCAGAGTCAGGTGCTTGACAAACTGGGCCCGGCCTAGCATTAACGGGAGGCAGGCAGGGAGGAGGAACGGCAGCGTGTTGATACCTAGAGCACCCACTCTGTGCCAAGCCCTGTGCTAGGCCTATCACGCGAGTGACATCCCTCTAATTCATATGGTCCTCATTCAACTGATGGAAAATTAGGGCTCAGAGCATCCAGGTTGAGTCCCAATGTCTAGTGCACTTCCTAACTTGCTGTGTGACCTCGGGCAGGTCACTTGCTCTCTCTGAGCCTCCATCTCCCGATGTCCACCTCACATCTGCTGCAGTTCCCCACCCCACCCTGCCTTTCAAATTCTCTGCTGGCTGCTAAGCTGCGTCTCCTGGTAAATCATTATCACTATTATCGTGAAGCCTTGTTAAGACACGAGTGAGAGAGAAGCATTCCTAGTCACCAAAGAAGACATTAGTAAAAGTAAACCCGGAAGCGGGAATCTGGAAGGGAGGGGGAGAAAAAAGGGCAGAAAAGGCAAAATTAACCCCACCAAAACCACCTTGGAGGGACTGGCCAGAGTAAAGGCGGGGGGGAGGGGGAGCCGAATACCTACTTAGTCACCACCACTAAAGATCAATACTGGACCAAAATAGAATCCCACGTAGGAAATGATCTTGCTCCACAGCCCTGGAAAAAAAATTTTAACATAGAGAAGCCATTTAAAGCAGAAAAAATATTTGTATGTAAAAGGAAATATTTTAGGTAGGAGTTGAATACCAAATGATTTTGGGTCTCTGTGGGGAGTAATGAGGCATAGCAAACACACAATTCTATATGCATGTAATATTATCATCGCACGCCTCGGAAAGCTTTTAAATCACAGAAATGCAGTTAGGGACCATTGTACAAAATAAACATCCCACTTGGTGTCTTGCTGCCCTAAGTTCCTTGATCTAGAGCAGCACTGCCAGATTTTTACAGCCCCATAAATTAACGTGGTGCTGATTTGATTGAGCTAAATTAATAAGACTTGTGCTTTGTTGCAAAATAACTATTACAGTATGTTGTGGGGACGCACTGCCGATAAGGAAATTGCCGCCTTTAACAATCCCACTGAAGTTTCATGGAGGATTTCAAAACCGATTTTAATTAAAACAAAAGCCGATGTGTGGCAATAATGTGGGTGTTAAGGAGAGAAAATGCAAAATGTCTTTTTAAATCCATTTTAATATGTCTTAAGGACTGGATGATCGATGTGGTGGGAGACGGTGGCTGACACGGCTCTGGGATGCTGCCTGCGTGCCCCGCTTGGGCGACACGGGCACCTTGCGCCCACCCCCCGGCCTCTGCGCCGGCTCACGACTTCTGGGCGAGGAGGGGTCAGCTCCTGAGTTGGGGGCTCCAGTGGGGGGTGGGGAAGACCTCCCTTTCCGGGGCTTTCTCGGTTCCAGAGACGAAGGCAGAGCTGGGCCCTGTTCTCCTGGCCGCTGGAGGCTGAAGCCAGGCCAGCAGGCCCCAGCCTCAGCCCCAGGCCTGGCCCCGGCACCCCCCCCGCTCGCCTGTGACCGGCTCCCCAGCTGCTGCCCCCACTCAGGGTGGCCTCTGTCTGGGAACCCTGAGGGGCAGGGGTTTTAAATAAGAAACAGCGGGAGTGTGCTAGCAAGAGGAAATGCACAGAGTGGTCAGGCCCAGGGCACCTGCAGAGCGGGCAGCGGAGAGCTAGGTCCAGCAGGGAGGGCCGGCCCAGGAGCCTCAAAATTGGAGCCACTGGGGGTGCCTTGGGGCAGGAGGAGGCGGGCAACCAGGGCTGGCTGTGCCTCTGGTGCTGGGCACCGAGTCTGAGTTTGGTTGGCCCCCTTGCCAGAGGCACACTAAATCTGAACCTCCTGGGGCGCCTGGGTGGCTCAGTTGGTTAAGCATCTGCCTTCAGCTCCGGTCATGGTCCCAGGGTCCTGGGATTGAGCTCCGCAGGAGCCTGCTTCTCCCTCTCCTCCCCACTTGTGCTCTCTCTCACTATCTCTCTCACTATCTGTCCCTCTCAAATGAATAAAATCTTAAAAAAAAAATCTGAACCTCCCACTCCTCTGTTCCCGCAGCTGTAAAATGGAAATAATGACCGAACTCACCTCACAGAGCTGCTGTGAGGACATGAGGTTGGTGCCTGGTGCACTAATGCCTAAAAATGTAGGTTATTGACAGAGAAAAACCCAGCAACAAAAATACTAGCTCTTTTTTTTTTACTTGTTTTAAATCAGAGACAATTAGCCCTTACTTGAGGCCTTGTGATGTAGAGACAATACTAACACAAAGACCAGGTACTGATATTCTGAGACGCTGTGATGTCCTGGGTGCTGTTCTGAGCAGTTGGTTCACATGCGCCATCTCCCGTGAGGGTTGGACGAGAAGGCAGGTGTCTCCGTCACAGTGTCATAAGTGGTAGAGCTGGGATTTGAACTAGAGCCCTGCCATCCCAAAGCCCCTCTCAGAACTGCTAGGTCAGTGGCCTTCAACCTTCTTTGAAAAATAATACATTTTCCCACACGACCCAGCGTATATATACACATACCCTTACCACGAAGGTGGAAGTTTCACAGATATAATACCCTTATTACATATGATGCATATAATGTTTTTATTTCATTTCTTTTGTAAAAGAAATTGTTCACGACTCACTAAATTCCTTGCAACCTGTTCTTGAGACTCAACCTTTTGTTTGGAAAATGCCACCCGCACCTGCCACCCTATGGGAGAGTTTCTGTATTTTGTCTCCTTTGACCAGCGCACCTGCCCGGGAGGTGGGTAGTGGTGTGCCCATTTTAGAAACGAGGAACAGAGACTAAGGAAGGAGGAGTGGCTTGGCCCCAGCTCTGACCATGGGGCTTGTGATTGCTCAGCGTACCAACTGCCACGACACCATATGCTCCTTTAGGGGAAGTCCCACATCTGCCTGGTTCTTTCCCTGTGTCCGCCCAGTGCCCGGCATGTCGCAGCCCCCCAGGGACTGTTGAATGAATGAATCAGTGGTGTGGTCAGGGCGCCAGTTCCTATACTTGGCCTCCCTAGCTCACCAGGCTCCGTTCCAGAGCTCTCTCTGGCTTCTCTTGGGTACCTGTCCTCCCTCCTTTTGTCTCCCAAAGGCCGGGGCCAGCTTGGCCTCATAGGCCTCCGTCAGGTCAAAGGTTACGGCTGAGAGGACCAGAAATACTTTTAGCAGGGAGAGGATGTGAGGGGAGTCCTGAGAGGAACTACAGCAGGGACACCCTGCAGCTCATCACCTGGGGAGCCCAGAAGGAGGAAGTTGTGACATTCAGAGGAGGCAGAGAGGAAAGTGCAGGGGAGCATTGGAATTTGGTTCGTCTGTTGGAGCCTGTGTGGAGGTGGGGTCAGGTCCACATCCTTGTAGGGAGGCTGCAGTGTCCTCATGGGTTAATGAGGAGACAATTACAGGCAGAACCAGCAGCCTCCACCAGAGGTTTGCCTTAAACACAGAGGGAACTAGTTCTGCCTGTCAACTCTGCTGGCCCAGGACTTGAGGTTGAGATGTGGGATCCTAACCATACTAATGAGGGAGTCCTAAGGATCCAGACAGTGCTTGGGTCTGGTGGGATGCCCAGCAAGAGGCTGGAGGGAGAGAGGGGGCGCAGAAGCAAGCTTGGACGCATCCTGAGTGCCTGGAGCCAGAGAAGGGGTGGGAGCTCTGGGGATACCGTGTCTCAGAAGACACTAGGGAGGAAGATGGTGAGAATAATGCACTGGAAGGGGGGTAAGGCCCCTTAGGAGGCTATGCAGTCCTCCAGGCTCAAAGCTCCTTCCCCACAGGGAAATTTCCATCTCCTTTTGCCAGGGACACTAGTCCCTTGGCTGTTTCTTCCTTGGGTCTTATACTGAAGTGGCTACTCTCTTCTGCTATAGAAGATTCCATTTGCTTCTGCACCAGTGAACAGGAGACCTCAGAGGGATGAGCCAGCACTTTGGAGAACTGGCTCCCCACCCCCAACAATGTAGTAAGGTTGCCGCATCCATGCTCTGGCCACGCTATGGCTGCCTCCTTCTGTGGGGCTCAAGATAACCTCTCCAAATCATACTTATACCATTTGGGCTGTGAGATCTAAACCCCAGGTTGTTTCCTCCCTAGCTGGGTGACCTTGGGCAAGGTATTTCAGTGTTCAGTGTTCTTGGTCTTAGTTTACCCATCTGTAAAATGGGTACTACTACTTATAGGGCTGTCATGAGGATTAAATGGGTCCATTTAATTGATTAAATGGGTTCATTAGCGAGGGCACCTGGTAAGCATTGGTAAGAGGTAGAATTATCGTTTTTATTATCTTTATCCCTCTTACAGACACTGAACAGTATCTTAGCAAGGTTTGTGCAGGGGGTGGGATACAGACCTGCATAAGACAAGGGCCTGCCTTCAAGGAGCTGAGTGCCCGGGGAGACAGATAGTGAGAAGCTGAAGAAGCCCTGCTCTGGGACGCTGCTCATGCCACAGCATACGGATGGACTTCCCCACGGTGGGGTAACTTACATGGATGGCCATGGTCTGGGCACTTGGGAGCAAGAAGCACTCCCCCACCTCCTCCGCCCCCCCCCCCCCCCCGGCCCTGCTGCCTGCTGAACACCTCTCATTTTCCACTTTCTGCTATGTTCTGGAGCCTTAGAGAATCAAACCCAGGACTTCAGACTCCAGATTCAGTGCTTCCCCTAAGAAGCCACAAAACAAAGATCCTGTCTCCTGCTTCCTGCTGGTGCCCCTTCCCCATCCCAGAACATCAGAGCAGAAGGAACCCCATGCATATCAAGTTGGTTCTCCGTACGCTCTGGATAGCTGAGGAGACTGAGGTCTGGCTAGAAGGGGCTGACATGGGCCCTGCAGGGATGAAGTCAGACCCAGCCAGGACCCAGCTCTCTTGCCTCTCAGACTGGGGCTCCCCCACCTTCTCACAACAACCTCTCCATCACATGCTCCCTCTTTTTGCTGCAGCTGAGGGTGTTGAGAGGCAGAAAGAGTAGGAGCCTTATGGACCAGGCCCACTCGTTCTCCCCATGAGCTCTTAGGCCTTACATTCATTGGATTTTTCCTTTTTGTTTCCTAATTTTATCTTTTTTAAAATTAAAGTATCATTAACATTAACATGTTTCAGGTGTACAATATAGTGATTCAGCAATTCTATACCTTACTCAGTGCTCATCATGTTTAAGTGTACTCTTAATCCCCTTCACCTATGTCGCCCTTCCCCCACCCACCTACCCTCTGGCAACCAGTTTGTTCTCTGTATTTGAGTCTGGTTTTTTTGTTTCTTTTTTCTTTGTTTGTTTGGTTTCTTAAGTTCCACATAGGAGTGAAATCATATGGTAGTTGTCTTTCTCTGACTTATCTTGCTTAGCATAATACTCTCCAGTTCCATCTGTGTTGGTGCAAATGGCAGGATTTCATTCTTTTTATGGCTGAATAAATTTTATTTCCCAGGTTCTAATATCTTATTTTTAAAAATTCAATTGATTTTATTATCCATAAACTCACTATTTTCAACTCTTGAGTTCCTTTTGGTATTTGTTTTTTAAAAAATTTTTATCATCTTATTCTCATTCTAATTTTGACTTTTTATAATTCTCTTATCCTGCCTTTATTATCTCTCTATTCTTTATTTTTCCCTCCTCTTGCTCCCTCTTTGTAATCCTCTTTACCTGGGAATGGGCATTTATGCCAGGAAGTAAGATGAGTGGGTGCAAGGGAATCAAAATGAAGAAGGGCCCTGTGCACACCTGGAGATGGTTGGATGCCTCAGTCCCCCCACTGTTTTTGTGGTTGTCAGTCTGGCATGCCTGTTTAAAGAAGGGGCGTTGCATCCCTCGGTTAACTCAGTGTGGTCACAGGATGGGTTCATTGGAATCAAGTTGCCTCCTGGCCATTCATGTCAATTGAGCCTTAAGAAGAGCTGCATCTCTTGGGGCTCCTGGGTGGTGCAGTTGGTTGAGCAACTGACTCTTGGTTTCAGCTCAGGTTGTGATCTCGGGGTTGTGAGAACGAGCCCCACATCTCAGCATGGCTCTACACTCAACATGCAGTCTGCTTGAGATTCTCTCTCCATCTCCCTCTGCCCCTCCCACTCATGCTCTCTCTCTCTAAAATAAATACGCCTAAATAAATACGTCTTTTAAAAAATAAAAGAGCTGCATCTCTTAAAAGCTACAGTCTTCACTGTATCAAGTCCAAGAAATTGGAGCAACCATGCCAACAGCATGATGCTCATTGATGGCACCCCCTGATATCAATCAATCTTCCACTTCTTCCCCTTCCCTGAGCTCCGTCCAAGCTGCCATCGTCTCTCATCCTAACCACTGCAACAGCCTCTACACTACTCCATCTAAATTTACACTGTCTCCAACTCCACACAGCAACCACAGCCACTTTTCTTGGAGTAATATCTGACTGTGTCATCCTCCTGCTTAAAAGTCTCCCAGGACCTTGGCAAAATAGTGTGAGGTTAGGAGAATCAGGACCGTCCTCCCTGGAGAACACAGACCAGTTACTCAGGTGCATGGGCAGGGCTCACATTTAGTGAGCTAGGAACCTCTACCATCCTCACCAGGACTTTTTGCCCAACAGCCACCACTCATCACCCCCACCACCCACTGGATTGGACCATCCTACTTCCTGTTTTGGTTTCTCCAATTGAGAAAACATGCTAATCCAGGGGTGTGGAGAAAGCAAAGAGCAGACTCTATTTCCAGGAATATGGCAGTTTGGGTCCTTTAGATCAACTCTCAGGGTAGAAACAACTAGATATGCTGAATAAAGTGAAAAAAATATCTTCTTAAAGACATTAAAGAGCTGACAAGATAGTAAGAAGCTACAGGGCCAAAAGCTAATTGAAAGCAGGGGCTCTGAGAATGCTGCCTTGTGTCTTGTGGGCATTTGCCCAACCAGCAAACTTGAGCTTCAGTTTTGACATTGCCAAGGATTTGGGGGAGAGAATATAAAACCCAGGGCTCAGCAAAGATGGAGAGTCTAATAGGATGTCCTCCCTCATAAAGGTGGAACTCCAAAGGGAAACCCTCAGTGTATGAACCAGAAGAAAAACTGCCTGATCCCTCCCACCCCCAGGGACTGCGAGAAAAGTTGCCTTGGTTCTGAGGAGGGTGGGGGGGGGGGGGGAGCTATTCATGAAAAGTGGATTTGTAGCCCAAATCCACAGCACCTGAAAAGTCAGAATAACTGTAGCCATGAACTGAATGTAAAGTAGTCTTGGACTGGTAATGCCTTTAAGGTACCTGGCAGAAGTAAACACAGATCTTTTCATCCGAGTTTTCAAAGAATGACCAAAAATAATTTTCCAAGGAAAATGAACAACTCAGACAAAAAATAACCAAGTACACAAGGAAGCAAGGCAGTGGAAATGAGAACCCGAAGAAACAGCAGAAACAGATCTGCAAGATTTCAGATACTGGGTTTATCAGATACAGAATATAAAACACTGGTGCTTACTATTTAAAAGGAGTAAAAAGACAAGGATGATATCTGCAGGGAACAGGAAAATGTTTAAAAAAGAGGGAGATTTAACAGATTATGAAAAGAAGGAAATATTACATTTAGAAAAGAAAAACTTATTGAAATGAACACTCAGTGAATCTGTATAATAGCAGATTAGACACAGCTGAAGAGAGAATCAGAGAAGTGGATGAATGCAGCAAAGAGGAAAAGGAGATGGGGACTATGAAAGAGAAGTTAAGAAATCTGGGAGATAAAATGGTAAGATCTAATCTACATCAAATCAGATTTCTAGAAGGAGAAGTTTAAGAGAATGGGGCAGAGGCAATAATTTACGAAATAATGGCTAAGAATTTCCAGACCTAAAGAAAGATATTGATCCATCGTTTTGAGACACTTAATGAAAGGTTAAATAAATGAAGTTTAAATAAATAAAATGCACATGTGGATTCCTCAGAGTGAAACTGAAGAACACCAAGGACAAGGAAAAGATTTTTAAAGCTGCGAGAGCTTTAAAAATGTTATGATTATGCTTTACACTTTCCCCAAGGAGGAAAACAGGTTACAATCTATTAAAAAGAAAAATGTAGATTAGCATCTGACTTTCAATAGCAACTGTGGGAACCAGAAGATAGTAGACTATTTTAGCACATTGTCGATAAAAAACAACCATCAACTTAGAATTCTGTGGTCAGTAAAAATGTCTTTCAAGAATAAAATAAAATTAAGGCTTTTCAGATAAAAAATAAGAAGAAAAAAATTTGCCATTAGCAGAGCCTCATCAAAGGCAATGAATGGCAAGGTTGTACTAAAGGGAGAAAGATAGTTATCCTGGAATGAAGAATAAAATGTATAAACAGATGAAGAGCATAGAAGCCTGTAGCTATATAGGTAGACTAAATAAAATTAACAGCTTTAAGCTATAATAATAGTGTTATTTGGGATTTTTAAAAAGATAGAATTTAACATATGAAAACACCAACATAGAAGTCAGGGGTCAAATGGATTTAAAGTATTCTAACATCTTTGTATAGTCCAGGAGGATGTACTGATTAATGGTAGCTATTGATCATTTTTGAATACAGGTTGTTGTAATTTCCAGGTTAACTATTAAAAGAATAAAAACAGAGAATATACCTTTTGGAACTAATTGAAGGAACAATTCCGAATGGTAAAAAAATATTAATACAAAAAAATACAAGAAAGGAGAGTAAAAGAAACACAGTAGAGCAGAGCAAATAGAAAGCACAAAGTAATGTAGCAGAAATAAATCCAAGAATGTCAGAAATTACATCAAATGTGAGCAGAGCAAATGTTCCAGTTAAAAAACTGAAGATTTCCAGACTGCATTTAAAACTACTAGGAAAACATCTAAAGTGCAAGGATCCATCCAAATGGGTGGAAGAAAACATACCATGCAAATATCAAAAGAAAGCAGGTATAGCTATATTTACGTCAAACAGGATGGTCTCTAAGGCAAAAAGAACTATTAAAGGTAAGAAGTCTTCTGTACAACAAAAAGTGAATAAAATAGTTACATGCAAAAACATGGGTGAAACTCACACCTAATGATGAGCAAAAGAAGCAAGACACAAAAGAATCATTACAGTAGGATTCAGTTGACACGCTGTTTAAAAAACAGGAAAAGCAACTACATTGTTTGGTGACTCACAATTGGTAATAAAATTATAAAGAAAGGCAAGAAAATAAAAATCACAGAAGTCAGAATAGTGGTTACATATTGGGAGGAAAGCAGTTGAAATCACAAGGAGCACACAGGAGTTCTGGGATGCTGATGAAGTTCTAGGTCTAGTAATCTGGGTGGTGACTGCTCAGGGGCTCATTTTATAATTATGCTTTACACTGTATATGTAGAATTAAGTATGTTTGCACAATTTATTTCACAACTGAAAAAAATTGGACACTGAGTTCTAGACCCTTTTCCAGCATGTGGTGTCCATAAATTCTTTGATATTCCTCCCTCCAGGAGATGGAAACTAATTCCCTTCTCCTTGAATGTGGACTGTACTTAGTGGCTTGTTTCTTACAAATAGAATAAAGTGGAAGTGATGACGTGTGATTTCAGAGACCAGGCCATAAAAGGCCCTATAAATCCCTCATCGTTTTTTCTCTTGGATTGCTCGCTCTGGGGGACACCATGTTGTGAGGACACTCGATCAGCCTATGATGAACTTAGACCTTTAGCCAACAGCTCAGTGAAAGAGCTTCCTTGGAAGCAGATCCTCCAGCTCTAGTCAAGACTTAGATGACAGGCAGCTCCTGCCAACATCCTGACTGCAACCTCACAAGAGACCCTGAGCCAGAACTGCCCAGATAAGCTGACCCCAAATTCATGTCACATAGAAACTATGAGTCAATAAATGTTATTTTAAGCTGCTGAATTTGGGGCTAATTTGTTACGCACAAGAGATAACTAATACACATCACTAATTTGCTGTTGGCCACGCTGCATGTCTTCTCTGGAATCTCTGTTTTCTCAACTGTGTAGCAGAGAACATTGTAAATGGCAAATATATATCATCTTGCATTAGAAGTGCCAATCAATTAAGGATTCTAAGACTGCACCTAACATTAAGGGGACAGTGCAGCCATTGGCTGGAAGGCAGCTTATTTACCATGGGTATCTTCCCCACACTAAAGGATCACTAAATCCATGGAGGAGAATTATCTCAATTCCCCCCACCCCAACTAGATATAATTGTTTTAGAAGCCCAAGCTCCTTACACAGCAGTGACAGGAGCATCTGGTCTCCCAACACAGGTACCTTGTCCTCCAAATCCTCATGTCTGAAATCACTCAACTAAGAAGGATTGGCCAGAGCTCTGAAGTGCACTTGGGTTCAAATTTGTCACCTAAGATCTGTGTGACCATCAGCAACTTACTTCATTTCTAAAAGCCTCAGCTTCCTCACCTGTATGATGGAGATTTCTCTAAGGATTGAATGAAACTCCAACTAATCAGTCAGTTCATCGGGAGTCATTGTCCCATGCACCACAAGCCCATCCTTGAGCTGGTGGTGTTTTGAGGGATATAGAGAAGTATCCCAGTGCCCCTGCCCTCAAGGAACTTGCTGTCCATTTGAGGAGACAGTGGCCACACGCCACTATCAGAGAACCTTTCGAGCGAGTACAAGAACAGTGCCTAATTGGTCTGGAGGGACTGCATACGCTCCAGTGGTTTTCACAGCGTGGTCCCCAGACCAGCAGCATCATCAGTCAACATCCCCTGGGAGCTTGTTAGAAATTGAGACCTATGGAACCAACTGGGACCTGGGAGAAGGTGGTGCCCAGTGACCTGTGTGCTAACAAGCCCTCTCCAGGATTCTGAGCACACTCAGGTTTGAAAACCCCAGCTCTAGGAAATCAGGAGCCAAAGGGACCAGGAGAGGCCTGATGGAGGATCTAGAATTTGAACTGTAAGGAATGACTTGAATATGAAGAAACAAAAGGAAGGGTGACTGTGGCATTGGGTATGGGCAGCCCCATGAGCAGAGGTGAGGAGACAGTACAACTTGGCCCGTGCTGGGCCCGCTGAGGAAGGCAACTGCTGGAACAGAATACAGATGTTGGGAAGGATGGAAGCTAGTGCAGAGAGGTAGGGCCTCGAGTGCCAAGAAGGAGGTTGGCCTTGGCAGAGCAGGCCATGGGAGCCATTGCAGGTGTTTGAGCAGGAGAGTGATGACAGTCTGGCACCTCTTTCAGAACCACAGGCCGGAGTCCTTCCCTGGGTTTTGCTGGGTTCCTAACGCAGCTGAATGCCTACATGCATCAGCAGCCCCTGAAGCCGAGGAGATCCTGCTAGGAGGTGAGGAGGCTGTAAGGGGAGAAGGCAGGGCTCCCTCCCAGAGAGGACCTCTGAACCCCAGCCTCACACGGGCCCTGTGCAGATATTGAATTATGAATGGAGATTGCCCAGAAATAATTACAAACATTATTGCCCCCCCCACATGTGTGTCCTCTGCAGGGCTGCGGCGATAGATTTTGTTGCTTTAACTCTCCAGGGTAGTTATAAATTAGAGCTCTCACTTTACAGTGGGGTAGGGATCCTGGGGAGAGGGAATCCCGTTTGAAAGCCCGGAAAGGGACAGACCCCTCAACCCGTGCGCATTGTCTACCCTCAACTTTTCCTTCCGTTTGATCTATTCCACCCATCCCTATTAAATAACTAATTATTTAACATCTTTTAAAGCTTTGTTATATATTAGAACAGGCAGGACACAAATGAGTGCTTTTAATAATATAAAAGCCCATTAGCTTCATTTACTGTTAATGTTAAAATAAACATGAGGCAATTTAGATATACTATTCCAATTTCACGGAAACTTTGATGTTTTTCTTCTCTAGTCACATAATTAAGGGAAAAACTACTAATGATATTAAGTTTGTACAGTGTTAATGACAGAAACAGGCACAAGCTGAAATTGCAGCCATTAATATGAAAAAATAAAATATTTAACAGGGGAGATAGATGAGTGCAATTTTAATAAACCAAAATGAAGAAAATTAATTTTAGAAAGTTCTACAGTCTTTCACATGCTACCATTACATAAGCTGTCTAATAGATTATTTTTGTGGTCTGGATTATTTATCGATGGTCCGGAGGAATGCCCTGGTTTTTGCATATTGTTTGGTGGATGATGAAGATTTTGCCTTTATTTGTTTAATTCTTTCCCTTTTCCCTTTACTGTACCACCAGTCCCCAGATGGAATTGGCTTTATTTACAGTGTGCGCTTTGACAGACAGAATGTACCAACAGTCTGTAGGTGAGATGGAAGCGGGGGTATGATGTAACCTTTCGGCAGATTCTAGTAGTGACCGCCGACTACCAGGGGCCTGAGTGGTTACAGGGGCTGAAATGTTGGCTCACGTGTGACAGCTGGCTCCAGAAGGAGAAACCCCTATGTCTGGGTGGGGACAGCCACTGCTGTCTTTCGCTTTCCTCCCTGGGTCTGGATCTTGCCACTTACAGTGGGTTGAAGAGCATGTCCCCCAAATTCACTGGAAATAGGGTCTTTGTAGATGTACTGAAGGTAAGGATTGAGATGAGATCATACTGGATAGGGCGGGCCCTACATTGAATGAAAGTATCCTCATGGAGACAGAAAAGACACAGAGACACAGAGAGGAGAAGGCCAGGACAAGCCTGAGGGACTGGAGGGATGCTGTCACATGCTGAGGAATGACCGGGGTGAACAGAGCTGAACGAGACAAGGAGGAGGGGATGTGGCCATGCTGTCACCTTGATTTCGGACTTCTGGCCTCTAGAATAAATTTCTGTTGTTGTAAGCCACCAAGCGTGTGGTTATTTGTTGCAACAGCCCTAGGATACCCATACAGTGCTGAAGGACCACACCGTGGAAATGAGCATCCCTGACCTGTCTCAGGACGGAATGGGGGGAATGGTCCAAGGTGCCTGGAAGGGAGTGGAGTGTGGAAGCAGAAGCAGAAGGAAGGGCAGTCCAGGCAGATGGGACACGGCCCCGGCAGCAAATGCAGCAAATGCTGTGGAGCCGTGGTAACAGGAAGGCATCAGGGTGGACTGACCCAGAGACACAGGGAGGAGTCCTGGGCCTTGAGGGTGGGCACGAGGCAGTTCACCAAGCCAGTGTCCTAAGCCCCGGGAGGTAAGGCACGGAGGCTGGCTCTACCGAGGAGACACAGGGTGGCACTGGGTGTTGGGGGAGCCAGTCCAAAGCCCATGTGTCAGAACAGCAGTGCATGAGCTGCTGACCAGCCAGGACAGCTCCCAGTGTTTACTGTGTGTGAGGCAGGCAGACATCAGTGCTGGACCTTAGCCTCTCATCACCTTCACCAGGATCCAATGAGAACACTGTTCTTCCTGTTCTTAACATCCCCATTTCATAGATGAGAAGATGGGGGCTGGAAGAGCCAGAAACTGGCCTAAAATGATGTATTGAGTGAGGAGCGGGGCTTCACCCCCGCCCCCATTTTCCTTCCCATTTCTTTGGCCAGAATTAGATCACACGATCGCTCCCCAGCAACAGTACTGGTGAGGGGAATGGGGTACAGGGATGAGTGTAGACTAAACAGGCCCCATCTCCCTGGAGCTGAGGCTGCCCTCACTCCCAGGACCAGGCAGAAGGGGATCAGCTGAACAAAAGGGGGGCTCTGCAAGCAAGGTGGGAAGAAGAGGAAAGGTCCGATCAGGGGTGAGTGCCCCACTGTCGAGCTGGCCCACCAGCTGGAGATGCCCGCGATTACAATTACAGATCTGGGTGTTCGGTGCTGACTCGGGGAAGGGACAGCAGGGTACTCTGGGGGCCCCGAGTGGGGAGCAGGAGCTCTGGAGGAGCTCAGGGGAAGCCGGTGGGTGTGAACTGAGCCTGAAGGATGAGGCTAGACTTCCCAGACAAAAGATGGCCTGAGCAAAGGCACAGAGAGGTAGTGAGAATAGGCACAACTTGGGAACGAGGTTGTCCAGTGTGATTTTAGCACAGGAACACGGGGGAGTGGCAAGTGACAGGGCCTTCCAGGTTGCAGGAATGGAGCAGGGAAGGCCTGGTCGGATATGAGGAGGCCTGGGGTTTGTGATTACAGTGCCTGCTTCCAGAAGAAGGGCCTGCAGGAGACACCTGCCATGGGGGCAGAGAACCACAGCTCCCATCTCTGGTCCTAGTGGACCCCTGACCCAGCAATGCGCTCCCTCCCTCCTTCCTCTTCTCTCCGTACAGCCATTGCTTTTGTTAGTATCACTGAACAGAAACCAAAGGAGTAAAAAGATACAGGCCCTTGGGCGCCTGGGTGGCTCAGTTGGTTAAGCGACTGCCTTCGGCTCAGGTCATGATCCTGGAGTCCCGGGATCGAGTCCTGCATCGGGCTCCCTGCTCGGCAGAGAGTCTGCTTCTCCCTCTGACCCTCCTCCCTCTCATGCTCTCTGTCTCTCATTCTCTCTCTCTCAAATAAATAAATAAAACCTTTAAAAAAAAAAATACAGGCCCAGCCCCAAGGAGCTCACAGCTTAGATTTCATTCTTTCTCTTTTTAAAATTGAAATATAGGTGATTTTTTTTTTTATCGTGGTAAAATACACACAAAATGGATCATTTTAACCACCCAAGTGTACAGTTCAGGGGCATATAGGCATGTTGTGCAATCATCACCACCATCCATCTCCAGAACTTTTTCATCTTCCCAAACTGAAACTCTGTCCCCATTCAACACTAGCTCCCCGTTCTCCCCGTCTCCCAGCTCCTGATAACCAACGTTATTCTGGGTACTTCATATAAGTGGAATCTTAATTATATTCGTCCTTTTGTGTCCAGCTGATTTGGCTTTAGCATGATGCCTTTGAGGTCCATTGTGTTGTAGCATGGGTCAGAATTTCATTCCTTTTTCAGGCTGGACAATGTTCTGCTGTACGTAGAGACCGCATTCTATTCATCCATCAACCACCGATGGATGTTTGGGTTTCCACCTTATAGCTATTGTGAGCACTGCTAGGAACATGGGTGTACCCATATCCATTTGAGACCCCTCTTTTGCTTCTTTTGTGTATATATACCAGAGGTGGACTTGTTGGATCAAATGGTAATTCTATGTTTAATTTTTTTATTTAAAGGTTTTATTTATTTACTTACTTTAGCGGGGGGAAGGGGCAGAGGGAGAGGAGAGAGAGAAGCTCAAGCAGACTCCCTGCTGAGCCCCGATTGAGGGGCTCGATCCCACGACCCTGAGATCATGACCTGAGCCGAAATCAAGAGTGGGATGCTTGACTGACTGAGCCCCCCAGGCGCCCCCTATGGTTAACTTTTTGAAGAACTAACTGCCATACTGTTTTCCACAGTGCATGAGGGTTCCAATCTCTTCACCACCTCTTTTGTTTTCTAGCTTTTTGATAATAGCCATCCTGATGGGGTGAGGTGGTACAGCTCAGCTTTTGAGCCAAGGCAAACCCCTGTGAAAATTAACCAGCAGAATAAGAACACCGTAGAGAGCTCAACAACCATGAGGGAGAGGGAGGACCATGCAGATAGTGGAAAAGGGGTGTGTGAGGTGTGAAGGATGCCTCAGATCCAGGAGAAGGTGACATCCCTGGAGGCAGGGATCTTTGGAGGTGAGGGAGTTGGCTTTGGTTGCTGTCTGGGGGAGGGAGGCTGGGGACTGGGGGAGAGGGGGCAGGTCATGGGCCACTGGGGAAGGCCATGAATTCACAGGTGGGGCCTGTCCCAACTGAATAATATTCCCACCTGATGCTCACCCAACTTGTACCCTCTTCATGGGTCTTGCCGTCCTCGGCCCCTCTCACCCCTCCTCTTTCTCTTTCTCTTCCAGTTGTATTTCCAGTGCCTAGCCCAGAGTCTGCACATGCCAGGACTTTAATGAGTGTTTTGGGTTTTTTTTAAGATTTATTTATTTGAGGGAGAGAGAGAGATTGGGGGGAGGGGCAGAGGGAGAGGGAGAGAGAATCCTCAAGCAGACTCCCCACTGAGTGTGGAGCCCAACACAGGGCTTGATCCCAGGACTCTGAGATCATGACCGAGCCAAAATCAAGAGTCAGCTGCTTAACAGACTGAGCCACCCAGGTGCCCCTTAATGAGTGTTTGTTAAAGGAAGAAGGAGAAGGTGGATGGAAGGATGGCTGTTAGCCCCCCTGTGACAGACAAGGAAACTGAAAGGCAGGCTCATTCTGTAGAATTGCAGCCCTGGCTGGGTTTTCATGATGCTCAGTGCCCCAAACCATCCCCCTTCCCCCCTCTGCCACTCCCTCCCTGGGCCATGCTACTGGTTGTAGCTCCTTAAAAGAAACTCTCCATGCAGAGAGCACACTATGATTTTCCCCATGCCCAAACCTTATAGGAAATAATTACAGGAATTAATTAATTAACCGCAGGAAATAATTGAGGAAATTACTTTCACCTGCATGTATGTAACTGCTTGTTTGGGGGGCCCTGTGTGCATCTGAGGGTGCGGGAGTGTTAGAGTGAGGCCCTCAGCAGCCCGAATGGTGGGCACAGAGTCATCTGTCTCCTCCACTCTGCTGTTCATGAATCAAGGTCTTACCTGGAGAGGACTTCACTAGTGTCACCGAGGCAGTTAAGCTGTAACGTGTAACAGGGTGGCCGCTGCATTGTCAACAGTCACCGAGCCTGCTCCGCAAGCCAAAGGGAAATGCATTAACCAACTTAACTGTCCGGAAATCCAGCATAATGAACATCCCAAGGTGTCTTATTACTAGCTGTTGCCTGCCTCTACTTGTTGCCATTTACATTTTTCTTAAATTTCTTGAGTGGGCATGTTTCCATAAATGCGGATCTGGGGAAAAGGACTCCGAGTCTTTCTGTCCGTGAAGGCTCAGAGTCTCAGAGATTTAAACCATCTGCTGTCTTCCAAGACACATTCACCTCTGCTACTGAAGTGTTCTTGGTAAACTGTGTCAGGGAGGCAGGGCAAGGATGACTTTGAGATGTGGCAACATGGGTGAAGAAAAAGGGGGTGACGGGTGTGGTGGCAGAATGAGTCCAAAGGCAGGTTTCTCATTTCAGGCTATTGCTACCTTGTGGTGTGACCCAGAGAAAGTCACCTCACCCCCTTTGGGTCTCAGTTTCTATAGTGGACTCTACCAGTGCCCCCGTGACTGTCCCCCAGAAGTATCCTGTTTGTACTCACTGCCCTTCCCCCACACCAAGATTTCTCCACCTTAACACTATTGGCATTTGGGGCTGGGGAATCCTTTGTGTGGAGGCTGTCCTCTGAACAGGAGGCTATTTACAGCAAACATCCTTGGCCTCCAGACACCAGCCATCTTCTCTTACCCCACCCCCCACCCAACACCACAGATGTGCCAACCAAGAATGTCTCCAGACATTGCCAAATGTGCCTGGGGGCAAAATCGCCACATTGAGAACCACCTATCTGTACATACATATAGTTGCTCATTCATTTCTCGTGGAGCAGGTGCTGGCGCTGGAAATGCCAAGTTACCTCTCTTCACGGAGTTCCCAAGTGTAGCAGGGGAAGCAGGCCATGGAGGGATGATAATGGAAGAGCATGGGGTACTCTGGGAACTGAGGAGAGGGGCCTGGAGGAGGATGATCCAAGCTGAGTCCTGGTGAGAGGCACCTGCGTGATGTGCTCTCATCCTAAAGCCTTCCATGATGCCCAACATTGGATTAGCTCTTTTGGTCTGAGGCACTCAAAGCCCCAGGCAGAAGTCAAGCATGTGTTCTGGGAGGCAAGGACAACAGGTTTTTGTCAACCATTAACATCTTGGTCCGGGCTAGTTCAGCAGGATGACCCCTGCCACTTGCTGGCATCCTTCCAGGCTTAGCTGAATGGCTACCTGCTCCATGAACTTCCCTGGAAGGGTTAGCTAAAAGCACTCCCATCCATCTCACTTCCTAGAGCCTACAGGGAATGGGACTTGTAAGTTAAGGTGAGAGCGGTGGAAAGTGAGACCTTCAGCCTCTCTAGTGCCTGGAAGGGGCAGCCCAGGTAGGGCGGTGCGTTGGGGGTTAAGTCCTAGGCAGCCGGGCACAGGAAGTCTGGCTTTGGGGATCTGGGGCCTGGAGACTAACTAGGAGGAAAAAGGAGAGAACGGTATCTAGCCTAAGCCCCATTTTCCCAACAGTGTTGTCATTTGCTGATCCTGAGGTTACCCATAGGCTTTGAGGGCACACTTGATGCAACTGTCATTCAAAGCGTGGCCCATGGGCCAGAGACATTAGCATCATCTGGGAGCTGGTTAGAAATGCAGAGTTGTGGTCCAGTGCCAGACCTATTTAATCAGAATTGGCACGTTCATAAGATCCCCAAGGACTCATGTGTGCTATTAGGTGCACCTCTCCATGCTAGACATTGGAGAGGATACAAAGTGGGCAGGTGCACCTCTCCAGGGTATTACCTGCTGGAGTCCCATGGCCGCCTCCCCTGGCACCCTACTATCCAATGGTGAAATCCAGACTCCTTTGCCCATCAGTGAAAGCCCTTGGCAATCAAAATCCCACATCCCTGTCCAGACCTGTACCCCTCCAGGTACCCTGGGTCCTTGTCAGACTAAACAATGAGCTGTTTCTTAGCACAGGCCTTGCCTTCCAGACTCCATGGCTTTGTATAAGTAGCCTCTGTGCCTGTTAAGTACTCTCTCGAGTCTGAATCCTGCCGTGCTCACTCAAAGGTCACCTCCTCCTAGAAGCCCATCTTGGCACTGCTGCCAAAGTGAGCGTTACCTCCTGTGACCTCTCCCTGCCCATTGCTGGCCCTCTCTGAGGACCGAGTTCTCTCTCCCCTATCCTTAGCCATGTCCCTAACCCTTTGGGCCTCTGTTGTGACCTCATCTACAGATAAGCCATGTAGGTTCAGAGATGTTAAGCCACGTTTTCAACAGCACACAGATAGTTAGATGCTAAGCTGGGATTCAAACATCCATCTGCTGACTCCAAAGTCCATATTTGTTCACTGTGCCATGAATTGGTCCCAGAAAACCCACGGTTCTTGTTGTGCTGTAACAATGTGAAGTCAAGATTTAGAGGGCTGAAGAGCATTTGGAGGTCACTTGTCCAGCTACTCATTTTTACTGGCGGTAAATTGAGGCCTAAGGAGCAGAGAAATGACTTGCCTGGGGGATGTTGTAGAGCTAGGACCAGACCCTGGGTCTGGGTGACATCAAGGCCCCATTCCTTTCCTCTGTGCCAGACTCAGGGGAGTAAAAACCCATGGGCTTGGGTAATCGGGAAGCCATTCTAGAAGGGAAGAGCCTTACCTGGGTAAGGAGAGGGAGGAACTTAACTGGGCATCTACTTCACACTGGGCAGTAAACTTTTGCCATCTCATTTAATGCTTGCAACAGCCCTTTGGATCATCTGATTTTCCCAAGTTAGGAAAAACTGTGGAAGTCTTTGGCAGGAGCAAAAAAAGGTTACCGGGTGTCTTGAATAGTATGCCTTTTTGGGCAATCTGTACATTTTTGAGCTATTTTACAGCTAAGTTGTAGAAAACTGATAATAATGCAAATGATTCTTTGCATTATTTTGGTTATTTATTTGCATAGACATGCAAATAAATTGTGTCTGTTGGAATGCAAATGACTATTGCCTTGAGGATATTGCCCAGTTTTGCACTATTTGTAAATCCATTTCAGATTGTCTGTATGTGTGTTCTTTGGATTCTCCTTAGAACCTGTTTTTAATACCTTATTGGTTCCCTCATTAATTAGTGAGTTAAATAAAATCTTTTTGATATTTGTGCATCCTTATATTTGTAATAAAGTGGTTATTTTACGTTTAGAAAACTGTTCGTTAACATAGAATTCTTAAAAACAAGACAACAGGCCCAAAGTGGAGTCACTGATGCTAAGCCCCTCATAAACAAACCGAGATTTAATTAAAGTTTTGTCTTTCCCAGAAGTGGAATCCTAAACCAGTCAATCAGGAATTACCTGATCAGCATTAGCAACTAATCTGCCTGATATATAGACCCCTGCTCCATTCTGTCTGCTAGATTGGATGCTGCTCGATTCATGAATCATTGAAGAAAGCCAATGAGATCTTTAAAATCTACTCAGTTGAATTTTGTTTTTTAATAGGACAAAACTTAAAGTTTAAATATCTTGCCCAGGGTCACAGCTTGTAAGAGCAACAGTCCAATTTCAAACATTAGACTCTTTCTGCTACGCAGCCCCTACCCAACTTGACCCTCTTCCTTCTTATAGCTCCTGGCTTATAAGGGGTACAGCTCTGTGGCCACATTAGCTTCTTGGAGCTTCAGTCTCCTTGATTATGGGTTGAGGACGTCAAACTTCCCCCACTTACCTCCGTTAGTCACATCGAGTCGTGTCGTGTCTATGGCCGCACTGTGGGAAAGATGAAGGCCTATGTGCTAGTAAGTGTATTATGATAAAGGTGGTCCGTGGGGCTGTGGACTTGGGATTGGATCTGAGGGGGAATTCTGCCACTTGGCAGCCCTGTGACCTTTTTCAAATCACTCCATCCTGTCTTCCTGTCTTGGATCCTCAATCCCTGCAGCTGTCGAATGGGCTTGCCCTGGCTCCCACACAGAGATACTGTAAGGAGGAAGGGGGAAAAGGGATGAGTGAGTGTATTTGACCATTAGGTGCCATGGAGAGGTTAAGCCCTAGCAGGCTGCGACTGTCCTCACTCCATGATCACATCACCCTTGCAGCAGCTCATATGCCCCATTTATTTATACCCACTCGAAGATTCTGGAGCTCTGTCCAACCTGGATGTTTCTCCAAGATGACTTTGCAGCAGGTGTGAGCAGGTGTGGAGTTCCTGCTTGGTGCTGGTATGCAAAGCAGAAGGAAAGTTTGGTCCCCTCCCTCCCCCCTCCACTGGGAGAGCACATCCAGAACCTCAGGGTCAAAGGCAGGCAGAGAACATCAAGTCCAGAGGGCGCTGCTGCTAGGTTATCAGAATCACTTGGGGAGCTTTTAAAACTCTGATTTGAGAACCCAGACCCTCTAAATCAGAGTCTGAAAGGGCAAGCCATGGCAATCTTTATTTTTTATTTTTAAAATCTCCCCAGGGGCTCTTGGTGCCCAGCAACCTATTTTGGGAACCTCTCTTCTAAAATAATCTTCTTTCTCTGAACAAGGAGGAGCCCATGACAGAGAAGGGTTAGGCTGAGTGTCAAGGTCACTAAGGCTGTCCTGTGTCCCCCTTTGGATCCATGGTTCCAAAAGAACCTGTTCTTAAGGGGTTGGCATTTTCTTGGAGTGAAACTGCTTGCAGGAACTGCTGCAGGGGGTAGAGGAATGGGAAAGGAGCTCTTTGCTGCATTCCAGAACAGATCTGGCTGTGAACAAACGAGAAAAAGCTTTAGCGTAAGCCCGGCTGAATGGATAATTAAACAGATAGCAAAATGGAATGCAGCTCCACACACCTCCTGGGAGCTGGCTGGGGGAGATAATATGCTTTCCTGTTGTCAGAAGGCACAGGAGGAAAAACAACTGGGCCTGGCCGTTGGCCATTTAACAATATTGCTTTTGTAAACAAGTTGAAAAATCCAATAACTGTAAAACTTATGGCATGTCCTTAAAAGCCTGTCGCTGTTTTTGCCATAAATGGATGAGTGTTTCCGATTGAAGGTGTTCTAATTAAACAGTCCACATCCCCAGGGCGGTGAGGTCATCCTTGGGAAGGAGGGCTGATCCCTTCTGGTGGCCTCGGGACCCAGGGTAGGGGTATAGCCGTGGCAGTGTTTGGTTTCGTTAGTCATTGTGCTGTCTTCCAACTGAACAGCTTACCTTCTGCCTGTAGTCTACAGCTAGAGCTACTTCCAGAGAACATTCCAGAACAAACTCAAGGACACAAACTTGGAATCTGGAGCGACAGCAGTGAGCGCTGACCATGTGCCCCTCAAAGAGGCCAGCCCTTCGCCTGGGAAGGAGGAAAGGCTGTTCAAAGAAACTCTTTGGTAGTAGAAGCAATGCAGTAGTAGAAAGTGTAGTTCTAGGCCTAGAGGAGCACATACACACACACACACACACACACACGCACACACACACACACACCCTGAAAAGGAAACCAGAGGGAGAGAGCCAGGCCATGAGCAAGTGGAACAGGCAATGGAAGATGGATGCTTTGAGGGCTGGGAGTCTTCATGGAGGAATCACAGAAACTCAAGGCTGGATGGGATTCCAAAAGCCATTTGGCCCACCAGCCAGCTCCCACTTTCAACCTCCCCTTGAGGAATTGGGCCAGACTTCATAGGTTAAGGGCACAATCCTTGACAAGGCTCTCACTCCAGTTGCCCGCTGTAAATTCAAGGATCCCTTGGGCTACCTAGGCTGGCCGCACCTTGACTTTGGGCTTCTGGCCTCCAGAACTGTGAGAGAATAAATGTCTGTTGTTTTAAGCCACCAAGTTGGTGATAATTTGTTACAGCAAGCACAGAAGCTAATACAGAGACCTAAACTGTACCCTGTGGCCTCCCCTTGGGATGGATCTAAAGAGGGACTAGGACAGAAACCCAGGCGGAGGGGACAGTGAGAGACTACGGCAGATGTGGGGGGCAGTCTGTCCAGTGTGCAAACTTCTCCCTCTTCTTCCTGGTGGGAGAAGGCTCAGGGCCCCTCACTCTGACCAGCTAGCTACAAATTCAGGAATTCCCAGAGTTCCCATGACCAGCCTCAGCTTGATCATTTGCTAGGAAGACTCAGAACTCAGGAAAGCACTATATTTATGATTATGGTTTTTTAAAAAAAATTGTGGTAAAATATGCATAACATAAAATTTACCATCTTAACCATTTTTAAGTTCAGTGGTGTTACTTACATTCACACTGCTCAACAACCAGTCTCCAGAAATCTTCTCATGTTGCAAACCTAAACTCAATATATCCATGAAACAACTCCCCACTGTTCTCTTTCCCCAGCTCCTGGGAACCACCCTCTACTTTCTGTCTCTATGAATTTGACTATTCTTAGGTGCCTCATACAAGTGGAATTATACAGTATTTGTCTTTTTGATGATTACAGTTTTATTTTAGCAAAAGTTTACAAATCTGAATTGGCCAAAGGCAGAGACACATAGGGCGAGGTCTGGGAGGGTTCCAAATGCAAAGCTGCTGTCATCCTCAGGGATGTATTACCCTCAGCACTGTTACCAGCTGGAGCAGGTCACCCAAGCTTGGTGTCCAGAGTCGAGGCTTCATTATGCAGACATGATTGATTGAATCACTGGTCACATACTTGAACTCAATCTCAGGTGCCCCCTCCGAGGTCAGGCTGATATCACATGACTCAGAGCTCCAACCCTCTACTGATGTGGTTGGTCTTTCTGATATAGCCAGCCCCTAATCTGAGTCATTAGCATAAACTGTGGAGAGGCCCACCATGAATCACCTCATTAGCGTAAACAATCAGGCAAGGTCTGGGGGGCCAATCATGAGTAATAAGAAATACCATGGGAAATACCAAGGGATTAGAAATTACTTGCCAGGGACAGGGGACACAGGCCAGCCAAACTCTTTATTACACATCCTTCCAACTTTGTTGCCCTTAACCTCACCCTCCCATGGGACTTCTTGGAAGGCCAGTGAGCCATCCACTGACGAACAGGATAGGGACCCAGGCCTGGGCCTGGTCTGGTCATTGAGCTCCGTGTGGCCTTCGGCGAGTCACTTAACCTCTCTGCTACATGTCAACTCCATAAGGGCAGGGATGTTTGTCTTGTTCCCTGGTGAAGCCCCAGGGCCTGGCACAGTGCCTGATAGGCACATAATAGATGCTCAATCAAATATTTGTTGAATGAATGAATATACTTCAGTCACTATACCTGCACCATGAGGATTGCTCTCAGAGTCTGATGTGTGGGGGCCCATGGGGAACTGTCAGGCGCCAGGTAGAGCTGAGGGGCAGGAACTCTCTCTTACCATAGCTGTGGTTGTGGCCAGGTTAGCCCCTCCCAGGTAACAGGTGCAGCCTTCTCTGAGAGCTTTCTAGAGACTTCCTGCTTTGACTCAAGGGAACAACTGGGAGAGGGAGGTTGGCCAGGTCCTATGACTCTCATGGGAGATCTGGGGGTCTTTCCTAACACCTCTCCAGACCCCACTACCTCAGCCCAGTTTCCAAAAAGACCTAGTTCCCCAGAGACCAGGTGGGAGAAGCTAACCTGCTTTTTCTCTCACAGGACAAGAAACAATAGAACACGTTGCCTCCTGATATTTGTCAGGTCTTTTTGCATCAGTATTCAGGTCTGTATTTGACAGAGGGCACTGCAGCTCAGAGGTCAAGGTCTCACGGTAGCCAAGTGGGAGAGAGGCTGTGACTCCAGGCCCTGCCCCTCCAAGAGCCCGGGCTGGCCTGGGGTGGACAGAGGCTCCATGGTGGGCTGAACAGTGGCCCCCAAAGACGTGTCCGTGCCCAGGAAGCTGTGAATGTGATCTTATTTGAGGAAAAGGGTCTTTGCAGATGTAATTAAGTTAAGGATCTCAAGACGAGGTCATCCTGCATTATCCAGGTGGGACTGAAACCCAGTCACACGTGTCCTTGTAAAAGACATACAGGGGAGAGAGCCAGGGAGAAAAGGGGACAGGCATATGCAGATGGAGGCAGACATAGGAGGTTGCAGCCACAGGCCAAGGAATGCCTGGGGATCTGGGAAGGTGGAAGAGCAAGGATGGACTCTCCCCTAGAGCTTTCAGAGGGAGTACAGCCTAGGCTGGCCGAAACCTTGACTGGGGGCTTCTGGCCTCCAGAATTGTGAGAGAATAAATGTCTGTTGTTCCAAGCCACCAAGTTGGTGGTAATTTGTTACAGCAAGCACAGAAGCTAATACAGAGACCTAAACTGTACCCCGTGGCCTCCCCTCGGGATGGATCTAAAGAGGGATTAGGAATGAAACTGAGGTGGGCACCCAGAGGGGACAGTGAGAGACTGGGGCAGATATGGGGAGCAGTCCATTATGCAGACTTCTTCCTGGTGGGAGAAGGCTCAGGGCCCCTGACCACCACCCTCCACTGTGCAGTCAGTGGCTGAGGAAAGAGACCCCCTCATAAGTAGTCTAAGCCAATCACAGTGAGCCTTGTCTCCTTTACCGGTGATTGGTTAAGGGGTGGGTGTGCTGGCCAATGAGACATGAGAGGAAAGGTTCCTGGCCTCTGAAAAGGGATGTAGGGGACCAGATAGTCCCCTCATCCTCCGCTGGACCTGGCAGGGGGTGGATGGAGCCCCAGTAGCTGCCTTATGAACGTGAGGACAGTGAGCTGGCTCGCTGAGGATGGCTGAGAGCAAAAGGAGAAAGGAAAGTGCCTGACTCCTGAGGATGCTGCCTGGCAGCCTCTGGACTTCTTGTAGTGGTGATAATAAAGTCCTTCTTGAGGGGCACCTGGGTGGCTCAGTCCTTAAGTGTCTGCCTTAGGCTCAAGTCATGATCCCAGGTTCCTGGGATCAAGCGCCGCATTGGGCTCCCTGCTCAGCCAGGAGCCTGCTTCTCCCTCTCCCACTCCCCCTGCTTGTGTTCCCTCTCTCACTGTCTCTTTCCCTCTGTCAAATAAATAAAATCTTTAAAAAAAAAATAAATTCCTTCTTGAACTTCTTGGGTCAGAGATTTCTGCACTTGCAGCCAAAGAACCTCCACTCAGTGGTTTTTTTTGTTTTGTTTTGTTTTTTGTTTTTTTTTAAGATTTTACTTATTTGAGAGAGAGAACACAAGCAGGGGGAGCAGCAGAGGAAGAAGGAGAAGCAGACTTTCCACTGAGCAGAGAGCCCGACTCAGGACTCCATCCCAGGACCCTGAGATCATGACATGAGCCGAAGTCAGATGCTTAACCCACTAAGCCACCCAGGTGCCCCTACCCAGTGGTTTTTGAAGATTTTTTGTTTACCAAATCTCACTGTGATACATTTTACATTTGAACCCATTACATAGTCATGTAGAGAACTGAAATAATTCAAAAGATAGTCTGAATTTTTTTTTAAAAAGTTATTTTAGAGAGGAAGGAGGGGCAGAGGGAGAGAGAGAAAGAGAATTTTAAGCAGGCTCCACCCCCAGCACAGAGCCCAATGCGGGCTCAATCTTATGACCCTGAGATCTTGACCTGAGCTGAAATCAAGAGTCCCCCACTTAACGGACTGAGTCACCCAGGTGCCCCCTGAAATTTTCTATTTTCTATTCTTTTTTGTTTGTTTCATTGCTAGTCACAATCTAGTAAATTGATATTATGACCTCCCTATGGTAATGACATACAGCTTGAAAAACAATATCCTAAGTAGACAGAAGGAGATGCCAGAGAGAGAGAGAACTAAAGGAGGCAAGCTCCATGGACACTGCTTCGGACCCTGAGATATTATAGACATCACCAAGGTGGCTCGGGCACAAAGAAAGACAGATGGAGAGGAAGAAGCAGGGAGAGAGATGGATGGGAAGAATGAAACACAGAGCCACTCACCCACAGATGCCAACGAGAGCCTGAGAAGGCAGAGAAGGAGACAGGTGACAGCAGATGGAAAACACAGAGGCCCAGGGACAGGGAGTGGGGGATGCAGAGACAGGAAATTTAAAACGAGACGGAGGGACAGAAACACAGGCCTGGAAATGAAGTGTCTAAGACTGAGCTGCAAAGAGACGGGTCCCAGACAGCTGAAGAGGACCAGACATGGGCGTGTGCAAGAGCCGGAGTCTTAGAGAACAGAGGCCAGGTTCCCGGCTGGGATTGGCCACTGATTAGCTCTATGGCCTTGGCTGAGTCACGTGGCCTCTCTCAACCTCTGCTTCCCTCTCTGAGAAATGGGGCGAATGAACTTTCACAGGAGTGTGGAGGAAGTCACTATGGGTGTACTAGGCCTTTCCAGTCTCTGAGGTCCTGTCCTCACAGACCCCTGCCCTTGACCGGGTGGCAACTCTTAACTGCCACCCACCCAAGGCTTCCCCAGTGTCCCTCCCCCAACAGTCGCCTCCCCCACTCCTCTGCCCAAAGGAGGGAAACCCATTTCCCTAGGAACAGCTGTGTTTCCTCAACAAACAAATGTTCCCTTTAAACGTTTCTGAGGAGGAGCGGATGGTAATGAGCGAACATCTGGCCCATCGGCACACTTTCGTTTTTGGCAGCTCCGGAGCCCGCCAAGTGACTATTCCCTAATGTTCACCACGTCCCAGCACCTGCTATTCCCAATCAGGCTTGTACCACTACGCCTCAATTAAGAGCAGATGCGGGGCTGAGCGCAGGAGGAGCGAGAAACCCCCTTCCCAACGTCCCTCTGCTCTGCTCCAACTCCAGAGAAATGGTCTGAGAATAGCAAGGGCACCGGCTTCTGCCTTTGCCCTTCCTCCCTGCCTTCCCTCCCTCTTACTCCCTCCTTTCCTCTCTGCCTCCCTCCTGCCTGCCTCCTTCCTTCCTCCCTTCCCTCCTCCCCTCTTCCCTGCCCTCTCTTCTTCCTTCCCTCCCTCTCTCCCCCTTCCCTCCTTCCTTCCTTCTTTCTCTCCCTCCTGCTCTCTCTCCCTCTGTGCTTGCTTGCTTGCTGCCTTCCTTCCTTTCCTCCCTCCTTCTTTCCTTCCCTCACCCAGCTACCTGTGCTGCAGCCTCTGGGGATGCAGATCTGAGTGATACATTCTTGCCCTCCAGTTGCCCACAAGGTCCTAACCGACACATTTCCTCCTTGCAACACAGGGGTTGGCAAACTTGTCTCTAAAGGGCCAGATAAGGGGCGCCTGGGTGGTGCAGTTGGTTGAGCATCCAATTCTTGGTTTCTGCTCAGGTTGTGATCTCAGGGTCTTGAGATCAAGCCCCACATCGGGCTCTGCACTTAACATGGAGTCTGCTTAAGACTCCCTCTTCCTCTCCCTTTGCCCCCCCCAACTTGCTCTCTCTCTCTTGGATAAATAAATAAATCTTCAGAGGGCCAGATAATAAACAGGGGGCTCTGCAGGCTGTGCGGTCTCTGTCACAACCACTCAGCTCTGTACTTGTGGCAGAAAAGCAGCTAAGGACAATAGGTGTGCAAATGAGCATAGATGTGTTCTAATAACACCTTATTTATGGAAATGCTGGTGGGCTGGATTTAGCCCTCAGGTGGAAATGTGTTGACCCCCAATATATTCCAACACCCTAAACTGAGTAGCCACATCTTGGGGTATCTGCTGTAACTGTCCCTCCCGCCCACTGTATGACATGAGCCCTACCTGCCCCCTCCCAGCCGCTGAGGGGCACAGCTGCTTGGACCAGGGTGACACCTAACCCACGAATGCCAGGCCACTCAGAGCCTTTCTCCTGGCTTGGGAATTGGGCCAAAGGCCGATCTCACTGGGAGCTGAGCATGGCATCGGCCCCCTGGATAGAGGAGCAGAAAAGGCCAGGTTGCAGAGCAGGCAGATGGAGCAGTCCCCGGGGAGAGAGGCTGCCTGGAATCCCCATGCCCTTCCAGACTCTGCTCCATCCCTTGCTAAACCCTGACTACATCCCAGCCCTGTGTTCCCCAAAAGCTTCCCCCGCCCCCGCCCCCGCCGGGTCCGTATTAAGAAGACTGCTTTTCTGTTCATGTTTGTTCAAGTTGGTACCAGCCTCAACTCATCAAGTAAGGCGTCCTGAACCACTTTCTGCCTCTGCACGCCATTCGTGCAGGTCTTAGATATGTGTGGCCACGGCTTGCCCGGGGGCTAGTACAGGCGCTAGGGGGTATGTCCTTGCCTCCAGCACCTGGTAGGGAACACATCCTAGTGGAGATCAACATCCCTGTCCCTCACTCCAGCACAACCTGCTGTGTGCTGAAAAGGGGTGGGGAGTGGGGGAATCCAAGGGTTTTGGCAGGGGAGAAGCTCCCCTGCCTAGGAAGGGTCTTGGGGAATGAGTTGACTTTTCACTGAAAAATAAGGGGAAGTGGCATGAGGGTAAGCAGCATTCTCCAAAGCAGGTTCACAGAATGCCAGTCCCAGGAGGAGTTTTATGGTATCCAATTTTCCTTAGCCATAGACCTAGGAGGTGTCACCCATCCCGGTGACAATGTTCCCCTTAAAGTTACTCACTCTTCCCGGCTCCCTTGCAGTCGGGGTGCTCATGTGACACACGTCTGGCCACTGATGTAAGCAGAAGTCTGCTGGGGGAAGCTTCCAGGGTATAAAGGTTCAGACTCACCTTTGCTCTTTGCCTTTCTCCTTCTTCCTGCCTGGAGTGCGCCACTTTGCAACCATGGAGATGGAAGCTCCATGTTAAGGATGGCAGAGCTGGAAGCTAGAAAGAGTTTCGGCGTGGTTTCCAGTGCCGTGTCTGAGCCTCCACACTGGCCCTGGCTGCCTATTTCCGTACTGGGTCCCGGCCACGAACGGGGGAAGGTAGTTCTCTTGCAGCTCAACACATTCCTAACTAATGCAGTGTTTTGTGATAAAGGGGGACTGTGGACAAATTATGTTGGGGCATACCGGTTTTCGCTGTCAGAGATTCACAAAATAGATTAGATTATTCACGCTGCTCTGGGTAATCCAAATGTAAAGATAACTGCTTAACTCAATGTTTCCCAAGATGTCTGTCCACCAACAGCTGCCCCACCCCCTTCCAGGACACCTGAGGACATCCCATGGAACACACTTTGGGAAACAAGCTATAGAGGAAAGAGTATGGGGCTTTGGAGTCCAGGAAGATCTAGGGCATGACACTGAACCTCTCTGGTCCTGAGATTCCTACTCCCTAAAGTAAGGGAGGGTCATATAGATAAAAGATAATCCAGATAAAACCCCTGGCACTGTACCTGGCTCCTAGTCATCAGCCATTCTCATTAACCACGGATCGTGTTCAGAAAGAATAATGGCTCTATCACTTCCTCCCGTGACCGCGGGGAAGGGACTCACTTCTCAGAGCCTTGTGTTCTGAACCGTAGCACGGAGCTGATCAGGTCTGTGTGGGGGAGAGGGCGGCCTGTGATGAGGTCTGGCCCAGAGAGAGCGCTCACCCAGTGTCGGAGTTGTTGTCTGAGCCCAGGCCAGCCCCCCAGCCCTGCCGCCAGACCCTGCAGGCCCGCTCTACCTCCCCCACTCCCCGGAAGGCTACACACCCAGCATTTAGCTCCGGAGCTCGGGCGGGATTGCCTTGGAATTTTTGTTTTGTCAACCACCCGCCTTGCCTCCCAACCCACGTCCCATCTTCCTCAGGGATGGCCACTGGGCCCCTCTGGAGAACCCCCAGCTCCTGCCTTTCCCGGGGCACCCCCCGCCCCCCACATCACAAGGCCCGGCGAGTGGTGGTGTCCTGGTGCTGCCGTGGAGGGGGGGCCTTCGGGGATCACCTCCCTTCCGTGCCTCAGTTTCCTTCTCTGTAAGAGGAGGGGTTTGTGGTGGATGGTCTTGAAAGCAGGGATGAGGACACGGTAAGCCTTGCTTCCAGGGATGTGAGGAAGATGGGCTGAGAAAAACTGTGTAAGGGACAACACAACATTCACTGGTCACTACTGTTCATCTCTTGTCCACCCGGCTTCTCTTTCGAGGCCTTTCATGTCCTCAGGTCCACTCCCCGCTCAGAGCCCGGATCTTCACTTTGCGTGGAACACCTACCGTTTGCCAGTAGCTTCCCCAAGAACTCTCTGGAATGCTCTCAGACCCGCTGGACCACCTGGGCTCCTTCTACCCTTTTCCCTGCCTGTGCAGCCCCATCTGCCGCCCCTCGGAACTTGGCTGTATGGCCACTGGGCGCCCAGCACCGTGCTGCTCCCGTCCTGCCCACAGCCTGGGGGTGGTGGGAGGCACAACCCGGGCATGAACTCATGTCCTACGCTTAGAAAGAAATGTGCCCACAGCCTCTTGGGTCTTTACGTCTTGCTCCTAGCACTCTGCACCCCACTCAGGGCCTCCCGCCACAGGCCACTGTGGGAAAGATCCTTCTCCCAACTGGCGAATTCCACAGGGAGGTTGGGAGGGTGTTCGGGGCCGGGAGGGATGGGTGTCAGAGAGGGGCGATGGTCTTGGGCTTCTCCCCGGGAAGAGAAAGCACAGGCCACAGGAGCAGACCCAGCTCTGAGAAAGCAGACACCCCAAGGCAGGGCCAGCTCTAGGTGGGGTCCCCCTGCTCTGTCCCTCCAGGCCCCACTCGCTCATGCCGGGGTGGGGGCTATGGGGAAAGGAGGCTCTGTAGCGAGGTGGAGGAGAGAGAATGCAGGAAACCGGTACGGGGAGGGGAGGGGGGCATGCTTGCCCAGTGTCCTACAGCAAGTCTGCGGGTTCCCGGCCTCCCTGCCCCCTTTTCCTTCTGACCGTTGGAGCCAAAGACCAAAGAAGCCACTGTGGAGACATTTCTCACAGTCACCCCCACCCCCAGGTCATCGGTTTTGGCTCCAGGCCCTGGGCAGGAGGGGTCCCCAGGCTGCCCCGTGTCTGCGTTCACCATGTGAGAGGGGCAGGTAGTGGCCCAGAGAGATGGCCGGCCAAAGACATGTAGCCGCCACACTACCTTCCCAACTTCAGTGCCCCCCCGGAGGCAAGGTGAGGCCTTAGGATTGCTGTGCTGAGGTGGGGTGTCAGCTTGGCACCTCTGCTCCCCCATAATGCTCAGAACTGTCTTTCCCAGAATCCCCTTCCTTGTGGGGTTTAAGTTGGCATGATTTGCAAAATGGAGCCCAGAGTCTGGGGTCAGGCCAAGCACACAGAGGTGCCTGGTGGGCCCAGCTTGTCCTCAGGCCCCTCCTATCCTATGTCCAGCCTGTCTTCCTGACCGCAGGCCTTGCCAACTATCGGCGGTCCCCAGGCCACCACCACACACCTCCACAGGGTAGCCGCCACCCAGACCTCTCTCCATGGCCCCCCTTCTCCAGTTTCCCCACAGGCTGGGTCCTGCCTACCACACCAGGGCCTGAATCCCGGAGATGCCCAGGGAATGAGTGGCACAGAGGGAATACAGCTCCTCCCAGAGATGGTGGTGTGTAGGAGCCAGAACACAGGCAGACAGATCCCGGCCCCAGTGCCTACCACCTACAAGGGCTCAGAGTCACTGCCTCCTTCCTGCCAGCCCCCCGCCCCATGGAGGTTCAGGTTCCCCAGCCAGAAAATTTGGATAATAGCAGTTCTCTACGGGGTTTGAGATCATGTCGTAAGCCCTTGGCCATGGAAGGTTCCCCTTAGGGGGGTCCATGGTACAATTACCTCTTATTATATGAACATTCATATTACTTGTTTTCTAGAACTTAGGCCCTTTTCACAATAAATGTACTTAAAAAAAATACCAGTAAAGAAAAATTAAACACCAAGTATCTGCTGCACCCAGCGCCAGCTTCCTATGAGCCCTGGACCCTCTTTGAGGAACTCACTCAGTTTCTGTGACGGGTCTGAGGTCTCGTCTATACTTGGGTCTAAGACATGTCAGTTCTTTACTTTCCTAAATCAAGCTCAGCCTGAATCCACATGCCCCCTGTGCTGTGGTTATAAGGGCCACTTTTGTGTATTTCTACAGCATCCTATTTTTTTCCCCCACTCCCTTCTTAGATCTTACAGGAAGTCTGGTCACATGGTTTCCCGGAACACTGGGCAGGGCCTGGCCCGAGGCCTGGTGTGGCTGTTGACATTGCCACTGCCCCTTCCTCTGCAGACGATTGCATGGGGCCTGGTCTTTTTCCTGTGTCCCCTGCTGCATGGGGCTGGCTGCTGACGTGCTCTACTCTGCTGGCTGTGCCCAAAGACCCTGTCCAGTCCCCCGACCCCCACCACCAGCTCAGCAAGGCCCTGCCTATATAGGGGAGCAGGCATAGGACCCTACTTTGGAACTTACAACCCTCACCTCCACCCTCAGCAGAGCATGGAGAGGCTCCCATCACCTTCCAGGTACCACTTAGTACCGCTTACCAACTCTCCGACCCTCAAGGCTCTCCCACGCCACCCCCCTGGCCCTGGGGAAATGCCAGATCCACTCCCAGGATGGACCAAACCCTGTGACAGCCTCTGAAACATAGAAAAGTCACTCTGCCCCCCTCTCCCCAATCCTGGAACCCAAAGGTTTGGGCTCCCCTTCCCAGGGAGAGGGAGAGAGATCTTTCATTGTCTTCCACCACAAAAATATGATATTAAATATTTTTTCCAACAAATCACCTGTAACCTCACTGCTCAGGCCCCTGGGGCTCACCTACCTGCCAAGACTCCTGGATTTCTGGAGAAAGAGCCAGTTCCCTGCCAGCCAGCCAAGTGCCCATCTACCTAAGATGGGCTTAGCTCCCAACTCAGAATGGTTTTTGCTATCTGTGATTTGCTAAGGGTGATGCTAAAATGAGTTCATATCCGTTGCTCCTACAAGTGTCACATCCAAAGTGGAAGGGGTGGGAAGAAAGCACAAAGGCTTAGAATCCTGAGGGCTTTCAAAAATCCATGAAGATGTAAGCCCCCAGGTGGCAAGGGGCCATATCATTTATCACCCCCTTGGGAGATTATTTATCCTTAGTAGTAACCAAGTGATCTATCAGAGAGAAAGAGGGGTCATTAGTAATTGTGCTGGGAAGCAAGTGTAGATCAGGCCTTTCCCAGGCAGCCTTGGATGTGTGTTTACACATTTATCAAGACCTAGGCTCTATTATTTTATCTTGTTAGCTTCCATGAAGTCTGGACAAGTTTCATGGTCTCTAAACTGCACAGGTGCAGAAAAAAGGAAGTGATTTTGAGAGTTGGGAGGTGATGTGCCCAAGGCCAAGGGGACAGTGAGGGGCAGCCTCTGGCTTTCCAGCTGGGCTCTGTCTTCTACAGCCCTTGTCTCTGGCCTCTCCCCTCAGCAGGCTGGTTCCAGGCTCCTCTGTCTGTCCAGAGAACCTCCAAGGGGTCCAGTCCTCAGGGTAGTTCCCAGCATCCCGGCATCTGGGCCAGAAAGGGACACATCAGGAACTTTGAAAGCAGATGGCACAGGGATCTTTATGGTGTGGGTGAGGAGAAACCCTGGCCGGAGGCCTGGAGCTGGATGAGATGACCTCTGAGGACCCTGACCACTGGGAAGAGTAGGGAACTCCCAGACTCCACCTAGTTGCCGAGTGCTGCATTGTGTGGAGAGCACCACAAGAGGGCGCCCTTGCACCAAAAAAGACAGATGCCTTAAAAAAGTTTTCTCAAAGCCGCAGAGCCAAGAAAGGCCTTTTCCACTTTTTGTTACTTGTTTGATTGTCTTCTTTTTAATTTTTTTTTTTTTTCATTTTGAAACAGTATCATACATAAATGAAACTTGCACGTGCAATACAGGTAATTTTTGCCCTGAACCATTAAGAGTAAGTTGCTGCAATGATAGCCCACGCCCACCAAATTCTTTAGGGTGTACCTCCTATAAAAGTATGTCCTTGTTTGTAGGAAATAATAGCAGTATAGGAGTATGGACTCATGGTTTCTTATTTGATTCACTGGGTTGTAATCTGTTACCAACATTACAGAATCGGGTGCTCAAATTGTCCCAGATTTGCCTAGTGGCTCACCTTTGGAGTGGCGCCTGTGTCCTTTGGACACATCCCCAACATTCTTTGAGCACTTCCTTGCTTTCTGGCACCACAAGATGTTTTGTGCTCATCTTGTACTTTCTCTGCCCCAGGTTCTGGAATCAGCCACCTCTCTGGGGAGCACTGGTTCCCCAAAAGCACAATGGTATTTAGAAGCCAAGATCTGGGCACTAGGTGTGCTTGATGCTCTTGGGATGTCGCTGCTTCCAGGTGCTCTCAGTGGTTAGAGCTAGGGAATATGTATATATTTATACACACATTTACATGTTTATATCAATATATGCATGTTTCTACCTATTTATCCATCATCTATCCATCCATTCATCATCTATCCATCCATCTTGAAAACCGTGAGTTTTACCTGTGACTTCTAGTTCCAGTCACCACTAGTACCATTTAGTCCCCTCCCTTCCACGTTTGTAACTCGTTTTCTGATAGTGAGGAACCCATCTCCTACTATCTTTAATAAATTCACAATCTGATCTATCCTCCAAATGTACCCAACCTCCCACCTCTGACACCACACCCTCAGGACGCCGCACACCCCCACCCCAGCTCTGACACCCCTCCGTGGTCCCTGCAGCCCCCTTACTCCCCCGGGTTGGCTCCCCCCCTGCTCCACCGGGCTGCCCGCAGTGGGGTGCCCTCCTCACCCCACATGGTCCCCAACACTCTGTGGAGCTGCCATGCCTCGTACCGCACAGATGCCCCCCTCACACCATACAGGCTCTGACCCCTCTCTCTTGGGTGGCCTCCCCTGAGGTTCTGGAGGCTCCAGTTCCTGAACCTTCTAAAAACTCTGCAATATAAGCCAGGTTGGCTCTTGGCTCTCCCCACTGCCATGTTAGTATTCCAGTTCCTTGGCATTCTGTCTTCCAATATTCTGTTGCCATTGTTTCTTCTCCTGTTCTCCCAATCTTTATACTTTTAAAAAAGTCACTCTTTCTGGTTTTTGTGCTGAGGACTGAGGAGGCAGCCAAAGTAGATATGGGTGTCTAATCTGCCATCTTGACTCATTCCTCTTGTCTGGCCCCCATGACAGATGGAGTTTTGGTTATCATCCGTGCCATCCCAGCTCCCCAGCTGGACTGTGAGACTCTAGCTGGGCATCAGGGAGAAACAGCACATCTTTGACAGACAGATATGTCTTCTCTGCAAAGGATATGGCCAAGAGTGGGTCTGGGACACCTTGCCATCCATCATTCCTTCCACATGCCACAAATTACAGTGGCCCCACCAGGAATTTGAGTCTGAGGGCCTACTGACCCCATCCTGCCCCCCCGCCCCGGAGAGCCTTCAGTCAGCCCCAGGCTGCTCCTGGACCCTGGGCAGCCCCGTGCAGGGGCAGGATGGTATCAGAGAATGGGCTGGGCTTTGGAGCAGCCATGAATGTATCAGCTCCCAGCCCTGCTGCTCCCTTGCACGCCCTTGGGTAGACTTCCAACTGCTGTGTCCACAGATGTAAGATGGGGAGGATTGGTGCTGTTGTCCTGTTCCCAGGTGTTTCTCAGCACCTGTGTGGTTGGGGCCATGTGACTAGTCCTGGCTGATGACTTAAGAGCAAAAGTGATGCATGTATATATTTTTAAAAGATTTATTTATTTATTTGAGAGGGAGAGAAAGAGAGTGCATGTGCGAGTTGGGGGAGGGGCAGAGGGAGAGAATCGCAAGCAGATTCCCTGCTGAGCATGGAGCCGACACAGGGCTCCACCCCACGACCCATGAGATCACAGCCTGAGCCAAACCCGAGAGTCGGACGCTTAACCGACTGAGCCACCCAGGCACCCCGTGACGTGTATATTTTTGAGTTTGACCATGTCATCCCTGACGTAGGGCCCTCCAGAGCCTTCCTCCCTCTGCTGGTGTGGTCAGTGGTGTTTCAGATGGCGGCTACTCCTTCAGTCTGGGCCTCAGCGTGAGAACAAGGCTGATGTGGCTCAGAAATCCCAGCCACGCAAAGTCATAAACAAGAGCCAAACCTGGTGTCGGCCATGGGAATGTGAGGCTTCTTTGTTACTGCAGCATAATCTAGCTTTCCTGACTGATCCACCTCACAGAATTGTGAGGATCCAGTAGCAACATATGTGGGTGAGTGCTGGGCTCTCAGCAGGTACTCAATAAATGTGATCTTTTGGGGGGCTCAAAGAGACCTGAGAGAGAGAGTATGGGAGTCAGGCAGCCCATCCCACATCAGGCACAAGACTGGAAGATCACTAAGGGGATTGACACGGCCACTCTTGGGGGCAGACAGACCCACATTTATTCAGCTCCCAACTTGGTGCTGGGCTCACTGATGTGCACTGAGCAACACTGTGTGACAGGCCCGGGGTGGGTGCTCATGACATGAAGTCAGGAGCCGTGGTCTGTTTGGGGTCACAGACACAAGGAACCATCTCGTGTAATGAGGCAAGTGACAGGAGGATGGAGCAGTAGTTCTGACACTTTGGGGTGCTGGGTCCCTCAAAGACTGCAGTGAGAGCAGCGGGCCTCCCTTTCTGGAAGTCACACACAAGCATCTGTGTGCACACCCACACATTTCTGCACTTTCAAGGGGTTCGGGCCCAGGTAAAATTGCCTGAGCCAGGGAAGCCCAGAGGCCTGTGTAGGTGACAGCCACCTGGCCATGTATGATCTCGGGGAAGGCTCCCTGCGGAGCCACCAAGTCTGAGTTCCTGCCCCCAGGAGCTTATCGTCTAGGCATGGGGGAGAAAACCCACCACTCAGGTAAAGAGTAGGGGCCTCTGGGAATGTGGGTCCTGGCTTGGGTTTGGGGAGAATTCAGAGAAGATATCTAAGAGGGGGGTGCATGGGTACAGATCACCTTGAACTTCACATTCACTCACCTTGTCAGTCTGAGAAGCCCCCGAGTCTCCATGTGCTCACTTTGATGCTGGGGGGGGGGGGCAGTTGCCATCAACCCCACCCCACAGGGGTAGAAACTGAGGCCCAGAAATGGGGGGGCGATTTCCTCAATTGCACAAACCTTTCCTGGCGGCTCCTGCGTACCCAGCCCAGTGGCAGGTGCTGGGTGTCTGACCACCATTGGGGACCTGCCGTGTGAGTGGTAAGTGGAGAAGAGGGACCGTGTGGAGCTGAGAGTGACGGTGTGGGGGATGGGGAGGCTGGGCAGGGTCCCCGCAGCAGGAGGGCTTCCCCTTTCAGGAACGGCATGTCTCCTGGCACCTGACATGGAGCTCTGGGGCACGGTGTCCCCAGCACTCCCTCACCTGAGCACCTGGACCAGGGGCTCTCATTTGATCTCATCCCCCCTTTCTACTATCTGGTTGTCTCTGCAATGCTTTTACCGACCTGTGACCGCATCCTGGTGACTATCCTCCTCGGGTGGGCATTGGGGTGACCAGAGCACAAGGACCTGGAATCAAGCCCAGGCTCCGCCCCCACCTGGCCATGTGACTCTGGGCCTCCACATGTGCTCATCTGTGAAATGGGGATAACACAAACACTTGCCCTGCCTGCCCCATGGGAGCCTTCTGAGGCTCAAATATGGACGTGGGGATGACAGGCCTTTCCCAACTTGGAAGTCCTATAAGAACAGAAGTTCATTTCAGAGTTCTTTCCTACCTTTCCCAGGGAGTTAGGCAGGACAGATAATTTTATCCCCATTTTACAGATGAGGAAACTGAGGCAGAGATGTTAAGTGACTTGCCCGAGGTCCCACAGGCAGTAAGTGGCAGAGCCAGGGTCACAGGGCTGTGAGTCTGGTCTCGTCTCTGCTTCCCCAATCACTTCTGCACAGAATCTCCGCGGAAAGAAAATCTCGGTGAATTCCACCCGACTGGGGGTACTTCTACCTTGGGGTCCACTGTCCTGGCAGCAAATGAGCAGGTCAGGGGACATCACCCAGGAGTACAAACAGGAGGCTGTGCCTCGATCCATCCTGACACACGGGAGTTCGGGGACGGAGGGAAACCCATGCTGAGCTGCAGCTGGGGTCTGACAAGATGTGGCAGATGTGGTTAACGTGGCCGCACGTTCTAGCAGGCTCAGGCCTTGCCCATCATGGAAGGGGCCTCGCCCTCCATTCCATGTGCCCAGGAGCTGGTGACTCACAGCGCCGTCGGGTCTGTGGTCGTGAAGTGTGTCATCCCTCCATATGCTCCTCAAATGCAGCCCCTGTGCACTCACCTGTGACTAAGCCCACCTTAGTCAACAAGCACGGCAACAGGCTGGGGACATTTGGTGGGGGAAAGCTGTCGAGGATATTGGGGGGCTGTGTGTTTTTTCTGGCACCAGGCTCAGGGTGACTAAGTGAGGCATGCATTACCATAAAAACAACCCGTCCCACTGACGCAGTCTTGATGGTCTTCAAAACATGTTCCCACACACCATCTCGCCGGTCCCTGCGCCGTGGGGTCAGCGAGGGCGGGCGGATCTATTCACCCCGGGGTGTGAGCGCAGAGATAGGAGCGGGCGCCGGGGGCCACGCCTCTCCAGTCCCTTGCCTGTGGCAGACACCACTAATCAGTCATATCCCTCTTTCTCTCCAGTTCCGGATCCTTCCCCACACAGCCCTCCAGGCAGCCGTCGGTGGAGGGCTTCCATCCCTGGGGCAGTGCATGGAGGTCAAGGGCCTAACCAGCTGGGTGACCTGGGGCAAGTCTTGTCGGTTTCCCATCTGAGACAGGAGGGTGGACCAGAAGTCCTGTGTCTCTGTGGAATGCTCTGTTGACAAGCCCTGTCTCATTCTTCTCTGCTTCCCTCAACCCCACTGTAGGTCCATCTCTCGTTACGGCTGAGGGACCCCGTCACGGTCTCCTCTCTGGCTCCAGTGTGTCGTCGGAGCTCACCAGCACTTCCTAGAGTTCTCTCTTCAAACACTCCTAAAGGCTCTTCACGGCCTTCCTGAGAGAGCCCAGCTGCAGAGTGTCCGTGACCTGGCCCTTTGGCTCATCACCCAATGCAACTCCCAGACTCCCCTTCACTCATGTTTCAGCCAAGGTGCACGTTTGGCCCTGTGTGTGGCCCCCACCGTCCCACCCCTGGGCCTTTGCCCGTGCGGTCCCCTCCTCCTGGGGTGCCTGCCCTGCCTCGCCACTCCTCTCCATAGCTACTTCTCAGAAACTTCCTGGTCTTCAAAGGCCATCTTAGCAAATGCTGCCACCTCCTTAACCACTTCACGGATTCCCCACAATAGGGGGTGCTCTCTCCCTCCTCTACATGTTAGTGTACTATTTTTCTTCTCCTCTTTCCACATACCTATCCCTGGCCCTCCCTCAACCTCCTGACCTACTCCGGAAATTCCAGGTGACTCACAGCCAGCACTGTGTACAAACAGGAGCATCACCTGGCCTGTCCCCCTTCCTTCTCAAATAGAAGTCACGACGACGGCACTTTCTGAGACCTGCTCTGTGCACCTGGCAGGGGCTCTAGGCACCCTCGGTATTCTTTCTCCCCAGGGTGGGTGGCTTCAGTTCTGGAGAGGGAGCACCTTTGTGCAGTCTGTGTTCTGGGGAAAGCAGAAGACTGAGGCCAATCAGGGGACAGGGCTCCCCCACTTCCTTCCTTTGTGAGACGCGGTGAGGAGCTGTTCCCTGCCCTAACTGTGGGGACAAGGCGCTGGCAGGCCTCTGTGCCTGTGCTCTAGCTGTTTCGACCATTTGGGCTGCACTTCCATTCCCTCCCTACAACCCCATCTAGATCCTCCTGACTCAGTGCCACCTCCTCTGAGAAGGCCTCCCTGCCTGCCCCACCTGGAAAGGACCTCTGCCTGCAGACTCCCTTAGCCCTTTCACTGTGCCTGTCACGGAGTGCTCATCTAGCCCCACCTCCCCTGTGTTCAGGTGACAGCCCTTGTCCCAGTTCAGGGAGGTCTTTGAGGCCAGGGCTTCCCTGGCTCCCTGACTTCCCTGACTCCCCTGGGCCGAGACATACTGGCAGGTGGCTACCCACCAAGATCCGTGGCTCAGAATGAACAGTGAGCGCTGAGCAGAGACTTGAGAGAATCAAGTCTCGCGATGCCCTCTTCTGAGAGGCTGTCTCAGCGCGCCCCCCCCCCCCCCCCCCCCCCCCCACGCCACCAGGTGAAGGGTCTAGAAAAGCAAGCGGGGCCTGAGGGAGCAGCTGAGAAAGATTTCGGGCCCCTCCCCTCCCCCTCCTGGCTGACCAGGTTCCTGCCGAATTCTAGGGCGTGGTCATGAAAACCAACCCTCCTGGAGGTGTTTCTAGGCCTGGAGCCAGGTGGCTGGGCTTCCCACGACTACCCTCCCCCCTGTGACCCCGAAGGGCCTCGGGCTCTTCCATCTGGAGTAGGGACGGCTTGGGAAGAGGCCAGCCGAGTTAGAGGGGCCGCGTGGGCCCCTGTGGATGGAGGGTCTGAGTTCCTCGCCTGGCTGTGTCGCTGACTAGCTGGTGGCAGTGGGTAAGTGGCTTAGTCTCTCTCAGCCCCCATTTCCTTGCTTTAAAACGGAGCTAGGCATCACAAAAAGACAAGTACTGTATGATTCCTCTTGCGGGAGGGCCTGGGGTGGTCACCCTCGGAGGGACGGGAAGTAGGGGGCATTGTTTGGGCCAAGATTGTTTTGCGAGATGAAAGCGTCCTGGAGACTGGTCGCAGGACAGTGTGAACGCAGCTAACACTCCTGAAGACTACACTTAAGAATGGTTAGGATGGTGACTTGTACTACATTGGTACCTTACTGTAGTGCATTCGTTTTTAAGCTAAAAAAGGGAGCTAGGAGAGCATTTACGTCCTGGGGTGGTTATAGGACTTCAGTGGGACGGCCCCCCTCGATCGCTGTGCATGCGCGTGGCGTGGAAAGGTCACATAATGAATCCTGCTCCTTCTGGCCCTTGCCCTACGAAGGGCGGTCCCCGCCGCTGTGGTGGGGCTGACTGCTCGCTGTGGCAGGGGGCGAGCTTCTCGGCAGAAGTGGTGTGCAAGTCAAGGCCAGGTGGCCAAGCGCTGCTGTGGGGGTGGCCTTGGACTCCCTTCTCAGTCACGGATTTGGGCGGTTTCTGAGCCACACCTGTCCTGTCCCACCACCATCGGCTTGTGTCTCCGTCCTTCTGCCCCTGCACCCGACAACCCATCTGGAGCAGGTCCGCAGTGCCTGCCTCCCTGGTAACCCCCTGCCCTGCAGGAGCTCCCGGGCGGTGCAGAGGAGGAACCCGCAAGAGGACCAGGGGCCACATTTTGCTGTTTTCTCTGGACTCAGGCCCCTGTGAGCCCCAGGAGGGCCAGCTGAGGGGGAGAGCTCAGGGTTAAGGGCAAAGTGTGGGGGTGCGGGGGAGGCGGGCTCAATCCTGCCCTCCCTTCTCTGTGTGGGGGCCAGATGACCCCTTTCATAGGGTCCTGTGATAGTAAATGACAGAATGCGGGGACAGGCCTGGAACACAGTGAACCCTCAGCAAACTGTAATTTCTATAAATTGTTAGTTTTTGAGTGTTTAGTGGTGTGTGTATAATTTGTTTCTGAGAGAGAAGGATGGGGATGGGGGGAGGAGGGAAGGTTTCCAGGCCCAACCATAGGAGCTGGATGCTTCCTGAGGTGAGGAGCCTTCCACACTTCTCCCCACCCTCAGCCACGACCCCTGTCAGAACAGATCAAGAGGTCCAAATACCCAGTTCCCCAGAACCCCTGGGGAGCCCCCCAAAGGACCCCACCCCCTCAGCTAGTCCTCCCTCAGTGGACGGAGCCCTGGAGGGGGGCAGGGACACCCCAGGAGCTGAATCTTCAGCCCAGGCCTCTCTCCTCAGCCCAAGAGGAGCCCCCTCTCAGCCCACATGCCCAGCTTAGCTTGGCAGATGTGGCTTGAAAGCCAGCTCCATTTCCTCTGTCCCCGGGGAGTTCACTCATCTGTAGGAAGTCTCAGTAAAGAGGAAACCTCTACAGGTGTCCAAAAGCAATTTAGAAGGGACACTTCCCAGGAGCAGTATTGGAAAACCCCATCGCAATTTTAAAAACCAGCCTGCGTCTCACCTGGCAGGCGAGAGTGGGGAGCACCTGTGGTAATCAGGTCTCTAACTTCCTATGAACTCTCTAGGAGAGGCAGCCAGGAGGTCGAGGCCCAACAGGGCCAGGGTCCAAGTGAGACACAGCCAGGACAAGTCCCCCTCATTTCCCATTTGCATGACAACAGCCAGTGGTAATTGTGCAGTTGCAACAATCATCATTTTAAAAAAGAGCTAATATTTCTCGTGTGCTTGCTGTGGGCTGTAACATTGCTCCAGGTGCTTTGACAGATTATCTGTCTCGATCTTTATCGCAACAATGGAGTAGACACTTCTACTCTCTCCATTTTACATGGGAGGAAACTGAGCTCAGAGCAGAGAAACCAAGCCAGGAAGCTGGCAAGAGCCGGGTTGGGATTCTAGAAGTCCGATGGGCAGAGGATATGAACTCCTGGCTCGGACACTTCTTGTGGGGGTCAAACCAGTGTGTGCAAAAGCACTCGGGAGACTGTGCATGGAGTTATTAATAAAATAAACAAACTCCTTCTCTAGATTGTCTCAGAGCCAAACCTATAACCAGCCCGCTTTTTCTTCAAGAATGGTCAGTAGGGTCCACCTTCCCAGAGGAGGCCAAGAAAGGGGCTGGTTTCAATGGCGACTGTCTCAGAATAGAAGACCCGGGCCACGTTGGAACCAGTCAGCATTTCTCTGATCTGAGTAGAACTCGTTTGATCCAGTTACATTTAGCCTGAATCAATTTTAAAAGGTCTAAGTTAGGGTGCCTGGGTGGCTCAGTCGGTTACGTGTCTGCCTTCAGCTCAGTCATGATCCCAGGGTCCTTGGGGTTGAGTCCCGTGTCCGGCTCCCTGCTCAGTGGGGAGCCTGCTTCTCCCTCTCCCTCTGCTGCTCCCCCCACTTGTGCTCTCTCTCTCAAATAAATAAATAAAATCCTAAAAAATAAAAAAGGTCTAAATTAGTGTGATCCAGTCAGATCACGTTAGAGCCAGTGTTTCTCCTGATCTGGTCAGAATCAGAATGAGCTGGGACTGGCTTGCACTGGTTAGAAGTGGTTTGGGCCTGTTGTGACTGGTTTGACCAGCCAGAACCTGCCTGGAACGGTCCTAACCCCTGGCTCTGGCTTTTACAGCAGCAGCTCCGAGAACATATTAGAAGTTGGGGCGCAGCGGGCTAAGATGAGGAAGCGTGGCGTAGGCAGGTCCGGGTAGGGAGACCAAGGTCTGGCCCTGCCCGGGAGGGTCTTGAATGCCACGCTGGAGAGCGTATGATGTCCGAGCCACACTCACACCACACATCACCCCTGGAGTGCTGCACAGGCCACACGCCTGTAAATCAATTAGCCTCTTGCCCACTGATTAATGGGAGGGAAGCTTTCATCACTTGTTCTGGGTAAATTATTGCATATGGAAGCACATCTTTGATTTTATGAGTTCTTGCTGGAGCATGAAATTTCCTGGAGAGGGTTCCCTGAGGAACGTGGAGCTCTGTAGCCCTCCTGTGCCCTGCCCCCGGCCATGTGTACCCCACTCCCTGCCTCCCCCTTGCTGCCTCCTCTTCCCCTCCCTCCCCAGCTTTGTCTCTCCAGGAGTCTCCGCGGTATCTTCCCGAGCCAAAGGGCTCCCCAGGGCCCAGGAGTAAGGAGGGCTGGAAGAGGTGGTGTTTGCCCAACCCGGGGCTGGTTGTGCCTTGTAGACAACAAGTGTGATGGGGAAGGGAGAGATGGCCCAGCACAGAGACTGACGTCTCACCATGTGGGGCAGATATAATCTACACAGGCCAAGCCAACCTACAGACACGGAACTGGGAGTGCTGAGGGCCCAGGGCATCCAGGGGGCTTCCTACAGAAGCAGGTCTACAAAGCCATGGGTGGCTCCAGATAGGAGTCCAAAGTAGACACCCAGATGGTTAGAAGTTTTCGGGAAGATCCTTCAGGATGCACATAGGCTCGACCCTCCTTTTCCCAGAGGACCTGAGTGGAAGGGGCTGGCTCCAGGCCACACAACTGGGACAAGCAGGGGCTCCAGCCCCCCATCCAGAGCACTGCCTCCCTCAGGAAGTGGTGTCTGTCTTCAGGGCTCTTCCATCCACCCTGCCCACACCGGGAGCACCAGCCTGACCCCTCTCTGAGCCCCCCTGAAGGGCTGGGAGCTCAGATCAGCTGTGGTGTTTAAGAGCATGGGTCCTACACGCTCTGGAGGCAGATAAACCTGGATCTAAGTCTGTGAGCCTGCTTTACTAGCTGAGCAACCTTGGGCAAGAGTCTTCACCTTTCTGAGCCTCAGTTTACTTGTCCATGAAATGGGTATAATACTAGAAGTCAGCTCATACGATTGTTGGGGAGTTTAAATGAACTGATAAGCAAAGTTCATGCTAGAATGTCTAGCCATTCACCTAGTGGTTAATCAATAATACTGTTAACATCTACCGTAACGATTATTATTATCACTGAGCCCTTATTCTTGGTGATAGAGGCACTAGAAGACGACTCTAAGGACCTGGGTTCGAGTACCTGCTCAGCACCATCTTACCTGATATGTGGCTCAGTTTGCCCATCTGTAAAGGGGGTTAAGTACCTCTGTCCTGCCTGCCTCCCAAGGTGGTTGTAAGAATCCAGAGATGTGAAAGTGCTTTGAAAACTGACTATTCTGGGGGCACCTGGATGGCTCAGTCAGTTAAGCATCTGCCTTCGGCTCAGGTCATGATCTCGGGATCCTGGATCAAGTCCCACGTCAGGCTCCCTGCTCAGCGGGAAGTCTGCTTCTCTCTCTTCCTCTGCCCCCTCCCATCGCTTGTGCTTTCTCTCTCTCTCTCTCTCTCAAATAAATAAATAAAATCTTAAAAAAAAACCCTGACTATTCTGGGGGATATGGAGATGACTGCCCACTTCTCCTGGGATGCTGCCAGAAATGTGGTCAGTGGTCAGCCCCTTCAGCTGGGCTCAGCTGCAGATACCCATCTCACCCAAGGCCGGGGCCTTCCCAGAGCAGCCTGCAGCCAGGGACTGAGCAGGGGGAGGGCACAAAGACCCGGGCATTTGGGTCCACAAGGGATACTCTGTTGGGTACTGGCCGACCCTGCATCCTCAGACCTACATTGAGGTTCACCTCTGCCCACTCCTTCCCCCCTTTTTCCTCTCACATATGTTGACCCCTCATAACATCTTATACCCCAAACTTCACCTCTGACCACTTTCAGGGAACCCAAACTGCAAAAACTGTATAACAAGGAGGTTACCTTGCTAACGCCACTGTCCTCATTACTCAGACAAGGCAGCGCCTGGGGCCCAGACCAGCCACCCCTGAAAAATACGTCCTTTCATGCCAGGCTCAGATTCCTAGAAATCTGGAAACATCGTTCCACTTGGAGGGAGTCTGTCCGAGTAAGTTCTGTTAGAGTTGCAGCTTCAATGCGGGATGGGAGGTGAGGAGAGCTGCACGCCTAAACACACACCTCTTTCTAGACGGCCCCTCCTGAGCAAGCCTGGGCCGTGAGTGCCTCATGCACAGCGACGACCTGATTCCCGGTCCCCCCCAAGCCCCTGGTCGAACCACTGATCTCTGCTTTTGCCGGCAGAGTCTTCACAGCTCACAGTGATGTGAGGAAACGATGCAGTGGATTTTAGGGACGTGATTATGCTGATCATAATTGTCGGTGATTAATATGCCTTCATAACACTAACAATAGATTATAGTTTGTTATCTTTTTAAATGTCTTCACTTGGCAAAAGAAACTTCACCCTGGAAATCTAGGTCTGGGGACCACTGACGGGTCCCAAATCTCCAGAGGAGGCTCCTTGTGTCGTTGATGGTGGCCTGAGCGCAGAGAGGGTTTGCAGCCCACTGACCTTGGCCTAGCGACCAGCTGGGCGCCTTGGCCCTGGTCATGTCCGGGGCAGCCGATGGCTTGCTGACTGGCCTTGCTGAGAAGAAGGAGCTGTAGGTGGGGGTGACCTCAGGTCCCCTTGTGCCTGTAAGGTGCCCATGGGGAGCTTCCCAGGGGAGAATTCGAGGAGGAGGGGCTGGTAAGGGCAGGCAGGCCAGAGGTGGCTGTCCCTCAGCCCCCTTCCTTGGGTCCTGCCAGAGAAGGAATGAGGGCCAGAGTGGGTCAACGGCACCCTCCACATGAAGGGTGAGTCCCCATCATCACTCCTGGACTAATTGCCACCCCACCCGCCCGCCAGGTGCCGGCCCGCGTGTCCCCAGCTCTGAGGCTGCTATTAACGACATGTTGCAGCAGCTTTACGAAGCGTGGCTCGGAACAATTTTACACCTCATTTGATTTATGTTGCCGGATTTGCTTCTCTCTCAGAGGCTCCCTCCCTCTGGAGAGACAGCATGTGTCATCCACTCCGGCTTTCTTGCGTTCCCACAGAGCCAGTCCCTGTGTTAAGAGGGGCCAGCCTCAGACCTGAGATCCTGAGCAAAGAGCTCCGTGACCCAGCTCTTCTTCCAGGGCTCTCTCTCCGGATGTCCCTGAGCCAGGACGTCTGTGACTGAGTCCTTCACAGGTGGGCTTCATAATGACAGAGGCCCGGAGCAGGGAAAGTCCCTGGGGAATTGGTCACCAGCCCTCCCTGCCCCCATCTTACAGATGGGGAAACTGAGGGTTGGAAAGAGTCCTCCGTGTCTTCAAGACCCTTCTGAAGGTCACATTGCCAGTTTGTGGCAGATGCCCGCCTCCCCCTTCCACATTAAAGAGGGCTGGGTCCTCACAGGGAGTCACCAGGTCAGCCGTGGGATGGACTCTTTGTCCAGACTGTGTCCTTGACGTAGGCTGAAGAATAGACAAGCAAGAAGGCCATTGGGTCCACCTCCCTCATTGCAATATCCTTTATAATGCCACCTCCCTCATTGCAGAAGGAAGGAAGGCAGCCTCAAAGAAGGAGAGTGACTCCCTGAAAAGCACACAGCCAGGGGCGCCTGGGTGGCTCAGTCGGTTAAGCATCTGCCTTCTGCTCAGGTCATGATCCCAGGGTCCTGGGATCGAGTCCCACGTCGGGATCCTTGCTCAGTGGGGAGTCTGCTTCTCCCTCTCCCTCTGCCTGCCGCTCCCCCTGCTTGTACTCTCTCTCTCTGTGTCAAATAAATAAATAAAATCTTAAAAAAAAAAAAAAAAAGCACACAGCCATTAGCATGCAGGTTCTGGGCTAGAACCCTGGCTTCACAACCCTAGGATCTTACGACCTTCTCCCCAAGAGGCAAGAACATTTCTACAACTACCTCTTCTCATTCACTCACTTTCGAATGAAAGCCTCCCAGGAGCCTGGCTGGGTGTTAAACTCAGAGGGCATGAGGATGGGCCAGAAGGAGAAGCCCCCGGCTGTCGCAGCCCAGTGTAGCAAGGCAGTGAGGGAAGGTGTGGGCCCCAGCGGTGGACCCCTCCCTCTGCTTGGGGAACTCCTGCCATACGGAATCTGGCTTGCAGGCCGAGCCCACCTCCCACCACAGAAGCCAGAAATGCCAGTAACCCACAATCCCAGCCTCCCTTGAGATGCGTGAACAAGGTTGGACTAGTTAGATGTACCTGTCCCGGTTTATACTCAAGCTGGTGACACAAAGAAAGAGGGGACAAGGATATTCTCGGTGGCCACAGGGCTGGGGCAGTTGCAGTAACATCGAGTGCCCCAAGGCAGAGGCAGGGCTGATGACGTTGGTGGTGTGGGCCCCAGTGTCCCCCTGGCCACTTCTGGCCCCTCATGTGGGTGATATTTCCCACCAGGGTGATGCCTCAACCCACCTGGAGGACAGGGGAGGCTCTCAATATTCTTAAAATATAAACTTTTCATTTCAGAAACTTTCAAAGATATATGAAAGTAGAACAGTACAAAGACCCCCCACGTACCCCTCACCAAGCTTCAAAATTCACTGCCATTCTGCCATTCTTCTTCATCTTTCCTCCTGTAGAATCCCCAAATGTATTTTTCCTCAAAAAATGTTCATGGCAAATTTACTTTTCAGAAGAGTTTTAGATTTACAGAAAATTTGAGCAGATAGTTCTACAAATTCCCACAAACCCCATCCCATACCCAGTTTCTCTTATTACTAACACCTGATATTAGTATGGTACATTTGTTACAAGTAATGAACCAATGCTGATAGATTGTTATTAAATAAAGTGCATACTTTATCAGATTGCCTTAGTTTTTACCTAATGCCCTTTGCCTGTCTAGGATCCCAGGCCAGAGACCACATCCCATTTAGTTGTTGGATCTTCTTAGGCTCCTCTGGGCTGTGAGAGTTTCACAGACTCCCTTGTTTTTTGATGATCTTGACAGTTTTGAGGAGTGCTCATCAGGTATATTGTAGGATGCCCCGTTCTGGGTACTTGTCTCCTGTTTTTCTCAGGATTCGATTGGGGCTATGGGCTTGGGGGAGGATCACAGAAGCAAAGGGCTGTTTCCATCATATCATAGTAAGGGCACTGCACTGTGACAATGTGATACAGGAAGAAATATATATTTGGTCTTGTCCCTGGTTCCTGATACTGAGCTCCTAAAACCCTTACGATTTTCTGAGTGATAGGAGTACCTTGGGCTATAATATTTAGTCTTCATCTATGGTTCCTGATACAAGAGCTTTAAGACCCTTGGAACAGTCCCGAGTGATGAGCACCTTTGTATGCTGACCAGATGACTGTGGCTGGGGGCCAGTAACTAGCTTCTGGATGGGGACTGGTTGCCAGAAAGACCAGGGCAAGATTGGAGGGTAGGAATTTTGGCCCCTCCATACCCCCATCCTCTGGGGCGAGGAGAGGGGCTGGAGACGGACTTACTAATGGATCATGCCCACCTGCTAAAGCCTCCATAAAAATCCCTAAATTATGGGGTTCAGAGAGCTTCCAGGTTGATAAATACATCCGTGCGCTCCGATGTCGGTATGGGAGGGACCCAAGTACCTTTGCTTCAGGATCCTTCTGGATTTTATTTCTGTGTACCTCTTCAACTGTCTGTCCCTCTGTACTCCTTATAATATCCTTTATAATGCCACCGGTAAATGTAAGCGTTCGCTAAGTGCTGTGAGCTATTATAGCAAATTATCAAACCCGAGGAGAAGGTAGTAGGAACCCTCAATTTGTAGCCAAGTCAGACAGAAATGTGAGTAACATGGACATCCACTCCTTGTGATTGGTGTCTGAAGTGGGGGCAGTTTGGTGGGGCTGAGCCCTTAACCTGTGGCATCTGCGTTAACTCTGGGTGGTGTCAGAATTAAATTGTAGGACCGCCAGTCATTGGTGTCCATAGAACATTGGAGAATTGTTTCCTGCGGAAAATCCACACATTTGGTATCAGAGGTGTTGTGAGTAGAGAACATTTTTCTTTCACAGACTTCCCATGTTTTTGATGACCTTGACAGCTTTGAGGAGCACTGGTCAGCTCTATTGTGAGATGCCCCCCTCGTTGGAATTTGTCTACTGTTTCTCTCATGATTATACCGGGGTTATGGGTTTGGGGGAGGAAAAATCACAGAAATCAAGTGCGACTTTTCATCATACCATATGAAGTGTACATACCATCGACATGATTTATCGTTGTTGAGGTTGGCATTGATTACCTGTTGACGTGGTATTCGTTAGGTTTCTCTACTGTTGAGTTACCCATCTCCTCCCTTTCTGTACTGGACTCTTTGGAAGGAAGTCCCTATACGCAGCCTACAATTAAAGAATTAAGGAAATGTTCTCCTCTTCCTTGAAGGTGAAGATTCTACAAAATATATTTTAAAGCAACTTCCAGACATCCTATCATTTCATTCCTAAATACTTTAGCATGTATCTCTAACTATGAACTTAAAACCCACACATCCAGGGGCACCTCGGTGGCTCAGTTGTTAAGCGTCTGCCTTTGGTTCGGGTCATGATCCCAGGGTCCTGGGATCGAGCCCCGCATCGGGCTCCATCCCAGGGTCCTGGGATCGAGCCCCGCATCGGGCTCCCTGCTCCACGGGAAGCCTGCTTCTCCCTCTCCCACTCCCCCTGCTTGTGTTCCCTCTCTTGCTGTCTCTCTCTCTCTCAAATAGATAAATAAAATCTTAAAAAAAAAAAAAAAAAAACCCACACATCCAGCTACATTACCACTATGCCACCCAACACCACCAACAGTGATTCTTTACTATTTAATATCCAGACCATGCTCAATTTTCCCTAATTGTCTGGGAAAAAAAAGTATTTCTATGGATGGTTTATTCAAATCAGAACCCAAACAATATCCACCTGTTGGATTTGGCTAACATGCCCCTAAATGTCTTTCCATTTAGAAAAGTTTTCCTTCCTTTTTTTTGGTTTGTGCCTCTTATTTCCTGAAGAATTAGGGTCAATTCTTTAAGAGCATTTTCAACCTCTGGTCTTGGCTGACTGCTGTCTCATAGTTTTGTTTAGTATTTCCTCTGGCCTCTCCATTTCTTGGAAACTGGTAGTTATATCAGAGGCGTAATCAGATTCAGGTTCATTATTTTGGCATCATATCAGGACATATAAATGTCCAGATGTCCATCTTTTCATGATGATGAGATTGACCAGGGGTTGACACGTTCTCAACATTTCTGCTCATGGGCTTAGCAACTGCTGCTCATTGATGCCTGGACTGATAGCCTCTCAATAAATCCCTTTCCTTCTTAAAGAGAGAAGTCAATTTCTGTTGCTTGCAACTAAGAGCTCTGCTGGATAAATCCTGGGAGTCCAGTCTGGTGCTTTTTGAACACAACTTGGCAAGTGCCTGATTGAGTGCCTACTCCTGCGATGGGCATAGTGTGGACATTAAGAGAGAGGTCTCTGGAGCCAGAACTGCCTGAGGTGAGGTCCCACCTCTACCACTAACTAGCTGTAGGCTCTGGGCAACTTTCCTCAGTTTCCTCACCGGAAAAATGGGGATGCTGCTGATGGTAGTAATGCCTACCTCACAAGGTTATCATCAGAACTGAAGTTGCTAATATATGCACAGTGCCTTGTACACAGCAAGCATTCAATGATTGTTACCTGATATTACAGGAATACTAATAATTTTTTTTTAATTTCATTTCCTACTTCTTTTCCTCTCCCCTCCCCCTACCTCCTTAGGTGATTTCACCCATCCCTGGAGGTTGACTATCATTTTGCTTAATACCTCAGTGTCAAGAATGACCTTGACTGAGAGATAGACCACTGATATAAATATCTTTGTTTTGTTTTGTGTGGAGGGGGGGGGCAGCCTCCAGGAAATGTACACTTTGACTCTAAGACATACCCATTTCAGAATTGTTACAGTCAAGTGTGGGATTTGTGCTTAGAACTGAGAAAATTTGATATATTGTGACAACTTCCTCAGCCACACTAACTAAAACAACCCACTATCCTTAAGTTAGTGGAGTTGGGGTTGTGGCCTTTTCTTATAGGGCTTGATTTTCATACCTGGCTCTGTATGGCTCGGGCGAAAGACATGAGGAACCTCGGCTCTGTGCTAAGTGGTCTGGGTGTTGGGAGCTGGATACTACAAGGACAGGGAAGTAGATTTGTCCCTGCCACCCTTGGGGGAGCATGCTCAGATGGAAAAAAACTCACTCTTAGGTAAGGGGGTCAGTAGACATGGTCCATGCCCCTGGACCACCAAGACAAGGCTGAGAAAGCAACCCGATGTGTGCATCATTGAGTGGCTATTCCCAGATACAAATCTGAGGGATTTGGGCACTTTCTATAAAAGAGTTCTGCAGTATTGTAATTGTGATTAGGGAGTTCATTAGGAATCCCACACGTGAAGGGCTGGTGGAAAGAGATCCATGGGTGAGAGACAACTGGCAGTAGCTCTCTAGCACCATAGCTGCGGTCAGGGATGCCCCTCAAGGACAGTGGTGGAGGCAAATCCTCCCAGTGTGAGAACTTCCGAGTATGTTCCTTCATGGACATGGCTAATGGTTTGGTCAGAGACTTGGAAGAACACAATTGGAAATTTGATGACAAGGAGCTCTCCAAATGGTCTTAGAGGTGAAGGCATTTGTGTCCTATGTGAATGCTCATCAAAGAACTATCTCAGCACAACATGATTTTAGTAATATGGTCAGTGAGATGACCCATTCTGTGTATGTCATTGGGCTCATAAACAAAGCAGCCATGAGGGCATGGATGTAGGTTTTACCTGGACCCAGCAACGTGGACTTCTATTCACCTAGAGCAATCTGGCTACAGTCACTGTTGAATACCCAACCTACCTACCAACAGCAGAGACCAACCCAGAGCTCCCAAGGTGGCACCACTCTCTGGAGAGACAAGCCAAATACCTGCTGACAGGTCAATTACATTGGACCACTTACATTTTGGAAGTACTTTTTTTTTTTTTTTAACTGGGATAGGTGATTATTCTGGATATGGATTTGTCTTCCCTGTCCACAATGCTTCTGCCCACACCACCATCCATGGGTTTACAGAAGATCTTATTTACTGTCGTAACATTTCACACAGCATTACTTCTGACCAGGGAACTCATTTCACAGCTAATGAAGTGCATCAGTGGATTGTGCTCATGGAAGTAACTGGTCCTACCATGTTCCTCATCATTCTGAAGCATCAACCTAATAGAACAAGGGGAATGGCCATTTGGAGATCTAGATTTGGAGCCAGACAGCCCTGGGTATGAATTCCACCCCTGACAAGTACAGTTATGTACATTGGCTAAGCTAGATCTGTTTCCAGATAAGGGAGAATGTACACTAAAAATATGGCAGCTCTGATCATCAGTCTGAACAAATAATCAACCAGAGAGTTAGCCTCATGGATGTTCATCATGGTGTTGTTTATAGTCGCAAAAGAGTGGAAACGACCTAATAGCCATTAATTGAGGATTGCCTAAAAAATTGTGGTGCATGCATCAGTCGAATAAAATACCATGTAGCTGTTAATGTGTTAAAAAAGTATTTAATAAAAGGGAGAGATAGTCACGGTAGACTACTAGGTGAAGAAAGCAAGTTATTTATTAAAAAGCAAGTCATTTTAGTGTTTTTAAAAAATATATATGTCATGCATAAAACTCATGCTTAAATGATATAAGATGTAATGGACACATTTATTCTCTCCGGGAGAAGGGAAATTGGGTGATTTTCATTTTTTACTTTTGCTTGCCATGTTTTCCAAATTTGTTTTAATGACTATGTATCACATTAAAAAAAAGCAAATGCCCCCCCAACCCCAAAATGATGTTTTTAATGTAGAGAGGCAGAGGGAGGGACTGGGTGGGCTCTGTGTTCTCTATCCCAGGCAGGCTTCTGTACCCGGAGGTTACTGACTGGCGGTAAGAGCTCAGCCACATCATTTCTGTGACCTCCAAGTCACAGCGGTTCCTTGGCCTAACTCCACCCCTACCCGGGCAGTGCCCTGACCCTAGCCTAGTAGGATGGGAGAATGACACAGTGGCTGCCCCCATGACCAGGACCAGCTAGGCCACATTCAGAGCATCCGACAGGAATGTGGTGGCCTGAGAGGGACGGCTGTGTCTCTGACACCCTGGGCCTGCGAGTATTGGCGACGGTTAGCAAAGACACTGGACTTCAGTCTGGCAGACTGAAAATATTTTTCAGTGGAGCCCCAGTATTTGACTGGAGAAACAATAATATTCCTTCTCTGGATGTCAAACATCCGGATAAGTAGAAGCCTTTTTTTTTTTTTCTGCCGGCTCTCTTCCCCGAGTGTTACAAAGGATGCTCTGACATAGATTTTTGGAAGGGACTCACCTCGCCAGGGTGAGGGCCAATGGAGCCACAGGGAGTGCTTATTTTTAAAAAGAGAGGGAAATAGGTGGCCCCATCACAGGTTTGCTCAAAGGGCCTGGCTTCCTCAGGAGGGAGAGCGTGGGCTAGTGGGACCTGCCTTCTCAACCATGGAGGACTCAGAGTGTGTGGTATGTGTCCAGGCCCCTTCTCTGGCCCTGGAGGGAGGCCGGGCAGGGGGACCCTGGCGGGGAGAATGTATCCCACCCAGAGCTGGGGTTGTGGGTGCAGGCAGAGTCAGGGAGCAGTGTACGGGTAGGGTGTAGAGAGGGAGGTTGAGGGCAGACATTGATTGAAGAAGTCCCACTATTTTCACTGAACTGGAACCCAAAGACTACCAAGCCACAGAAAGTCGATCTCACCCAACAGCTGGGCAAATCCAGTGGATTTGGCCAAACCTTGAAATTAAATGAAGGCATCTCTCACAAGTCCTTCCCCAACTATAACTGGCATTTGGGGGATCCATTGAAGAATTTATGGGACAGAAGGCAGAGAAGAAAATAATCCTACATCTTTCTCAAGGTGGAAAGTGAATCATGAAAAGCTTTCCAATTCTGTAGGTTCCACTGAGCACCATCTTAACCCCTGGGCTGGCTTTCTGTCCCCTAACTCACTGCCTATCTCCACATTGCAGTCACTGCCTGCTTCCTGACACTGGCTGCACTCTGCCTGGGTTTCTGGACCCCACTCCCCGTGCCCCAAGGGCCACAGTATTTTTTTTTTTTTACCTCCTTCCAACATTTCGTCCTGGTCTGGCTCATCCTGAGGGGCAGACCGCTGACCTGTCTTTCCCTCTGATGGGACATGGCGGCCTTACCCAGCCTAGAGCCATGCTCTTACTCTGTAATGATCATACCTTCACAAGCAGAACCGACCCTCACTTGAGTATCCTTCTATCACACATGCTCCAGATGCAAACTCAACTGCTTTGACTTGATGAGATAAACTTGAGTCTCTTCACCAGAAGACTTGGAAAGCCTAGTCCATGCCCCCTCCTGTTCTTGTTGACTGGATTGAACCCAGGCCCCAGCCATACATGGAAATCCGACCCCTCTGCAAAGGTTCCATCAGTGAGCCCCGCTCTGTACCTTCACTTCCGGTCCCCGGTTAAAACCACCTTGTTCTCTTTGTTGGACTATTGCAATGGCCTCCTTCCCCTTTCCACTCTGGTCTCCAGCCGGTCTACTCACTGTGCAGTGGTTCTCCTGCTTAAAACTCTTCTGGGGTCCACCATGGCACTCAGTACAATCCGGGCTCCTTGCCCAGTGGCCCTGCCATCATCTGTTGCTTACAGCTCATCTGCATCCATGATCCTCCGTACCCCAGCTGGCCACACTGGCCTTCTCTCCATTTCTCTCTGTGCCCACCACTTTCTTGCCTCAGGGCCTACCCCACTACTGTTCCCCTGGCTGGAACACCCTCTCTTCACCAAGAAGCTGGCTCCTTGCTATTCCTCATCCATCAAGTCCAAGCTTCCAAGAGGCTTTTCCTGGCCAAGTGAGCCAAGGAAGTCCCTCATGGCATTCTCCTCTTTCCCCTCATGGCACTTACCATACTTTAAAGTGGGCATCTAGCTGGGCATTCACTGGGTTGCCATCTGTCTTGACCACTGCTCCATTAGGGCACAAACTCTGGCTGCCCTGTTCATCCCTATGTGGCATTACCCACTACAAACAGAAGTCCAGAAATATTTCCTGAGTGAGTAGGTAAAGGAAAGAAAGAGAGTGGGATGCAGCATTCAAAGGGTACCAGGAGGCAGTGGGATCGGAGAACACGAAGGTGGATTCTCAGGTCTGATGGTCCTTGGCTGGCACCTGGGCTTGGTGGCATTTTACCTGTGTGACCTTGGGCAAATTACTTAGTCTCCCTGCGCCTCAGTTTCCTTATGTATAAAAAAATACTTAGAATAATTTCCTTGCTAGGTGACTTTGAAAATTAAAGGTAATAAATTACGAGAATCTGACCCAATACCTGGCAGTAAACAAGTTTATTCATTTATCTGCAAAATGCATATTGAATGTATACAGGGAGGGGCACCTGGGTGGCTCAGTCGGTTAAGTGTCTGACTCTTGATTTTGGCTCAGGTCGTGATCTCAGGGTCCTGGGATCGAGCCCTGCATGGGCTTCCCCGCTTAGCAGGGAGTCTGCTTGTCTCCCTCTTCCCCCTGCCCCTTCCCCTGCTCTCTCTCTCAAATAAATAAATAAATCTTTAAAAAGAAAAAAAAAAAAGAAAACATATAGAAAGTGGGACCTGTGCTCGGGCCTCGGGCCCTTTATTCATGGATGATACCATTCATTGGCTCTATAAATTGCAGCTATTCATAGTAATAGTACTACCACTACTACTAATAATAATAAACAGAATGTTAGGAAATTCTCTAGCCAGAGTGAATGAGCCACGCCTGATGGAAGGCGGCCCGGGAAAACCAGGAGATGAGAGAAGGGAACAGGGTGTGAAGAGAAAATACAGGAGCGAGTGTATGTCGTTTACTATAAATTGTCCTTTGATCTTTCTTTCATGGTTGGCTAGATTTTCCATTTAACTGAATTCAAGAATTCTCTGACTAAAGTATTCATTCACTGGATGGATAAGTATACATGGGTTGCTTTCAGGAGGGAGGGGTTCAGAGGTGAATTTGGCATTGTCTCTGCCCTCAAGAGGCTTACAAGGGAACAAAATATACAAAAGGATCCTATCACAAGGCAGACTCCAAAGAGACACACATGAGGGACAACAGGGATTCTGAGAGAGGAGCAATAGGCTTGACGGGGAGGTGGCATTTGGTTAGACGAGAAGACACGTGAGAGACAGAAGGAGAGAAAGAGCATGACATAGGGAAAGAAGTTTGGGATATGGAGCCTGATGACCTGTTTCCAAACCCTGGCTTACAATCTGCACCTAGAAAAACCAGTTTCTCTGAGCCTCAGTTTTCTCACCTGTCACATGGGCAATAATACCTCTGCATTGTTGTGATTATTTTGTGTAGTCATATAGACACACACACACACACACACACACACACACACACACACAGGTTTCCCAGGAAATGTCAGAGCCATGGGACTGAAAAACACTTCCTTCTGGGGAGCTCACCAGCCAGCTTGTCCCCACGACTGTCCTCCCCGTGCAGGGACAGATTCCATAGGCCCGGGGGGCCTGTGGTTCATGATGGTGATTTGTGACCGTGGTGAAGGTGCCACATCCTGCCCGGCTCACTGCTCCACACCCTTCCACTTAATCCATCCGAGATAGAAATGGCATTTCCCCAAATCCCAAACCACTCCCATTTCCAGTCAGAGGAGTTTCAGGAACCCTAGGCTGGGCCCAGCATCTGAGCCAAGGTGGGCCATGAGCCCAGGCTGCCAGAGATGCCAGTGGGCTGAAGTCGGGCTTGGCAGAGACTGGCTAGCTGTTCACCAAGCCCACTGCCTCTTCTTCCTGGGCTCACAGCTAGACTCCATCCTTGGAGTTGGATGAGGCCATGCAACATGGTTCTGATCAATGAACAGTGACAGGGGGGTGCTCTTTCCAGACCTGACCAATAAAAGCCTTCCACACTCTTACTGTTCGTCAACTGACAGTGATCCCCTGGCATGACTTTGGAAGCCATTTTAAAGATGGCACGGCCACCATCAGCCAACGTCTCCAATGACTTCATGGACAAGGATGTCCCCACGTTCACCACACCTGGACCCAGGCTAGAAGTGCCCTAGAGTGAAATAAACTTTTTTTCTGTTCACCCATGATATGTTTGGGTCTATTTTTCACAGCAGCAATACCTAACTAATACTTCAGGGTTGGGGTATCTCACCTGAGGAGGATCTAAGCAGGAAGGGCCAAAGAGCAGATCTAAATCAGCATCCTTGGAGGATGTAAGATGTTGCAACGAATGTGTCTCGATACCAAACGCAAGATCTGTGGGGGTGTAAATGGAGTTGAGTGTTAGGAACTGGGCAAGGAAGGTCGGACATGGAGGGAGGTGGGTCACGGGGCTGTTGAAAGCAGCACAGTTGTGCACAGCCCGTTATCACAAGTCACGCAGATTTCAAAGTTGTGGCCATTATTCTTGTACTTGCGCCTGCTTCACGCCTGGCTTGTTCCCCCTGCCCTTACCCCACCCCTGCGTCAGGCCCAAGCCCAAATAACTGGGACCCCATATCATTTTCTTGGGCCCTGGGCCCTGACATATCCACGACACAGCCTGATGGCCCCAAATGTTTTACAGATGAAGAAAAGCAGACCCAGAAAAATGAAGGGACTAATTCATAAAGCCCAAATTGATCTTTCCACCTGGTCTTGGCTAGGGAGCATAGTTTCCAGCAAAATCCTGCCTTTTGAATGTCCTGGCCAGAACCTCCCCCAGAGGACTGCTTTTCTGCCCCCTTCCTCTCTTCTGGCAAGTTAGATTTCCAAGCCTGGCCATTGAGAATTAAAAGGAGCTGGTTTCTTCTGGTCCCAAAGCAAAACAAGCTGGTCAGTTTTCTGTCGGTCCCGAGGCAGCTCCTCACTGCCCCGGAGCCAAGTAGACACTGGCCAGTCTGTGTTCAGGGCTGAGGCTGCAGCACCCACCGGGTGGTAACGACTTCTCGGAGGGAGCTGGCCTCAGCTCAGACCGCTTCGGGTGGGGGGGAAATGAAGCTGAAGACAAAACTGTGCTTCTCATAAAGGTCTCATTCTAAAAATAAAGACCGAGTTAGCCTAGTGAGTGTCTGTAGGGATGCTTGTCTGAGTAGAGGAGTGTATTAGCTAGTCTGGGTTCTCCAAAGGAACAGAATTCATAGGAAAATATGTGTGTGCATATCTCTCTCTAGATATGAATGAACAGGAGATATATATGTATGTGTGTGTATATGCTCACACGTGCACACACACACACAATATTATATATATAATAAAGAATTGGCTCACGTGGTTATGGAAGCTAAGCAGTCTCATGATCTGCAGGCTGCAAGCTGGAGACCCAGGAGAGCCTATGGTATAGTTTCAGTGTGAGTCCAAAAGCCTAAGAACTGGAGGAGCCCATGATGTGAGCTCCAGTCTGTGTCCAAATCTGAAGGCAGAAGACCAATCACCAGCTTAATGGCAAGCACAGAGAGCAAATTCTCATGTACCCTGCCCTTTTGTTCTATTCAGGCCTTCAGTGGATTGGATGAGATCCACTCACATTGGGGAGCACAATCTGCTTTATTTAGTCTACTGATTCAAATGTTCATCCCATCTGAAAACACGCATACAGACACACACAGAATAACGTTTAACCAAATATCTGGGCGCCCCATGGCCCTGTCAAGTTGACACATAAAATTAACATCACGGGGCGCCTGGGTGGCTCAGTCGTTAAGCGTCTGCCTTCGGCTCAGGTCGTGATCCCAGGGTCCTGGGATAGAGCCCCGCATCGGGCTCCCTGCTCGGCAGGAAGCCTGCTTCTCCCTCTCCCACTCCCCCTGCTTGTGTTCCCTCTCTATGTCTCTCGCTGTCAAATAAAGTCTTAAAAAAAAAAAAAAAATTAACATCACAAGAAGGGATAGAGCCCTGCAGAAGTTCCTGAGTAGGGGAGCCAGACTAAGAGTGCCAAGCAAGCCTTCTCCTAACAAGATCTGCATCCCAATAAGATCAAAACTTTCAGCTTTTGATAAACCCATTAGGACAAGGAAGGTCCTGAGGACTGAAACTAGTCTCAAATCTAGTTAAATAATAAAGACAATTTATTGGTTTGTGTACCTGAAAATTTCAAAAGTGTGGGCTTCAGGCAAGGCTTGATCCAGTGGCTCAACAATATCACAGGGATCCAGTTTCTTTCTGGTCTCTCTTTTTTGCCCTCCATGGACACACTGGGTTGTCAGAATTAGCAGGAAAAAATGACAGGATGTCTAGTTAAGTTTCAGATTAACAATGAATACTTTCCTTTAGTATAGATATGTCTCATGCAATATTTGGGACATATTTAACTAAAAAATTGTTTATCTGAAATTCAGATTTCAGAAGGTGTCTTGTATTTTATCTGACAACCCTATGCTAAGACTAATTCTCACTCTCCCTCTTTCTAACTCTTCCTCCCTATCTCTTGTTCACGTTCTCTTTTGCTGTGTTTGGTAGCACCTAGATGAAAGAGTACAGTACTTCTCCAGAGCCTCAAGCAAACACCTCTTTGTATCTTCTCGGCTTGAAATGCCTATTTCTGAAGCAGTTTCTGTGACTGTGGATTAAAATGAACTGATTGACTTGGTGAGGAGGCTATGGACCTTTTAAGAAAGCAGAAGAAGGAGAATAGATGCTTGAGGGCATCCAGTAGATACCTACTATGGTGGACTTTCCAGTATCAGTCACAGAATCCAAGCTCCTCAAGGTTAGATGGCACCTAATAATGACTTAGTCCAACCTGTAACACGATGCCTGAATTCCTCTTACATTATCCGTCTTTATGTTCATATCTCTACTGACAGGGAGCTTCTCTCCTCCAACAAGCCCTTTCCATCTTTGGTTAGCCCTGACTGTTGGAAAGTTGTAGCTGGAATCTTTTTTCTTGTATCTCCCACCCACTGGTACCACTGTAGAGGTGTCTACAGGGAGTTTTCTAAATCAGCTCTGGATGAATGAGCATCTACTCCACTCCAGGTGCTGGGCTATGTGATCTTTCATAGTTCATCTCATTTCATTCTCCCAACACTCTGTGAAATAAGCCAGTCCCTTTCGATGGATACAAAGACTAGGGAGTTAAGTCACTTGCCCTAATTACACAGCTAGTGACAGAGCTGGATTTGAGCATATGCAAGTTCTGATGTCCCACCCACCTGCCCCTCTACCATGATGAGAAACCAGCCATCTTTCAAATATCCGATGACAGTGTCCTCATTCCCTTGCTAGCTAGGGACCTTGTTCTTCAGTCCTTAAAGTTGGTGTCCCAGGTGGGACATGCTGCTCACATGTGGTCAAGGGTAAAAGAATTGGGAAGGAGAAGCAATCGGTCCAGAGAGCTTTGTATACAAACCACTCATCAGTTGATTTCATTCACTTGCCCACAGAAGCTGAGCACCTGGTGTGTGCAGATACCATGCGAGGCATTGTGGGGAGGAAAGATCATCTGTAGCTCATGGCCCAGAAGGGGAAACAGAGAGAAGACAAATAATTACAGTAAAATGTGACGTAGATATGTTTGAATAGCAACATGAATAGAATGCTGTGAGTCTAGTGATGGGGAAGTCAAGGGGAAAAGGGCACTCCAGGCAGGAGGAACAACCCATGCAAAGCACAGCGTGGTGAGTTCCCACATTCAGGCAGGGGACTGAAGGAACGCCTGGATGTGAAGATGCTTGGTTGAAGGACTGCCATGGACACATACCAGTGGGACTGCATCGACAGGGAGGATCTTTGCTTCCCAAGGCGCCCCTGGCCTGGGCCTTCCTTCTTGGATCCCCATACTGTTTCTATTGCAAACTCTTTCTCCATACATTTTGATCAATTTGTGCTTCATTCCCACATAGGAAACTGTTTTATGGCATTTGAAAACACCATAAATGGGCAAAGGACATAGGCCGGTTAACACAAAAAGGAATTTGGTTAGTAAACAGGCATGAGGAAACAGTCAACCTGGCCAGTAGTCAAAGAAACGCAAATTAAAACAACTGAGGTGCACATTTCCACCTATTAAATTAGCAGCCATAACAAAAAGGTTTAGATGATTATATTCCATTCTGGTGAGGTCTGGGGAAAAGTAATAGCTCTGATATTGTTGGAAGCAGGACCAGCTATATGATCTGCAGGCCTGGTATAAACTGAAAATGTGGGATCTCTTGTTCAAAAATTATTCATAATTTCAGGACCACAGCAGCAGAGCATTAAATCAAATGCTGGGCCCTTCTAAGTCCTCCTTGGAGGTTTTATAAATGGGTACAGTCCTGTTACAAGAAAGGAGGTGTTCCTTCTCCTGCCCAAAGCCAATCCCTCCACCAGTGTTTTGGACCTTATCCCCTCCCACCTACTCAGGGACCGGGTTATCAATGGTCACTTCTCTCTTGACATTTACCCACTTGCTCTCAACCTGAGTTTTCCCATTGGCATTCAACATACATACAAGTCCTCCTTTCTGGAAAGAAATACAAAACCGAAAACCCTCCCTCAAGCTCTCACTCCACTTCTTCCAGCTGTCCTCCTACATCCCTGTCTCAGCCACCCTTCCGGAAGGGGGTGTATGGATGTGCCATCCCCCTGTCCTTATGTCCTAGCCATTTCTCCCTTCTGTTTGTCGCCATCATTAAAGGTCTTGCCAAGGTCCACCATTGATCTGAATCCATTTTCTGGGACTTCCTGGGACACTGGTGACCCCTCTCTCCTTCCTGTAATATTCTTCCCTTGCCTTCTGTGACATCATGTCCTCCTGGTTTTCCTCCCATATCTCTTTCAGTCTTCTTGGCTAGTTGTCTTCCTCCACCTGGCCATGAAAGTGGGAGTTCCTTACTCGCTTGGTCTAGACCGCATTCACCCTCAATCTTTCTCCTTTGGCAAGCTCGTCAACACCTGTGGCTTTTGTCCCTATCCATACGTGGCCAATTCATAAGTTCATGGCTCTGACCCAAACTCTGGTCTTATTTTCAGACCCATGGTCCCACCGCCAATCGATAGCTCCTCTTGCCTATCTCAAAGACACCTTGAACTCCTTATGTAACCCCCTACCCCAGTTCTGGTCCACTTCCATCATTCCCTGTATCTGTGATCGGCACCACATTCATCCTGTTCCTCACGCCAGAAATCTAGCTGTTATTCTTCTTATTTCCTTCTCCTTCCTCTTCCCCCACACATCCTAAGTCAGATCTATGACTAAGTCTTGTCAATTTTACCTCCTCAATATTTCCTACTTGTGCCCACTTCTCTCCATTTCTATTCCTACTCTCTTCATCTAAGCAACTACCATCTTCCGTCTCAACCACTGCAACAGCTGCCCGTTGGTACCCCACCTCCCTGCTCAAACTCCCTCCCGTCACGGACTGCAGCCAGAGTGAGTATTTCGAAGCACACATCCAGTTCAAGATGGTCCCATTGCTTTCAGAATAAAGACCAATGCCTTTGCAGGACCCACAGGCCCTGCCTGGGTCTTGCCCCTGGAGCCACCAGCTTGTTGAGCTCCAGCTATTGTGGTCTTCTTAACTCGGCCAAAACCCATTCGTACATGCCGTTCCCTCTGTCCAGAATGCTATTCTTTCCTCCCGTTTGCTTTAATTAGCTCCTAGTCATCCCTAAGTCCTTAGCTCAATCACTTTTTCCTTAGGAAATCCTTCCATTAACCACCAGCCAAAGTAGGGTTCCACCATGAAATACTTTTACAGCCCCATGCCTGTCTCCTTAGTAATGCTTAGCGTGGCTATAATTTTATCCATCTGTGTGATGACCTGATTGAGTCTGTCTCCCCAGCTAGAAGTAGGGCTTATGAATGCAGACTGTATATTCTTCCTCACTATTGTAATCCTAATACTTAGTCAATGTCTGGCAAGAAGAAAGTGCTCAATAAATATTTGCTGAATGAATGAATGGAAATCCATTTAGCAGCATATTTTGAGAGCTATGGAAATGTTCATATGGTTTGATCCAATAATCCCACTTCTAGGAATTTATCCCAAGGAAGTAATCCAAAAAAAAAAAAAAAAGAAAGAAAGAAAGAAAATGTTTTATACATGAAGATATTAACTACATTTTTTCTAGTAGGATATTTTTTTAAAACCTATAGATGTCCAGCAATAGGGGACATATTAAAGAGTGGTAGACCCACAAAGTAAACAACATGGTCATTTAAAAGTCATTGTGAAGACTAAGTAGCAATATGGAAAATAGTTTATAGTATTACAATTGTTTTTCAAAAGCCAAATGCAAAACTGGAGTTTTACAACTATGAGAAATGTTTTATGCATGCAGACAAGTACCAGATGGGAAGAAGGAAAAATACATGAGTTGATTTGTCAAGAAAAAGTGGATCATGATTGAATTTTCCATTTCATTTTGATTTCTCTTAGTGTAGTTATATTGGTTTTGCTCACATTATACTTTAATGTATTCTGTGAGTTTCAGCTAGCAATCATAGGTTGGAGAAAATAGCCATGTTAAGCTAAGGATCCATAGGAGCACAAATGCCTAATAAATAATGTTATTTTAGAAGGACCTCATTAACTACTTGTGAAATAGACTTCATGATAATTAGACTCATGAGTATAATATTTTATGAACATTCATGTACATGTCTTTTTGTGGACATATTTTTGTTTCCTTTGGGTAAGCACCTAGGAATGACATAGCTGGACTATATGGTAGGTGTATGTTAAACACTTCACTGTGAACCAGTTTTATCTATTTTTTTTTTTTAATTTTTTTTATTGTTATGTTAATCCCCATACATTACATCATTAGTTTTAGATATAGTGTTCCATGATTCATTGTTTGTGCATAACACCCAGTGCTCCATGCAGAACGTGCCCTCCTCAATACCCATCACCAGTTTTATCTATTTTTAAAATTATTTTTTGAAAGATTTATCTGTTTATTTGAGAGAGAAAGAGAGAGAGCGAATGCTGGGGGGAGGAGCAGAGGGAGAGGGAGAGAGAGTCTTAAGCAGACTATGCTGAGCACGGAGCCCCACACGGGCTTGATCTCACGACCCAAGATCGTGACTTGAGCTGAAACCAAAAGCTGGACGCCACCCAGGTGCCCCTAAAATTATTTTATTTTTAAATGATTGTATACAGTGAAGTCATACATCATGATGTTCTTATATGTATATGTTTCTGACTGTTTATGTACATACATATACACACACACACACACATAAGCACACTGAATGATTACTATAGTCAAGATAGTTCATATATCATCTCTTTACGTAGTTACCTTTTTTAAATGTGGTGAGAGACCTAAAATCTACTCTTAGCAATACAGTATTCCAGTATTTAATACAGTATGATTGACTATAGTCACCATGCTCTACATTAGATCTCTGGACTTATTCATTCTATCTAACTGCTACTTTGCGTCCCTTGACCAACATCTCCCCATTTTCCCTCCTCCCTGCCCATGGTAACCACCCTTCTACCCTTCTACTCTCTGCTTCTACATATTTCACTTTGTTAGAGTTCACATATAAATGAGACTGTGCAGTATATGTCTTTCTGTGCTTGGCTTTTTCATTTAGCATAATGTCCTCCAGGTTCATCCACATTGTCACAAATAATAGGATTTCCTTTTTTTTTTTAAAGGCTGAATAATATTCCATTGTGTATGTGTGTAGTATATATATATACGTACATATATATGCATATATATACATATACACATATACATACATACACACACATATAGATCTCCCCACATAGTTACATTTGTTTGTGTGGTGAGAGAATATATGTATATATGACAAACATGCACACCGACTAGGATGGCTGCAGTAAAAAAGATGGACAATAACAAGTGTTGGTGAGAAAGCAGAGAAGGGGAACTCCCCTGCATTGCTGGTGGGGATGCACAATGGCGCAGCTGCTCTGGAAAACCATCCGGCAGTTCCTCAGAAGGTTAGACACAGAGTTACCGTATGACCCAGCAACTCCCTTCCTACGTATATACCAGAGAGAAATGAAGACATACATCCCCATACAGATTTGTACATGAATGTTCATAGCAGCATTATTCCCCAAAGTGTCAACAACCCAAATGTCTATTAGTGATAGAAAGATAAATGAAATGTAGTGTATCCTTGCAATAAAGCGTGATTTGGCAATAAAAAGGAAGTATTGATACATGCTCCAACATGGATGAACCTTGACAATGTTATGTTAAGTGAAAGAATTCAGTCACAAAAGACCACATATTGTATGATTCCATTTATATCTAGTGTCCAGAATAAGCAAATCTGTAGGAACAGAAGGTAGATTTGTGGTTGCTTAGAGCTGGGCATTGAGTGGTGGTGGAGGAGAATGGGGAGTGACAGCTAATAGGTATGGGATTTCTGTGGGGGAGGGGGATGAGCCTATTCTATAAGTAGATTGTGGTGATGTTTGCACATCTATGACTATACTAAAAACCAATGAGTTGTACACTTTAAATGGTGAATTATATGACAAATGAATTATACCTCAATAAGATTGTTTAAAAAAATCAAATGACCTGTATATGTGGGTCTATTCCTGGACTCTTTGTTCTTGACACCAAAACCAAACTGTGTTGATTACTGTAACTTTATAGATTTGGAAATTGACGAGTATAATTTCAACATCTTTTTTCTTCAAAATTGTTTGGGCTATTGTAGGTCTTCTTTAGAGTTGGCTTGCCAGTTCCTACAAAAAAGAGTACAGCTACGGTTTGTCTGGAATAGCATTGTGTCTATAGATCAACTTTGGGAGAACTGACACCTTAATAATACTGAGACTTCTGATCCACAAAAATAATCTCCATTTATTTAAGTCACCTTGAATTTCTATCAGCAATGCTATCTAGTTTTCAGTTTATAAGTCTTGCACATCTTTGTCAAATGTATCCCTAAGGATTTCTTATTTTTGATGACACACAAAGTTCTAAAAGAATTATATCAGCAGAAATACTGCCAGTTTAGGCTGAAAGGGACAGAGATAGTACAAAATGAAAAGAGGCCATTTGGACTCCTCAAATTCTACTGGCAGGAAGCAGGCTGACAAAACTACTCAGCTGCAGATAAATGTGCTTCTTTTCATTAAACCATATTTTTGGGTTTTAAAAAAATTTTAATTCCCAAAAACTCATTGCTAATATATAAAAGTATAATTGATTATAAAAAACATTAACCCTGTATTCTGTGAATTTCCTAAATTCACTTATTTGTTCTAGTAGCTTTTTTGTAGATTCCTTATAATTTTCTGCCCAGATGATTGTGTCATCTGCAAATGAACAATTTCAATTCTTCCTTTCCAATCTGAATGCATTTTATTTCTTTTTCTTGCCTTGTTGTATTGGCTAGAAACTCCACTATGATGTTGAATAGAAGTACTTAGCATACACATCCATGTCCTATTCTAGGTCTTAGGGGAATGCATTCAATGTTTTAGCATTATAAAACCATTGGTAGCCAGTATCCAAGAAGGCTCCACTGATCCTCACTTAACTGGTGTCCATGTCCTTGCTAGTCTTTGTGTATCTGGATTGGTCTGTATGACTAGTAAAATAATGAGGAAGTGGTAGTGTGTGAATTCAGAGACTAGACAATAAAAAGCCACTGTGGCTTCCATCTTGGTTTCTCTCTTTAGAATCACTTGTCTTGGGTGAAGCCAGATGGCATACCAAGCAGCCCTGTGGAAAGGCCCATGTGCCAAGGAACTGTGGCCTACTGACAAGAGCCAGTGAGGAATTGAAACTTTAGCCAACAGCCATATGAAAGACACCATATTAGGAGTGAATTCCCCATCTTCATGACCACGAATCTTTATGACTGCAGCCCTAGACAACAAATAGACCGTAACCTCATGGAAGATCCTGAGCTAGAACCACCTAACTAAGCAACTCCAGACTCCTGAACTTCAGAAGTCACATGAGATAATAAGTGGCTTTTGTTTAAGTGGATCAGTTTTGTGGTAACTTGTTACAAAGCAGTAGATAACTAATAATGGTTTCGGTGTCTGGAAGTGGGCCAAGGCCATCAAACAAAAACTCAAAATTTGTGAGTGTTTTTGGAATTGAGTGATGAGCTGGATGGAGATGGGAGGACCTTGAGAAGGCTATTTGTGGGGACTTACGGGCAAGTGAGGAGCATGTTCTTGGAAATTGGAGGAAGGGGGATTCTTGATTTGTAGTTGGAGAAAGTTTAGCAACACTGCACCTGCAGTTATATGCAAATGAACTGGGTAATTGGGCTGAGGCGACTTCCACCCACACTCTGGAAGGTGTTGCCTGGTTTCCTGCTGCTTATAGTTAAAATGTTAGAGGAGAGGGGCGCCTGGGTGGCTCAGTCGGTTGGGCGGCTGCCTTCGGCTCAGGTCATGATCCCAGGGTCCTGGGATCGAGCCCCGCATCGGGCTCCCTGCTCCGCAGGAAGCCTGCTTCTCCCTCTCCCACTCCCCCTGCTTGTGTTCCCTCTCTCGCTGTGTCTGTCTCTGTCAAATAAATAAAATCTTTAAAAAAAAAAAATGTTAGAGGAGAGACATAAGCTGAAGGAAAACTTCCTTAAAAAAAAAAAAAAGAGAGAGAGAGAGAGAGAGAGGCCTTGGGGTTTGTGAAGATTCCCAGCTCTTCAGATAGCAAACAATGCTAAAATTATGAAATGGCTTCTGAGTGAAGATCAAATGCAGCTATCTCTCAGGAAATCATGGTCTAAAGATGAAGTCAGAGGAGGGTATGACTGTGACATCCTTTGTCAACACTTCAGAAAGATCAAGGGTGGCGTCTGTAAGTACGAGCCTGCCGCACACTGTACCTCTCAAGATTTTAAGGGTGTGACCGGCTAGAAATGAGTCACCAAGTGGGACAAGATTCTGGAGCCAGACTGTTGGATCAGGTGGCAAGTGACAGCAAGAGGGGTGTGTGGAACAGGTAGAAAATTTCTAGGGACCACCCTGAGAGCAGAGTTTGTGGCGGAGAACATGCACGCTGGTCTAAGTCCCAGTTCTGCCACTTGCTGGCAACGTGACCTTGGGCGAGATACTTTGTCCCTCAGTTTCCTCGGCAGTAAGACGGGGATCACAGTACCTGCTTTATGGAGCTGTTGTGAGGGTTTAAATGGCTTAATACCTATGAGCACCTAGAACAACGCCTGATCTACAGACTGTGGTAAGGAAGGGATAGTCACTGTTATCATTTGGGAAGGTGAAGTGAAAAAGCCTGTATTTCTTATAGTGAAGCTGGAGGTGGCCCATGCAGTACTTTGGGCAACAAAAGGAACCATGGCCTTGATGTGTTGTCACAGGATGCAGAGGCTGCCGCAGGCTATCTAGACATGACGGTGACCCAGAGGCAAATGGGAGACTAGGTCCTAGAGCTGTTAATTTGCAAGTGGCAAACAAGTGTCAGGGACAAAGAGCTCAGAATTGAAAGGGGGAGGGAGGCTGCTATGCTCTGAGGACGCTCAGAATCAGATATCAGAGCTAGAAGGGGTTTTATGAGTTCATCCGATGTCATGACTTTTGTCAGAGGAAGAAGCTCAGAGGGGAAGAAACACAGCCAAGTAGCGCAGAGCCGGACCTATTACTAGAGGAAAACCCACAGTCTCCTGGTGCCTATAGCCCAAAAGTGGGCCTCAGCACCACCTGCTTCTCTGTACTGGTCTGGGCAAGGCCTGATCAAAAACGGTTGCTCCTCGCTGTCCAAGAAGGGCTGAAATAATCATAAATGTTCATATACTTTCTTATACTTTTAGCTAACATTTATTAAGCAGTTATGCCTTAGTCACAATTATATTGGGATAAGCCAGTTTAAGATAAGCCAGTTATGCCTTAGTTACAATTATATTGGGATAAGCCAGTTTATGACAATTTCATATAGATCAACCTACTACATTTCTTTAATCATGATAAAACTCAATGAAGTAGATACTATTCCTATCCCCATTTTACAGATAAGGAGACTGAGGCATAGAGATACTGACTTACCCAAGTTCACACAGCTGGTAAGGGATGGAGCCAGTTTATAAATCCCTGGGGTCTGATTCTGGAGCCCATGCTTGTGAACCCCTTCTCTAGACACTGACGGGGCGGCCCTGGCACCTGACCCCCGGAGTCAGGGAACCAGCTTCCGGCAGGGAATTAGGTCAACCTCAACCTCCTGGGGCCTTATCAGAAAGAGTGCCTGCAGGAACAGGCCTGTGATCTCAGACAGGCGGGGCTTCGAGAGACAATGGGCCAACCTGTGAGCACCAGGCATCGCAGCCTTTGAGACAATGTGCTTCTCCAAACACCAAACACCGGCATAACAAACACCACGGACTTCCACAGCACCGAAGTCTAAATATTGAAATGGAGCTTCCGTGCCTCGCCACGCGCGGGGAGATCGCAGTTGAAAGGAGGCAGCTGCTGCTATTGTCTGGATTCCCCAGAGGGAAGATCTGAGGCTGTTTCTCTAGTTCTGCAAGACTTCCGCCGCCTCTCTCTCGCGCCCCCCCCCCCCCGCCCCGTCTGAAAGAGGGTTTGTTTGATGTGAGCCAGACTGGGGGACCCCCAACACCCCACTGTGATCTTTGCTGGTCTGTAGCAAAACAAGAAAATAAGGACTATGTGAGGAGTTTTCCCTAAAGCTAAAAGAATTCCATGTCAAGAATCCCATTTCTGAGACACAGCTTCCTTTTCACAGCTCCTGAGCGCTGGGCGTTACTCCATCCTCCTCTCTGTGCTGACTCTCTTCCTCTTCTAATGCTCACTCTGCATTGCCCAAGAGCTGAAGAGTGGTTTCTCCAGAACCAGCTCGGTTTCATGACTTTTTAGTCTGTTTCCACTGCTGACTTCTCCGCGCTCTTAATATTTCTTTGCTCACATTCTCTCAAGGGAATCTGCTTGACCCAACATGCCTCTTTTACCCTACGCCATCTCACACGTTGCTGGCCAGCCAGCCAGCCAGCCAGATGACCCCTGGTTCAATCAGGGGCTGGGGCCCAAAACACGGTTGCGCTTTGAGCAGGTGGCAATAGTGGGCCAGTTCCCCCTTGGAAGGGATTGACATGGCTGCACAAAAGTCCAATTTGTTGGGTTTTTAAAGAAGATTTTATTTATTTATTTGCCAGAGAGAGAGAGCACAAGCAGAGAGAGCGGCAGGCAGAGGGAGAAGCAGGCTCCCAGCTGAGCAGGGAGTCCAATGCGGGGCTCGATCCCAAGACTCTGGGATCCTGACCTGAGCTGAAGGCAGACGCTTAATGACTGAGCCACCCAGGTGTCCCAAAAGTCCAATTTGGATTTGTATTTCTCAGCTTCGGAAGGTGTCCAGTCACAGCTCAGAAAGGTCCACCGGAAACACAAGGGATGCCAAATCAGGTCAAGCTGCGGGGAAGGTAGCCAAGGGGCAGACTCACACCAACTGGGCAGGATTCAGCCCAATGGGGTGGTTGTTGAGGCAGGGAGGAAGACACACATTGAGCCATATTTGGGGAGAAAATCAGTAAGGCTTCGTGAAAAATTGGAAATATGGAATGAACAAGAGGGAGGATGGATGGTGGCCTTGCTCACTGAGAAGGAACACAACAGGTGTGGAGAGATGAAGGAGAAATGGGCAGTTCCTCCTGACGTGTGAACGTGAGACAGCCTTACATGCACCCACAGCAAGGCGGCTGTGCACGTGTGAAGTGTGGGAAGGAAGTTTGGGTAGGAAGGACAGATGGGAGAGTCATTGCTGGGTGAAGCCGGGGAGTGGATGACTTCACCTGGGAGAAGTGGCCTGCACAACTGACACATGACAAATGCTTACGGGGCGTACGAGGGGACGAATGGGCACATGCATGAATGACCTGGCCAAGACTCGGGATTCGCCCGTGTTTCACTCCTTGCCAAGTGACGCAGCCACTCACTGAGCCCCTGCACGATGTAAAAAACAGGATGGTGAATGGAAGGAATATGAATTTTGAAGGCAACACTGAGTTCAACTGCAGGGTCTGGAAGTTAGTAGCTGTGTGCTTTTGGGCTTTGCCCTTAACCTCTTGCAGCCTTAGCTTCCTCCTCTCAAAACTGGTGTAATGGCCCTTCCCTCATTAGGCTACAGTGGATACTACACAAGAGAGCAAAAACAGAAGTTCAAGCACAGGATTTGGTATGTATCACAGGCACTGAAGAGCAGTTAGACTCCCGCCTCCTCCTGAAATGAACTTTGAGATACTGCAGGGCATTTGGGGTAAGAGCGTAAGAGAGATTCGGAGGATGTCATCCCTGTAGCCCACAGGCTCTCAGAAGGACCCGCTGATTGTGTAAATCATCTCATCTGGAGCTAACATCAAGAGTCTAACTTCAAGGCCAGGATCAAGCAGTTCTCCGGCTCTCCACCCCCACCCCCTGCACAGGCCCTCTGTGACAGTCATGTGGTCTCACTCCCCAGTGGGTGCCTCCCTCTTGCAGGACTCCCATGGGCCCCAAGGGTGTGCCCACCCACGGCTCCAGCCCCCAGGGAACCTTCCTTCCACTGCCTGCAGCCATCCAGCTGCCACATTCCAACCTGAGGCCCCAGTTTCCAAGTCATGAAACCATCTCATGCACCAAGAGCACCCATTCTGGCCCATGGACCAGTGCTGCATAGATAGAAAATGCACAGGAAAGGGTGTTAGCTTCATTTAACATCAAACATTCAATACCTAAACACCAGTTTACTTCAAGCCATAAGTGTTCTTCAAAGAAGGTTCTAGAACCCTGTTGAGAGAAATAAAGGAAGGTGAAAATAAATGGACAGCCTGTCCACTCCAGGCGAGAGGATCACAAACAGCAAAGCCAACATTTCTCTTGAATTCCAGGTAACTTTAATGTACCACTGATTAAGGATCCCAAGGGATACTTTATAAGAACTTGATAAATGAATAGTGATGTTCAGTTACCAGATTTAATAGTTAAAAAGACTACAGCTTCCCTTTTAAAGGGTATGATAGTAAATTTACCCTACCAGATTTCCTAACATATTACAAAGTGACAATTATCCAAACCATATGGTAACAATGGGGGAAAATTAGTGGAAGCAATGAAATGATCCAAAATCAATCCAATGAGTAGTAAAACTTCATGTAATCCAACAATGATGAAAGGAATTACTATATAATAAATGTTTGGTAGAGAATCGTAATGAATACAGAGAAGAGTTACACCTTATACTGTTTCCCACAATGAATTGCAGATGAGATTTTGTGCATCTCTGAAAAACCATTAAACAACCCCAAGAATCTGGAATTCCATGGTTATCACATTGGAAAAGAATCCATCCCCAGGAACTAAAAAGAGTTTCAAGTTAAAGAATGGAGATTTTTGTTGAATAAAACACAGAATAATCACAAGAGGAAAATAACAGCCTGGAAAAAAATAAACCACCGATACATCGAAAATATATTAAATTTTGCTTTTTCACAAAAAGCTAAAATCAGTGCCCAGATTCCACTCAGAAAGCAGCAAAAGAGATGAACAGACAGTTTATACAGGAAGGTACAGATGGTAGATCAAAATGTGAAAAAGTACATAACTCCACCAGAAATGAGAAAAATGCAAACAAACCAGCTTTAAGGTATCAGCACACGCTTCTCAAACTCGTCAAAATAAAAGAGCAAAACGCTGTGTCGGTAGAGCTGAGGGAAGCAGGCAGGAGAGCTCAGGGAGGTTCAGAGCACGGACGTGGGAGCCAGATGGCCAGATTAAACGCTAGCTCTACCATGTGCCCAGCAAGTGATTTAACCTCTGTGCCTTGGTTTCCTTGTCTACCAAATGAGATTTAGATGAATCTCTAGATAGATAGATAGATAGATAGATAGATAGATAGATAGATAGATAGATGTGCTTGGAACAGTGCCTAGTACACAGCAAGTGCTATATAAGTGTCAGCTATTATTACTGGGGGTGGGGAGGGGACTTCCCCATCATTTTCTCTCAATTGTAGTAGAAAGGGCATGGACTTTGGAGCCAAAAAATCATTCATTCAACAGATATTTACCCAAGGCCAGATCCAGGTGCAAATCCCAGCTCTGGTAATTATTAGTGAGGTCATCTTGTGAAAATTACTTAGCAATACTGAATCTCAGCTTTCTCCATCTGAAAAATAGAAAAACACAACCTAAAATGGCTTACTCTGGTTTGCGGTGTGATGAGATGCCACACAACAAAGTAGCTGGGATGGGGTCTGGCATGCGGAAGTCCTAAATACATCTTAGATTCCTCACTTCTACGCCTAGAACTTCAACCCAACTCAAGCACTCATCCTGTACCTGAGGTCATGGCATTTGCTCCCAGTGGCCTGCCAGCTCGACCAGCTTCAGATCCTTGGATGGCCCCAAGCCCTGATGCACATGATGCTGCCTACCTCCAAGATAAATAAATCAAAATAACATCACCAATCCATAAAATAAAAGTTGGTGTTTTGGGGCGCCTGGGTGGCTCAGTCAGTTGAGCATCTGCTTTCAGCTCAGATCATGATCTCAGGGTCCTGGGATCGAGTCCAGGAGTCCGGCATCGGGCTCCCTGCTCAGCAGGGAGTCTGCTTCTCCCTCTTCCTCTGCCCCCCTCCCCCAACTCATGCGCACTCGTGCTCATGGTCTCTCTCAAATAAATAAATAAAATCTTTTTAAAAAGTTGGTGTTTTGGGGCGCCTGGGTGGCTCAGATGGCTAAGCGTCTGCCTTTGGCTCGGGTCATGATCCCGGGGTCCTGGGGTCGAGCCCCACGTCGGGCTCCTGGCTCAGCGGGGAGCCTGTTTCTCCCTCTCCCTCTGCCTCTCTCCCTGCTCATGCTTTCTCTCTCTCTCTGTGTCTCTGTGTCTCAAATGAATAAATAAAAAAAAAAAAAATCTAAAAAAAAGAAAGTTGGTGTTTTGATATGCCACAAAACTTATACTCTGGGTTCTCTCTTCAGATCGTATAAATCACCTTTTGATAGGCCACAAAACTTACTTGTAGGCTGCAAATACAACTGCTTATTTCTGTATTTTCTCTCTCACTCTTGCTTTCTCGTTTTAGTCCCCCTGTCGCTACTGGCCTTTTTCGGGTGGTTTAGCCAGCCTAGCGGGTAATCCCAGCTTGCTGCCAAATCATCCCTGTGCCATGGGGAGGACCATAAGGACTTTAGATTCCTCCCTCCCCATGGGTATTTGCGTTTTAGGTTGTGGGGAACGAGAGCTCCTGGGGACTGAAAGCCTGGCACAGAAGGGCATCAGTAAATATTTGTGGAATGAAAGGATGAATGGATACATGAACTGTCTCTGAACGGTGGGATTTCAGCTATGATGGGAGGCAGAAGGGACAGCTGTCTTTAAGGGAGAGACAGTGGCCAGAACTCCTCAGATCACACTAGGGAGGTATAGCGCTGATATTCACAATACTTAACAGAGCAACACGGGTAATGACCACGGGCCCAGAAACCCCTATGGGGCTTTGCGTGTGTGTAACAGGAGGCCCAGGGTCCCAAAGAGAGGGGGCTCTGGGGGGTTCTCCAGTGGCTGCTATTCAGCAGGTATGAAAGTTCTTAAGTGATCTAACACCCAGCAGGCTCCGCGGGGGGTTGGGAGGTTGCATGGGATTCAAGAGACATCTGCCACTTCCCCTCCCTGGGCCCCAATTTCCGATCTGTGAAACAAAGTCAGACTTATTAACCTCGCAGATCCACTCCAGCTCTGACTGCCTGTGATTTTACCAGAAGAATAATAACAATCGGTAAAAGGCAGTGGTCTATCAGAAAAAGCACATGCTGTGAGGCTGGAAGACCCAGTTCACATCCCACCTGTTACTTCCTGTGTGACTTGGGTCCTAATCAGTTAACTTCTCTGAACCTCAGCTTTTTATTCATTCAACAAATACATACTGAGCACATTTTATGTGCCAGGTCCCGGCATGTACTAGAGAATAAGACCGGGTCCTTGCCATCATGGAACTTACTTAGGAGAGTCCTTGGATGCAAAGTGACAGAGACAAACCAAAGCCAGCTTAGGCAAAACCAGAATGTATTATTATTAAGGATGTAGGCAAGTGTGGGGACCCCTGAGTGGAAGCAGCCAGTCCAGAACTCCACCACCACCCACTCTCCTGCCCTCAGCGTACCGGCTGCATTAGTCATTCATTCTCTCTCCCTCTCTCCCTATGTCCCTCTCTCTCTCCACTTCCACACCTTACTCTTCTGATCCTCCCTTGATAGGACATCCCAATTCTAAATTCTCAAGAAAAGAGAATCTGATGGGCCCAGCTTGAGTCACCTGCCCACACTCCTAATTTGATCACCTGTGACCATGGGGCAGAGCCACTCAGTACAGACATGGCCTCAGGGACTTCTTAGGTGGCCAGGGGAGGGATCCAGATCCCAAAGAGAGGGGGGCTTGTGGATCCTGGTGTCCACGCCACAGTGTCGCAGAGCCGACACGAAGATGAAACAAAATTTCATGGAAAGTAGCAGGACGGGACTGGCAGATGTGGATGGAGCGTTGGGCTGCCCTAGCGCGTTCCTAGCTGGTGCTGGACTCTGAGGGAGCATTATTGTTATGGCAATGTCTTTCATGTCTCCAGATGCTTTATGTCCATTTTTTCCCCAGTCACTTCCTCCCTTTGCCATGATCGTGCGCCCCACCTTGCGGAGCAGACTTCAGTAAGTTAGCTGGGCACATGCAGCGCGCAGGCTGGCCCGCACGTGGTGGCCATCTGATGTGCCCAGGTCGCTGATGTGCCCATGTGCAAATGTTCTCCCACCCAGCACTCAGCGCTCCAGCGGGGGCAGGCGGATGGCTGAGGACCGAGCTTTATCTCCTTCTCACTCAGGTATTTGTCAGAGGACTGGTCTTTCCCCCTTTGCTTAGTTTCCAAAGGTCTCAGCTCCTCTTAAGAATTCGAGGACCGGGTTCAAGTCCTCCCATGCGAATCTAATGTGCTGAATATCTTTAAGCCCCTGACATCCCTTCTCTGGGGTTCAGCTTCCCCACTGGCAAATGGATATGGACACAGTCGTGAGGAGAGGCCTGGCTGAGGTCAGAGACGGGAAAGGACTTTGACAAGGCCCGGCCGCAGCCCTGCCCCGCCGGCCACAGGGGAATATCGGCCCCGCTGAGCCGGCCCCTGCGGCCTGGAGGGGAAGACAGCAGAGGCCTTCCGCCCAGCTGCTCCGTGCCCTCCGGAGCCCCTCTGCCCCTGGCCCGAGACTGATGACTTCACCGGCTGTGTGGTTGAAACCCGAGCCTCTCGCTAGGGGCTGAGCAGGAAGTTTTTTCCTGCGGTGGGAGCTTTTGTTCTGCAAGCCTTGATCACTGGGTAAAGGAATTTCCAGCCGGCTGACGTCAGCCCCGACTGTGGCCAAGCCCAGCGGACTTGCAGGGGGGATGAGGGAGGAGGGCTGCCCGGAGGTCAGAGGTGCAGGGTTTCAGGCACCACGGAGGGGGCTCATCTCTCCTCTTCCCTCCTTAACCAGCTGCACCCGGGGGGGGGGGCAACTCCCCTCCATCCACTCAGGAGGAGAGTCCTGGGGAAGCTCGTTCACCTTGAAAGTATAGAAAAGGTGGGTGGAAAGTGGATTCTAATTCTGATCACCCACTTCCTGTTAGCTCAGTGCCCTGGACTAGGCACTTGACCTCAGTGGGACTCAATGTCCTCATCTATGAAATGGAAACAGTAGTGCCTCAGATCTCCTGATAGGGAGTATTCAATGTAGAACATTAACAACTGCCCGACACATAGCACGATATATAGCAAATGCTCCGTAAAGATGAGCTGTAATTTTAGTTGTTATTATCTCTTCAGTGAAGAGGAAATGATATGCCGCGTGTGAGGCATCTAGCAAAAAGTTGAGCTCAGAAACAGAAGCTCCCCTTGCTAAGAGATTATACTTTTCTGCTAAGGGAATCTGGCCTGTGCTTTCCTCCAGAGGATCACAAGCCTGATTGTATTAGTTTCCTAGTGGCTTAAACTACAGAAATGTATTATCCCTCAGTTGTAGAGGTTGGAAGTCAGAGGTCAAGGTGGTCTAAGGGCTGGAAGAAAGGATCTGTGCCAGGCCTCTCTGCTTGGCTTGTAGATGGCCGCTTCCTCCCTGTACTTCTTCACCTGGTCTTCCCCTGGTGTATCTCTGTGCCCAAATCTCTTCCTATCGGGATACCAGTCATATTGGATTAGCTCCCCCCATCCTGCCCATGACCTCATTTTTAGCTTGGTTACTTCTGCCAAGACCCTATCTCCAAATAAGGTCACATTCTGAAGTACTGAGAGTCAGTACTTCAACATATGAATTTGGGGGGGGTACATATTCAGCCCATAATAATGACCTAGGGGGAAAAGGCCATGCTTAACTGAAAGGTGGCTTTCACAGTTTTTAATGCCAGAATAGAGAAGATAATTTGGAGTCGAAAGGCCTTCTTAAAGTCTGTTACACCCTCCCTGGAATGTGGCTGTTAATTCTAACAATAGTGTCGAGTCTTAAAAGCATCAGAACCTAGTTGTGGGGCCCAGATAATTAAATGACTTATTTTCTACCTTAAACTTCCTGCTACCCATTTCTCATTTCATTTGCCAAAATCAAGACCTGTGAAATTCAAGACCCCCAATAAAGCTATGCCACCCTTGATTCCCTCGGCAACAGAGTTGGGTAGGAGGAGCACTGGATAGGGAGTCCATGGACCTAGATTCTAGTTTTTGCACTTGCTGTGTGACCTCGGGCATGACCTCCCCTCTCTGAGCCTCAGTCTCCTCCACTGTAAGGTGTGTGTGTGTGTGCACCTGGGTGGGTGCAGATGTGGGGGCATAGAGGCCGAGGGGTCAGACCCCTGCTCTGGCTGGAGCACCATGGGACAAGGCAGGCACATCTTCCTTGAGGGGCAAGGTAGGTAAGCAATTTGGAATGTCACTTTTTTTTTTTTTTAAAGATTTTATTTATTTATTTGAGAGAGAGAGAATGAGAGAGAGCACATGAGAGGGGGGAGGGTCAGAGGGAGAAGCAGACTCCCTGCCGAGCAGGGAGCCCGATGCGGGACTCGATCCAGGGACTCCAGGATCATGACCTGAGCCGAAGGCAGTCGCTTAACCAACTGAGTCACCCAGGCACCCTGGAATGTCACTTTTAAAGTCCAAAACACACAAGCCCCTCACAGAGTAGCAGGCAAAATTGCATGGATCTCGAAGCTAAAACACGAGTCCTCAGAGAAACCCTGGGCTTTCAGTGGCTGCTCCGTATTCCCCTTGGGCCCCTGATCCCTGGGGTACGCGCTCCTTCCCGGGTGCCAAGAGGGGTTCTTCACTGGGAAGATTTGAGATGCCTTGGACGAGGGCCTGGCAAAAAGGTTTCAGAGCCCACAGAGCCTTGAATCTGAACTCCCTCCAGCACACGGAGAACCCTAGGGAAGCTTTCTCGCTGGGCAACAGCAGGTGGGCCGAGAAGTGCGCACACCCCGGGTGTGCAGATTGGGGTAGCGACGGAGGAAGCAGTCTCTGGCAGCTCTGTGGGGAAACGTCTCGGGGCTTCCCCCATCTTCCAGTTCCTCTGATGGTCAGTCAAGATGCCAGCAACTTGAAAGTGAGAGTGTGCCTTTCCCTCAAGCTCCAGCCCTGTCTCCTTGCTTCCACGGGGAAGCTCCTCAAAGGTGGAGTCTGTACTCACCTCCCACTCACCTCTCTGCCCACTGTATTCCAGCTTCTGCTACTGACTTTTTCTGGCAAGAGCCCTGAGCGCCCCCTTGTTCCTAAGGGCTGGTGGTCCTCCTCCATCCTCATGGCAGGACACCCCAGCTTTCCTCCTCCCGCTCTAGCTGCTCCTTCTCAGCCACCCTGCAGCCTCCCCCTCCTCGGGCTTCTCCCCGCTCCACACACCCTCCCTGCGCCAACTCCCTGGCTCCTGCAGCTCCAGCCCTGTCTTTACCTTGACGGCAAACCCGCCAGTCTCCCTCTCAAGTTCAGAGTTCAGCCCCAGCTTCCGGCCTAGCCAGCTGGCTTGCCCCTGGACAGCCCCTGGACAGCCTTTCAGATCAGCAGGGCTCAAATGGGGGCATCGCCTTTTCCTGGACCCTGTCCTTCCACCCGTGCTGCAAAGCACAGAAGCCAGGTTCGGATTCGGAGCTCCGTGGACTCTGAACCGGAACCTTTTTGCCAACACCTGGTGGCACCTCCCTACTCCCTCCCTCCTTCCTCCTCTCATTTCATCTGTAGATAATTGCTTAGCTTCTGGCTAACCATTCTGTAATCTCCCTGAGCTCAGAGTTTGTGAATCGCACCTCCCAGCATGACTCTTGCCGCGCCCCCCCCCACCACACACAGTAGGACCTCAATAAATACATGTGCCTTGATCCTTAAAAATCAGCTTCTGGCCTTTCCTTCAATATTCCGAGAAGAACCGCCAACAGGATCCAAAGGGGGCGATCCAGAGACCTGGAATTTTGTCCTTGTTCTATTACCAACGATCTATGTGCCTCTGGGAAAGCTACCACCTGCCGCTCAGCTTCAGTTTTCAAACAGTAAAATGGAGTTTGAGGGAGTAGATTCCTTCTCAGGGAGGGGAGGCCTACAGAGGGCACACGTTCCTCACAGGGCAGCATGTGGTAGGAAGAACGGGCTAGAAGTAGGGACAAGCGGTCCTGCTCGGACTTGGGCCAAAGCCATTGCCAGACTCACCGGCCTCACAAGGCAGGAAAAGGCAAACCCCTCATGCTAGATTTCACAGAGAAACACTAGGAAAGAGCCTGGGATTCAAGACCAGAATGCAGCAAAGAGAGCTAGCCCCTCATGCATGCTGTCTGGCGCTCTACACTTCGGTCGCCTGTCCAAGTGAATGTCCTGCGGCGCATGTCCTATAACACAGCCGGCGCCGTCCAGTTTGGCTCCGTCAGGCAGGGCTCAGCGGTGAAGGGAACACACTGTGAGTCGTCACACCCGGGGTGGGGGGGGGATACCACTGCCATCCAGTGAGTTGATGTCAGGGTTGCTGCTGAGCATTCTAGAGTACACAGGACAGAACCCCAACAAAGAATTGTCTGAATTATCTGTCCTCACAAGTCAAAAGGGCCAAGGTTGAGAAAACTTACTATAAAGTGAGAGTGCTTGTCTTCATAGCCCTGCTCCACCTGGAGCAACTCACCTATTTTCCATCTGCCTCAGTTTTCTTAGCTTTAAAATGGGTATGTTTTTTTTTTCTTTTAAAGAACAAATGATCTAATTTATGTAAAGCACTTGGAACCATGCTTGTTACACAGAAAGTGCTCAAGGAAGTATTATTACTGATACGGGCCTTAACTATGCTGCTTTTCAAAATAGCGCAGATAGCAATCCATTCAGGTATACAGTAATAACATTTACATCTCGTGTTCACAAGTGGCATCAGAATCCGGAGGCTCCGTGTCATCACGGGGGCTGGGCCTCTGTTAGATGCAAATACCGCCCCCCCCCCACCCCGCCCCGGGTTCTGTTTGCTGATTCTAAGGTTGCTGAGCTGTGCCTCTGAGACACACAGAGGCAAGGAGCTTGGGCCTTCCACCTAGATGGATTTAACAGCTCACTTTTCTGGGCTTGCTTCCTCTTCAGCCTCTCCAGACTCAGATCCTAAAGCTGGTGGCCCCCTTCCTGGCAGAGTCCCAGGCTGGTCCAACTCAGCTTTTGCTGGAGGACCAAGTCTGGGCTCCCTGCCCGTTCTCTGGCTGGCACTCTGGCCTCAGCTCACCCCAGTATTGATGTTGGCTGCCTGAAGGGCCTCAGCTGGCTTTCTGTTCGGCAAGGGCACAGTAAACATTGGGGAGAGGAACATTTCTATTTTTCTAGCTTTCAGGTACACCTGACCTATACCTGGACTCTTCAAAACACCTAGCAAAGGTAGGAGTGGTGGACGTTTGTGAGAATAAAAAAGAACAGGGAAGCATTTTAAAATTTAGGAATTACAAATATATCCAGCTTACCTTATCTATCTAGAAAAAAACCAACAACATTGCGGTAAAGTATATCGGTTACCAAAATATAATCACCTATAATATAATACAAACATTTGCATCAAAGGTAAACAACACTTTCCTGGGAGAATTAGCTAGCCTTTCCTTGTAAGGAAAAAGGATTCTGTCTTCAAAAGGAAGAGATTAAAAAGCGCTATCACTTAGGGAACAATCAGCTTTAAAAAGGATCCCGGAGGAACTCACTCCTGGGATTTGCGGTGGGAGGGACTCACTCCTGGGATTTGCGGTCGGAGGGTCAATGGCATTCTCCCAGCCAGCTGCAGCTCCAGGGAGCTTGGCAGTCAAGCCTAAGGAGCGAGACATAGCCCTGCTCCAAACCTGTTCCTCCATTCGGTCCACAGACAGACAGGAGGGGGACTGGGCTTGCCACCCCTGCTGGTCATAACAGACTGGCCTATTTCTTGCAAACTGACTGTTCCTCTCTTTAGGAAATTGGGCATCTGAAGAAGCTTCTCTCACCCCATTTGGTTCTGATGACAGGCTAAGTGCCCATTTTCTCCCTAGCAAGCCATTAGCACGATGTTCAAGATGCAATCATCCACTACATGATAAACTGATGCTCTGTGTTATCAAACTGGGGTTTCAGAAGAGCTGAGAGAGAGAAGAGCGTGTAGCTTTTTCTATGAGATCATGGCTTTGAAGAGCCCAAGGCTTTGGCCTTAGTGGGGTCAGGATAAAACCGGGCCTGGCTCTTTGGCTGTAGGATAATAGTACTAAAGACCTCTTTATTCATTTCTGGCTTCATTCATTCAGGGACTATTTATTGAGCATCTACTATGTGCCCCCAGGCATTATTCTGGGCCCTGGGGTTACAGCAGAGGACGAAACAGAAAGTCCTGCCCTCCTAAAGCTAATATTTTAGTGGCTTGAGGAGGCAGTGTGTGGCAGGGAAGAGCTGATACCATTTTAGGGAGTTCTTGGAAGGCCTCACTGAAATGCTAATGTTCAAACAAGAATTTGAGACTCTAGGGGGTACTGTACAGACACCTGGGGAAACAGTGCTTGGGCAAAGCAGACAGCCGATGCAAAGGCCCTGAGGTGGGGATGAGCCTGGGGTGTTTGGAAAACCAGGGTGGAACAGGGCTGGGGTGGGAGATCAGGTCAGAGCAGTGGGACAGATCATGCTGGGCCTCCTGAGTCAGTGCAGGCCTCTGGATTTTTCTCCAACTCAGATGAGAAGCCATTGGGGAGTGTTAGACAGAAGAATGACAGCACAAATTTTATAAAACCACTGTTAGCTTATTTCTCAATTGTATTATTATCCACATCTTGAAAGTGGGGAAGCTGAGGTTTCAAGGTGAAGAGATTTGCTTACGTGCTCACAGCAGGGGCTGTGAGGCCTCCAAGCCCGACTCCTCTCCCTTCCCATCCAGGGCTCTTTCCACTCTCCTGTGTAGTTTCCAAACACGCCGACCTCTGTCTCTTCCTGAGAGAGCAGGGGAAGGGGCCCACAGGGCTGGCTCGTCCTGCCTTGGATTGCTGGGCACCTACCTGTTCTGCAGCATCATTTGAGAGCCTGGCTAGAAAGTGCTCTGGAAATGGTCAAGTACTGCACATACGGCCAGGGGCATAGTAGCTTATCAAGAAGCTCCTAATGATTTCTCCTGAACCCCTCCCTACCCCCACCTGTGCATCTGCTGCTTCACCTCCAAGTCCAACCTTGCCTTGGTTCACACTGCCTGGTTAGCTGGTATATGGAAGCACTTAGACAGATAGCTGGACATCAGCTCGCCCTTTCTGCTGGGCTGCCCAGCACTGTACCTGGCACATAATGCCACATACCTATCAGTCACCTTGAGTGCTGGGCCTTGCCCTCCTGTGTGGCCCACAGCTGCCGCCCCTGCAGCCGGGTCAGCCTTCTCCTCCTGGGAGGGCCTGGGGGCTGGCCCCAGAGCTGCCTGGGCTCAAGGCCGCCGGGTCCTGCTGTAAGTAAACAGCCAGCCTCCACGAATCCAGGAAACAGGCCCATGTAAGGAGTGTGAAGGGCACAGCCACAGAATGGGGTGCTGAAGGCCAATTCTGCTAGTTTCCCAGCAGGCAGGGGGTGGGGTGGGGGGCGGCAGCAGCTGGTCCAGCAAAGGGAAACCCCCATCCGCCCCCATCCGTCCACATTCCTCTGCAGGTCAGCTCCTCATGATATCATCACCAGAAGGGTTTTCCTCCCTGTGTGAATTTCATAGAGGGTAGATGGACCAGCAGTTACAGAGTGGCCCCAGTTTTAAAGGCCTTCCGTATCCCTAGCCCAGCCCTTCAAAGAAAAAGACAGGGAGAAGCAAAATTAGAAGGAAAGAAAGAAAGACTGTAAAAGTTAAACAAAACCACCCACAAATAGTCTGGAAAAAAAAAAAAAGACTGTACCATATCATGGCAATTGTGGACAGTTTGGCAGCTGAGCCAGGGATGACTCATTCCTAGGCTCTGGTTGCATAATCCTCCCCAGCCCAGGCAGGAGAATGAAACTAGGAGACTAATGCAGGGACATTTAGTAGCAAAAAAGAAGCCCACACAACATTTGTGCAAGGCCATCCAAAAATAGCGGGCTCCTCCATGCTCGAGTTTGGAAACTATGCATTTCACTTGAAATGCCTGAGTCGTGGCACATTTTTCTTGGACCACCCACAACCTAATTCGGTTCATTTTGATTCAGCAAATATTTATTGCAGGCTTACTGTGTGCCAAGGTCGGTGCTGAGGACTTGGGAGAGGGAAATCCAAGGTGGCAGGAGATGCTGTAAGGAAACGTGGAAGGAAGAATGAAGGGCTTATGGAGCCAGAGAGTAATGGCCTCAAACCCCAGCATGGTCCCTTACCAGCTTGGAACCTTGGCTCCCTTGTCTGTGAAGTGAGGCTAGATATGCCCACCTCCTTAAACTGTGTGCAGGTTGAATGAGATAAGGTATTGAAGTCCCCAGCATGCTGATCAGCACACAGTAGGGCTTCACCATATGGCGGCTGCTAGTGGGCACTCTGGTAGAATTCTCAGCATGGGTGTGCCGTGGGATCAAAAGTGCCCCTAGAGAAGCATAAAGCCCTAAGGGGACTGGGTGGGGTGGTTGGGAGGTCTAGTAGGGAGGAAGAGGCCTTTGAAATGAGGCTTAACTCCTTTCAACTGAAGGCAACTGCCAGACTCAACTGTGGAGGATATTTCTTCAACACTCACTGGGTGTCAGGTGTGGTCCTAGGCCATGAGGATGCGAGCACAAAGGAAACAGACCCATCATCAATGAGTATGGCTCATGACAATAAAAATAGAAATAATAATACAGAGAAGTGGTTCCGAACATTCCCCATGTATGAATCCCAGCTCTTTGGCTGCTCCGTGTGTGGCTCGAGGAACTTACATAGCCATTCTATGCCTTAGTGTCCTTTTCTATAAAATGGGGATGCAGATAGCAACTTCCTTATAGGGTGGTTGTAAAAATTAATCGAAGCAATGCTTGTGAAGCACTTAGCCAGGCGCTGAGCGCATTCGAAGAGGTTGGTGAAGGGAACAGCATCTTCATCACTACCACTACCTTCATCACCATCTTTATCAACATCATTGCCATCGTGCATCCCAGAAGACAGGGCGGTGCAGGGTCCTCCAGGAGCAGAGGACAGCTTTGGAGAGTCAGGGAGTGCCAGAGAATGGAAGTGAGTTTTGAAGGGCGTACATGAGTTTGCCAGGAGGATTCTGGAAGGAAGAAGTATTCCAGGCAGAGGGATGATACGAGAAAAAAGCATGAATGCACAGGAGATAAATGTTCAGCAAACAGGAAACGACTCGGGCCGAAAGCCAGGCCGAGAGGATGAGCCGAACAGGGAGGGAGAGGGCAAGCAGGAAGGGGGTGCAAATCCTTTCTCGGCATTTTCCAAGGGCGTTCCTGGAGCACATCAGGCAGTGGGGAAGCTCTGGGCCTGGATGGGATGGGGGCACCGGCTCTCTCTTAGAGCCCTTTGCTTGCCCTTGGCTTTTTTCCAGGAGATGTCCGACACAGGCTTACTGAGACCAGCCATGGTTGCCGTCACATTTTTATTGAGAGTGCTATCTCCTATGTTGCTCCAAGCTCTTTGCAGAAGGAAACCTCAAGATAAATTCATCTTATAATTCAGCCAGGAAAAAGTATTGATAACAATGATTTCTAACTTTTTTTGGGAGTTTACAATGTCTCAGGCTCTGTTCTAAGTGCTTTATGTGTATTCGCCCATTTCATTCTTTTGACGGCTGTATGAAGTAGGCACTACCATTTGTCCTGTTTTATAAATAGAGGAACTGAATCCACAAAGAGGTTAACTAATTGGCCAAAGCAACATAACTAATACACGGCAGAGGCAGGACTCAAACTCTGGAGTCAGGCTCCAGAGCATATGCTTCTTTAACCCTTTGTAACATGTGAAGCTCTTTTCCTTTGTGTTGCTCTTTTTGCCTTGGCTACAAGCAACCTCAGCTAAGTTTTCTGATAAGGTGTAGTATTTTCCTTTAGCCCATATTTTCTGACATAAATCATTTTATTTTTCCTTTCAGGCCCTCTAGTCTCAAGTTCCAAGCAACCTATCTGGGTTTTATTTCCACTATACCCCTCTTTATAATTTGCATTCCTGCTACTCTGGACTCCTCACTTTTTCCAGACTCGCTTTGCACTGTCATCCCCCCATGCATTTGCTTATGCCAGTCCTCCCACCTGGGATGACTTTCTTTCTTTCTCCCTTTCTGTCTGTCTTTTTAATTTAATGACATGTAAATTGTATAATGTAGTGAATAGAAAAAGTTAAGTTCTAAAACTACATATATAGAAATATAATAAGCTCCTATCTTTAGGAAATAACAATTGAGACATATATAGAAAAACAATCCTGGAGAGTTATGCATTAAAATAACATTATTTATAGGGGCGCCTGGGTGGTTCGGTTGGTTAAGCCTCTGACTTCAGCTCAGGTCATGATCTTGGGGTCCTGGGATCGAACCCCACATTGGACTCCCTGCTCAGTGGAGAGCCTGCTTCTCCCTCTCTCTCTCCTTCTGCCCCTCCCCCTGCTCATGCTCTCTCTGACTCTCTCAAACAAATAAATAAAAATCTTTAAAAAAATAAGATAACATTATTTATAGCTGAATGGTGGAATAACAGATAATTTGACTTACTCTGTTCTTGAGGATCTCTATTTCCTACATGTTCACAGAGACTACATATCCCTGTAGTCAATTATTTTTAATAAGTTATAAGTTAAATTTTTATTTTTAATTAATTACTCAACTAATTGCCACATCAGCCATTTTGAAGTGTACGGTTCTGTGGACTTACACGCATTCACACGGTCGTGTAACCTTCCGGGATGACTCTTTAACCTCATTCTCAGCTTAGCCACATACACTATCTTTTCAGAACCAGAGCAATTTTCACTTTCTATTGAAAGCTTTCCCACCCCCCTGACTCCCCCAGCAGAAGTGGCAGCTCCTTCCTCCCCACTTCCTCGTGGCGGGGCCTCTGTTACACCATTCTGCGGTGTTGGCCGAGTGAGCAGGCTCCAGAGCCCTCGTATGCTGCACCTAACACCTGCTAGCTGTGAAATCCGGGGCAAGTCTCTCGACCTCTCTGTGCCTTGGTGTCCTTAGCTCTAAAAATAGACACAATTAGTCACAGATGAGGGATTAATTTCACAGATGAGGAAACCAAAGCTTATAAAGTTTGAGAAGTTTGCTTAAGATCCCCAAACTGGCAAGTGGTAGAGCACACTTAAAGCAAGCTGTCTAAATCTCTGCCTCCCCAAATAATAGCAATACTGCCACTTATTGATCACTTAGCATGAGGTGGACTCTCAGCTAGGCCCTTGATGTGATAACCCATCTAATCCTGACAATTAGCCCCATAAGAAAGGTTACTATTATCCCATTTTACAGATGCAAAAACTGAGGCCCAGAAAGGTGAATTCATTTGCCTTAGTCCCTCAGCAGACCTGCGATTTGTTGACTACAAAGAATGCCTTCTTTTTCACCATACTATGTAAAAAAAAAAAAAAAGAAGATTGATTTGTGAAGTATATAACTCCGGACCAAGATGATGAGTGCAAATTGTACCTAGGACAGAAAAGGGCAAGGCTTTAAGAGTTCAAAGAAGGGCATTGGGTAAGGACTCAGAGTATGGAAAAGCTTTCACAGAAGAAGTGAGGCTCTACAGAGCCCCGCGGACTGGTGGTGGAGGGGCTGCCCCGCCTTGGGCCAGTGGTGAGGCAGGCGGCCCTGTGGGCAGTCATCTCCCAGTTAAAACTAGTGAGGCCAAAATGTGGTCTGGGCTTGGGTCTACTGCCCTGGAGAGGATGCTAAAGGCCAAGGCCCAGTGAGAGATGGCCAGTGTTTCCACGGAGAAGATGCCAGATTAGAGGCAGGAGGACCCTAGGGTCTGGATCCAGAGGCACAGCCAGCAGACTCGTGACAAGACCGCTGGTGACCAGTAAAGGGTGGGACAATCCCCAGGGGTCTCTCATGGGGCCTCCCTGCCAGAGTCACAAGACTCCTCTCCTGAAAGCCACAGCCCCCACCCAGGTGGGTGCCCCTCTGCCAGTCTTTATGACTCAGGTCTCCAACAGTGGTGGTGGTGGGGGGGAGGTCAGGGAGTCTTCCAGGAGCCAAAGGCTAAGAGGTGAGTAAGGCTGTAATGTAGAGACACTGACAGATGGAGACAGAGGAGACAAAAGGGGCAGAGAGTCTAGACCATGGGCGGGGTAAGGCACTTTGAGGAAAGGCTTGGTAACCCTAACCTTTGCACACGAAGCCTGATCTTCCCACTTGCTACTGCCTCTTTCTTTTCTCGTGAGCACACACTGGGTTCCACATTATGTTCCTCCCACTACTAGCTCTGTTCCAGGACTGGCCCCAACTAATGATTACTACCTCATTTTATGAATAAGGAATCATGGGTCCCACAGCTAAGAACTGGCTGAGCTGGGATTTGAGCCTGGGCCTGCTTGATTCCAAATCTGTTGCTCCCAAGTCCTCTCTGGAGTTTGATGGGGGCGGGAGGCATCATCTTTACTGGTTTAATCCTAAAACAGCACCGCCTGTGATTGACCCCATCATTTCCTTTGCACTTTAAGGCGTGAACTTTACCAAACCTAGAGATGTAGAGAAGCTAAAAACCAGACAAACACAATGCCATGTGGTGACAAGGTGCTGTGGGGACTCTGAGAGAGAGCCTGGGCCAGACTGAAGGGAGGCTTTTAGAGGTTTCTTGAAGGATGGAACATCTCAGCTGGAACAAAGATTGAGTAAGGGCTACCCAAGTGAAGAACATGGAGGGTATTTAGGCAGAGATGAGTCTGTGTAAAGGTCTGCAGGTGTCAAGGAACACTAAAGCCTTTCCAGGGACACGCTAGTGATTTGGTAGGAGTGGGCCCCTGCGAGTGGTAGGAAATGTGGCTGGTGGAGGTAGCAGGGACTTATCTGTCCTTCCAAGGAATTTCGACTTTATTGTGACAAAGTAATAGGAAGCCACTGAAGGATTTCAAACAGGAGGATGATGAGGTCAGATAGAGTGTTTGAGTTGAGCTCCGCTCTCCCAACATTCCGGGCAGCACATGGAGCCCTAATACTTGATCCTGAATGTGACCTTAGGCAAGTCACTTCCTCTCTTGGGACTCGGTTTCCTCATCTATAAAAATGGAAGAGGTTGACCAGATGGCCGCTGGGCTCTTTTCCAGCTTTCACATTCTAAGGAGGAAAAAAAATGACCCCTCCAGGGGAGACAGTGAGGTTAGCAGATCTCTTTCTGGCTCTCTGATCCCTCTAGATGCTCTACAGAACCAGGAACCAAGATGGCATTTAGATATAAGAGTTTGGAGTCCAGGAGAAAGGTCAGGTTGAGAAGAAAAATTGGTGAGCCCTTGGTATAGATGATATTGGAGGCCATGGAGTGCGTATTGTCCCTTCACCCTCCTTCCGAAGTAGGGTAATGAGAACCTTCCTAGTAGGACTGTTATGGGGATAGAATGGGGTGGTGCAGGGGTAGAAGGCACCAGATCTGTGGCCACATCCAGTGCAAGCATGCCAGGCAGGGAAACAGAAAGCTCCTGGCAGTCAGGAGCAAGGGAACCACCAGAATGTAGCTGGAGCAAGGTGAACACAAGGTAAAAAGGGCCCGGGTTTTGTCTTGACGGGGCTGGGATATCCAGACCCCCTGTAGCTGGGTGCTGGCTGAATGGAGTACACATAGGTAAGACAGCCTGGATTAAAGGGTCAAGGTCCAGAGGGCCCCTGGGGATCTGATCTCTGCAGAGAGGGTGACCCTGCTCTCTGAGGAGGTGGGGTTGGGCTGTACCATTAATAATCTACCTGCAACCTCCCCTTCCCAAGGGCTCTGCAGCTGCCCACAGTCACCTTTCCTTCCTGACCTCCCCGAACCCATCTGGAATAGCGAAATATCATGCTAGGCACCTAACACTCACCATCCCATTTCATCCCCACAACAGCCACGTTGTGAAGGTTCTCTTGTTACCCCACGTCAGAGAACACGGGTAAAGTGACAACACTCATACTTAGGTCCCGTGGCTTTATATATCATCTATTTCTCCCAAATTTCTCGCCACAATCAGACCTCCCTTCTGAATCCCAAGTTCATGTATCCAAATGCCTTCTAAGAATTCCCAGCTGGATTCCCCAACAGGGCCCAGGAACAAAATATACCTAACATGGAACTCCTGATCGTCACTGCCCCAACCTCTGTCACCCACCTCTTCCCCATTTCAGCCAGTGGCAACTCATCCTTCCAGCTGTTCAGGTATAATGTGCAGGTGTTACCCCTGATCGCTCTGTGGCCCTCATACCCCATATCCAATCAACCTTCCTCTACTCGCCAAAGGGTATGCTAAGGTCAAGGGGTGGGGGGGGGCAGTCTTCCTAGAAGACAGGGAAGGGGTAGCTATGAAGGGCTATTTCTCTTCCTCCAGGGATACAGAAAACTGATCCCCAATGAAGAAGAAAGGCATGGTAGGGTAGGGGTGTCCATACCTAGGAAATCCCTCTAGGGACCTTGGGCAGCAGAACCCAAATGGAGGGACCCTGGAAAGAGGGAGAACCAGAGAAATCCAGAACTAAATAGGGAAAAGTTTTCTGCAGAAGTGCACACTCGAGGGCAAGGCAGCATGGGGCAGTGACACAACCATCGGCCCTCCACCGGATATGCACAGTCCCCCTGCCCTCTGCCCCCACCTGGTGCTGTGTGTGTACGCACCTGCGCCCACCTGCACCGGGCCTTGAGCGCCCTGGGCTTGGTGGCCCTGCCTGGCTGGTCATGGAGCCGCCCTGTAGATTCCATGACTCAGGGGTCCCCCTCTCGGCTGAGCATCAGGATTGGCTGCCCTGATGGCCTGGCTGCATGCGATAAAAGGCCATTGGCTGGCTGGGGACCCTGAGCTCTCTGTCCTCTTGGCGGGAGAGGGTGCTCCTGTCTCCTCAAGACTCAAAATGGCAGAGGGCCTGCTTTCTTCTCCTCGGGGAGGAGTGCATGCATGCAGAGCTGGGGAAAGGCTTTAGCTTAGAAGCTAGGACACACGGATTCGGGTCTCGCCGCTGTCTCTCACTTGCCGTGTGACCTTAGACCAGTTACTTGCCATCTCAGATTTCCTAACCTTAAACTGAGAGGTGTAGATCAGATGATCTCTACCATTCCTCCTGGACAGAGATTGTGTGTTATTTATTGTTTCCCATAGTCCTTGACTTGAGAGGCGGGGGCATACATTCAGTTTAGAGTGATTGTCTCTACTGTAATGTATTCCTGTTCGTGTGTGTGTGTGTGTGTGTGTGTGTGTGATTTGAACCAGATGTTGTCATTCCATGTGCAAAGTTATAAATGGCCCCCATTGTCCTGCAGCTGGGGACACAGAGCAGAGATTTCTCACAGATGCCAAATGTGTCTTAAGGTTCAGCTAAACCCCAAGCTCAGGGGACCAAACCGCAACCCTCTTGGCCAAAGCCAAGCTCCCTCCAAGTTGTACTTCCTGAAAACTTCCCTGCACCTCTGAGGAGCTTTGAGGTCCCAGCATTGTGGATCTGCCCCAGGCCTCTCAAGGTCAAAGACTGGGGGAGCAAAGGGGAGCTGTATGGGGGTCAGGGTGGACTTCAGTGAGGCCCCAGTTGTGCAGACAGGGTCTGCTGCTGGTGGGTGTGGTGGGAGAGGATGGGTCTTCAGAGCTTTTGTTGGAAGCCATCTGAAAAACAGGGCCCTTCACAGCTCCAGCTGCATCTGGCATTGCCCGATATCAGGGGTACTGTTAAGCTCACTGCTGTGGGCAAAGGGGGCCACAGCTCAGGGGGAACCTCCCGAGAAGCATACAAAAGGCCTCCCAGATTTGTCGGAAAATGAGGTCCAGAGAAGTCACAGAGCTTGCCTGTGGTCACACAGCTGGTCAGGGAATTGGCTGAGCAGCAGTCAGAGCCCTCTGCATTCAGAGTCTGTGCCTGTCCTACAATACTAGGGACCAGCACCTTGTTAGGGCACTGACTTGCCAGAGGACTTGGGGCCCATTACCGAACCTCTTCTTGGAGGTGGCTCCGTTTCTTACCTGGGCAGGGTCGGGGATGTCCTAAGAAGCCAGGCAGAAGAATCCCAGGAGCAGGGGAAGGACTCCCAGTGTGGCAGGGCATGAGCCGGGCAAAGGGTCAGGGAGGGGATGAGTCCTATTGGGCACCGGGACTGCGGGTGGAGTGGCGGTCTTGCCTGGAGGGACACACTGGGAGGCCAGGCTGCCCACTTACTTCCCTCTCCCCGCCCGAGGCCGTGGGTCTCTCTGTGGTCCCTGCCCTCCAATCTGATCACACCAACCCCTGGTTTGCTTCGGGAAGTTCCTGACTGCTGCAGGGAGCCTCTCCTAGAGGCTTACCTCTGCCGATCACAGAGGGCTATCCAACTTACCAAGTGTTTTCAATCTTTTTAAAAATTTTGATCTCCCCATGCCTCCTTGAGATGAACAGGAAAGGCATTATTTTCCTGATCTTACCGCTGCAGGGAAGGGACCCTGCAGAACATAGCCCAGCCCCCTCACTCTATAGAGGCAGGTGGTGAGGCCCAGAGAGAAGCCACTTGCCCAAGGCCACCCAGGTAATGAAGAACAAAGCCGGGCTAAGAAATGAACTCTTCCGGCTTATGGATGGCATTCTTGCTGATACACTATCTAACCCAGGGTGGGGGGGGGGGGGCGAGACCCCTAGGTCCTCCCCTCCCCTGGAAGATGCCATTTAAAATGAATCCCCTTCACAGTATTTCTCCCAACATCTGTCTATCCCTTGTGAAAGTCAGGTAAACAGGAGGCAAGAGAAAAGATTGTGCCATGATTCTGACCCTGCTTCCTCTGCTGGGTTGTGTGATGGGAGGAGACTGCTGGGGAGGGAGGGAGGGATGAGAGATGTGACGGCAGCTGACCTCTGTTCCCATGGTGCCCTGTGGCCACATGGTTGGGGGTGGTTGACCCATGTCTTTCTCCTTTCCATCCCCTTCTCTGGCCCCTGCCTGTGGTTACTGATGACCACACTACTCCTCTGTGGCCTACAAGAACCCTCTTCAGCAAGGATCCATTTAATCACAAAGGGAAGGCAGAAAAAGCAGACTCAGACATTTTTTAATAACTAGCAGCCACAAAGAAGACTGAAACAAACTGAGTTTTATCAGCAGATTCCTCCATTACCCAGAAAATGTCATTACCCTGCATCCCCCACTCCTTGAGCTTTCTGCTTAATAGAGTACTGACTGAAACACACATGTTTCCAAAGCCTGGTCTCAGAGAAGCGGAAGGGGAAAAACCCAAATTATTCAGAACTGCAAGAGATCTTGCTGAAGTTTTGCTCTCTCTGAGAGCTTTTGGAGGGTGGTTGGAAAAAAAAATTAATCGAGTGACAGGCTGAGGTCCAACTTGAAGCAGAAGTTTTGTGGACGAGCTATATAAATGTTAAGTGTCTACGGATTATCATGAAGACCCAGCAGGATCTTCACACCAGCTCAAATGATCCCCTGGTGTGCACCAGACCTGGATACCATCTAGGGGCTCGGTTCCCAGCAAGGACAGTGTGTTCTTGCTATCTGATCCAATTGAAAAATTTCTCTTCCACTTTGTAATTTGACATCTTTGGTAATGTACTCTCTTCCTTTCTCTCTCCTCTGTCCCTCACCCCAAGAATGAGCCATATGTGTGAATGGATTTCATAAGCAACGCATCATAGCAACACCCCACCAGAGACCCTGCCCTTTGGAGTAAGTAGGCAACCATCTTGAGCTCAATTTTCTTCCCCAACATGATCCTGAGCATTCACAAGTTCCCTATTGCCTTTAGGAAAAAGCTTAGACTTCTTTGCATACATCTCGTGGGGACCCGGGTTATCTTTCCAGCTTCATCTTCAACAAGTCCACGTCATCTACCATCTGCCCCAGCCAGGCTACCTTGGCTTTGGCCTTGGCTACCTTCCTACCAATTTATTCAAACTCTTACTCAAATTCTTCTCAAAACCTATGAGGGCCAGAGAAAAAGATACTCAGTGAAATCATCTCTTTCCCTCCCCTAGCCACAGTGATTCTTCCCTGCCCTGCCTGCAACACTGATGCTCTGGGGCACTTTTTCACCCTTATGTATTACAAGTGAGACAAATTTTTTTTTTAAGATTTTATTTATTTATTTGAGAGAGAGTGAGCACGAACAGAGGGGAGGGGCAGAGGGAGAGGGAGAAGCAGACTTCCCACTGAGTAGGGAACCCGATGCAGGACTCCATCCCAGGACCCCGAGATCATGACCTGAGTTGAAGGCAGATGCTTAACTGACTGAGCCACCCAGGCGGCCCCAAGTGTGACCAATTTAATCCATTATCTGCATATATCCTTTTTCTTCAACCATATAATACGAATAATGAATTTTCTGAGTGAAAGAATGAACGGATTTACAATTAGCCCTTCACACATGCTCCACAGCAAGGCAGAGACAAAATGATTTGTTTGAGGGCTCTGCAGTTCAATAGTCCATACTCAGAAAGGCAAACTGTCATAACAATCTATCCGTAGCCTAAAGGTTGGCTCATTTAACTGGCCAGCTTCATTAGGGTTGTTAGCACATCAAAGCTGTGTTTATTGAACCTGGAAAAATGTCAAATTGTGCTTAGATTCTTCAAACTTCTCCAGAGCTAGGTGATAAAATCTGCTTTCTTTTCAAGAGAAAAAGAGTTTCCTTTCCCTGAACACACAATATCTTTGTTCCTTCTGTTGACTAAGATGTCAAGCTGCCTTGAGTTATTTAAAGAGACAGAAAATGTCTTTGTTCCTCAGTGATAGTCCCCTTAGATTCCTTTCACTGACAATAAACAGCTTCACCATTATAAGATGTCTTTGCTTGCTTTTAAAAGGCACCACTCTATCCATCTACATTCCTTTTCCTGGTTGCTATCTTCATGTGGAATTGTCTGGCTTTCCCTAAAGTCATTTCTGTGGATATCACAATTCTTTGATGTTGATTATGGAAAGACCCCAAGCTTTATTGTGTCCCTTTCCCTGGGGGGGAGGGGGATAAAACCACCCACCTCCTCCTTTTTTTTTTAAGGGCTAATAACTCCGTTTTGCAAACATGACATTTAAACCCCAGCAGTTGGAACCAAAGGATGTGGCTGCTTTACTGAAATCAGATAAAGGGGGTGGCGGCTCTGGTTACCACAGAGATAAAAGCACACTTTCCAAGATAATGGGGGCCACATCTGGGCGCCTCGGACCTTCACCTCTTCCCCTTTGCGGAGGCCTTTTGCTTCCTATTCAAACAGGAATAGAAGAATTTCTGCTGCTAACTTCTGACTTCAGGGAGCCTCGGTTGGGGAAGCAGAGGGGAGGGAAGACTCATCTAAGACATGTCTGGTCTAGTGGGTCGGGCACTGGACTGGGGGCCTGCAGGCCCAGGCTTGCACCCTGAATCATGAGCAGATTACCTCCCCTTGGGCCTCAGTTTCCCCAGCTATAAAATGAGGAGGTTCATTCATTGTTTTGCTTTGGTTTCCCCAGAAGCTGACCTTGAGTCACAGAGTCAAATGTAAGTAGTTTATCTGGGAGGTGATCCCTGGAAACCCAGGTCAAGGGGTGTGGAAGGGAGGCGGAGAGGGAAGGAAGCCCATGCAGGGTGTGTTGTTGAGCAGGTCATCACCGTGGGCAACTGGGGGTCAATCCCGTTGGGGTCCGAAGGAGCCAGAGTTAGAGCACACCTCAGCGTTCTCCTGCCCAAGTGGTGAGGAAGCTGGCAATTTATCTACCACATCCTGATCCCTGATCCTGAAATAGAGGGCTGTTTCCAGGGGCATGGGCTTTTGGGCACTTAGGGCTTTGCCCCACACTCGCCTACCATGCCCGTAGGTATGGAAGTAAGCAGCCTTCCGTGTGGGGGTGAGTGCTGAGGAGGTAGGGGGAGGGTATTGACAGAGTCTGCTGTAATAATTGATCTTTAAATCTCCTCCAGCCCTGAAATGTAGTGAGTATACACTTGGGCAAGGTAGGTGGATTTAGGGCCTTAGTATGATATGCAGAACAAAATAACAAGCCTCTGGCCCTTTCCCCAGATTCTAGACCTCTAGACTGTTCCCAGAGGCTGATCCCAGAGTTCATCTCTCACTATGCAGAATGGCCAGTTCAACCACTGGCCAGAGGAGAAGGTGATGTTCTTAACAGATTCCATCCTACCTTCCTTTCCCAATGAGTCCGGGATACTGACCCACCCTCCCCACCCCAGATTCCGAAGTTTTTCATAGTCTAGTTCCAAGATACCTTATTTTCTTTTGTTTTCCAACAGAAATCCTCACCGCTGTCAGGCTCTCTCCCTCCCCACTTCTGCATAGGCCATTCCTGTAGATTCCCCTAGAGTGTCTTTCATCTAACTCATCTGTTAGCACTCAGGGCCCAACCCAAATTTCACCTCCTCCAGGAAGCGCTTCGTGACCATCCTAAGGTTAGAAATATCCCTCTTCTCTGAGTATCTACTGCCTGTGACATGCATCTAACCCAAGACTGGCATCTCTCAGAGACACACCTAGCCTCCCTCAAATGGAGGATGTTCTTCTCTCTACCACTTGGCTACTTATCTTCCAGTGCCTAGGAAGTGTTCTAGACCTCGGAAACGTTGACATAAAGAATGAGCCAGTTAATTCCATTTAGCAAGTATTTATGGAGCACCTGAGCACACAGATGCTGGGCAAGGAGCAACAGGGAGACTCAAAGATCAGTGAGATGCAATTGTGGCAAGTATGCTGGACTTGAGAGTCAAAATTGTCCTAGTTAATAGAAAGCCCAACTTTGTAAGGACGGCCCTTGGTGATCACCATTCTGGATCCCTTCCTTCACAGATGGGGAATCACAGAAGAGAGGTGACTTGCCTAGATCACATAGCTAATGAGTGGCTTTACAGGTAGGGATTCACCATAGAAGGCTCTAGACTTTCTTCTTATTCATGCCAGTGCAGAGACAATCTTTTTTCCCTTTGTCTTTTTTTTTCCACTTTGAAGCAAAACAAGATTTAATGGCTTGTCTCTCAGAAAAGAAGGGGCAAAGAATAAAAATATCAGTTACATAATAGTCATTTGCCTTAGTCATGCAGCCCTGCCGGAGAGCCGTTGGAACAGAAAGATGATTAAGTTAAACACTGCATATTTATTCCCCTGCGGTCACCCTAATTGGTTCTGCCACTGTAATTGATTTGACAGGTTATTTTTACTCGGAATGAGCTAGGTTCCTCTGCTGGCTTGCGGATTTGCTATTGTTCCCAAAGTCCGGGGTGGCAATTGTCCAGATGCCCCGATGTGGGCTGATTTTCACTTGAGAATGGGGGGGAGCCCGCAGCCTAACCTGGGGGAGAACTGGACTTGCAGTGTGCAAGTGTGAGTGTGTTTAGGGCCTGGGCGGGGGGAAGAGGGTAGGGACATACAGGGAAATGCTTCAAGGAATCAAATTGAGAAGGAGCTAGAAAAAAAATGTAATATGAAGTGAAACTATGTTAAGGACTTTTTCTGGAGGGCAGAGGGAGTCTCTCATGGCTTAGAGCAGAGGAGTGGGGGAGCACTTCTTGCTCATGGGGCCTTCTATAAATTTCTGTCTATTCCAAGAAGCCACCTCTTCACACTCCTGCAAACCGCTCCCCAGGGTACAGAGCAGAGAGGACACACACAGCCAGCGTTTTCTTAGCCTGCAGCACTGACCACCTCCACATCCTTCTTCATCTGTGCACATGGCTCCCTGCCTTTCCTTGTGTGTTGGCAAATGCTCAGAAATCCACGGGAGGTTGAGACACAGGCCATGGATTAGGGCTGTTTTAGTGACCGCGGGTGACTTTGGATATCATCTAAGCTTTGAAGCTCAGAGTCCTAATCATCTGTCCACATGGGGTACCCTGGTCTGTCCCAAACCATCACTAGGTTGCGACAAGTGTAGTCACAAGTCATGATTACTGAGCGTGTATGACAGGCCGAGTCCCGGACTGAGTGTTCCCCATGCACGATCACATGTCATCTTCACATGTGATGGAGAAGGTGCTATTATTCTTCTTCGTCGTTCCAGGTAAGGAACCCAGGTTCAGAGAAGTTAACCAATGCTTCTGTGGGCGCACAGCTCACAAGCAGTGGAATCGGGGCAGGCCGACCCCAGCCCTTGCCTCTTAACACTGTAATACTCCATTCAATATTCTGTGCCAGAAAAAAACAAATATTTGAAACTGCTGAATTTACAACTCATGTGAGAATGTGACCATATCCAGAGTGGTGTGATGCTGTGGAAAGAACATGGGATATTGTCTCACCTCCAGGGCGTCCCTCCTTCGCATCTGTAAAATGGGAATAACAGTGTCCATCTCACATGGTTGTCCTCGGGAGTGCAAGGCAGCCCGAAGAAAGCGCTTACCACGGGGTCTCATACAGGAGGCACCCAATAAAGGGCAGCTCCTTTCCTCCCTTTTACTCAACCAGAAGGCTGAGCCAATAGAACATCACTTCCCCCAACTCTCCTGGACCGGGGGATTTCTCCTGTGCATTTAGCTTCAAACGAGCGCACGGGTGTTGGACTCTCGGCACGGTGCTCTGAGCCAGGCCCTCGTGGAGCCGGAGCTGCTGGCCTCCTGTCCGCCCAGCCTCCAGCACGGCCGAGGAAGTGAGGTTGCAGCCTCTGACAGCTGCTCGGAAGCGGCCCCGGGGCCTTCGCAGAGCAGCCGTTTGGCGCTCCGGCTGGAATAGGCAGGAACACTCAGCAGACGCAGTGGGGCAAGTGTAAGTTCTGGAGGATGAGGCAACATCTTGCAGAGGAGTTTTTCCCCTGTTGGCCTCCAGCCTCGAGCGAAGGCCTTCCCGGGGGTGGGAGGCACTTCTTGGGCTTGGAGTGGGGCCTGCATCACCTGGGAAGCGGCCCCTCGTGTGGTCCGGGGGGAAAGAGTAGGTGCACCTAGGATGTGCCAGGCACTCTTACCCACACACAACCATTTTATGGCTCCAGCTGGATCCACCGTGCAAGACAGAAGTCAGTTTTACCTTTTATCCCCCCGTGTCCTTTTTAGACTACTGTCTTTCTTCCCACCCCGCAATACAGTCTCAGGCAGGTCTTGTAGCTTATCTAGGCCCTTTCCAGTCTTCAAGACAGACTCACTTCAGTAGATAGGAAATCTAGTCTAGTTTAATATCAAAAATGTCAGCTCTGATCTAATTGCAGCTCTTCCCTCCCATCGCTCAGGCCTGCTATAGGCTTGACCCAGGGCAGTGGACGCCACTGCCACAGCTTGGCTTTCTTTGCTCTGTGTCTGCCGCCACCCTGGTCACTGCTTGGGCCAGCTGCAGGGCAGACACGGGGTGCAGAAGAGGTGGAGGGCAGGAAAGGTCACCCAAGACTGGTGTGGTGTTGCCCTAGTGCCCCAGCGTCTTTTGCAGGGTCCCCTGCTGTGGGCTGTGCGTCTCTCCCCTCTGCTACTTAGGACCCCCCAGCACTTGCCTCTCTGCTGATCAAGGCTCTGTTAGAGTCCCTCCCCACTTCTGGGTGTCATCTGCAGGGAAATCCCATAGGAGACCCAATCGGGCTGGCCTTGACCGGACCACAGTGCGATGTGTGATGCTCCCTCCCAGAGTAGCCCCTCTCTCCCTGCTCCAGCCTGTCCAACCAGCTTCTCAACTTTCAATGACACAGACACGTGTCACCCATCACCAGTCCCTGCATCCCCCAAACTCTGCAGTCATGTAACCATCTCTCCATGTCCCCTCTTAAAGAGCCTCCTCCCTTCTCCTGTGTGTCCCGGCACACAGGACACACATTCAACTCTCTTCGAAGAACTTTTCACAACTGTTCTCTTTCAATTCTGCTCTTTGTTACCATGGAGGTGCTCAGAATATTCCACGATCTCTTAGCTTGTCCCACAGAGATGGCCCAGGCCCTTGCTTTATGATGGGGGCGTCCTTGGCACCTATTGTATTATTTCACGCGTTTGGGGTATCAGCTGAGATAAAGACAGCAAGCACCCCATCATAGTATCTTGTTAGAGTTCCCAAATGCAGTGATCATGATGGGAGCACTCCTGGGTCTGGAGGACCATATGCTGGCTGCCACACTAGGCAGCTTGTGTGCGTTATTTCCCAGCAATCCCATCTTACAAAAGGAGGCCCTGAGACTCAGAGGTGAGGTGACCACCCCCAAAGTCACCGAGCTTGCCTGTAGTGGAGCTGGGCTTTGCACTGAGACCACCAGACCCACATTTGGCCTTTTTCCACCTCGCAACTGTCCCCTCTGCCCAGCCCTGCCCTGCCCTACATCCCATTCTCCAGCCTCTTTCTCTTTGTTCACTAAGTCTGTCTTGTGCTTTCTCACTGTCCAGTCTGTACTCTGGAAACAACTCTGCCCCCATCTGTATTTTTAAGGTCCAGGTAAAAGCCTCCCTTCTGCGTGAAGCTGTTCGTGGTGGTTTCTCCCTCCCTGCGGAAGAAACACTTCTCAATGTCGTACTTATCCTGAACGGGCCATTTTCACTCCCTGTACATGTCTGTTTGTTTTGTAAGTTGTTAATGTATCACTTGCATTAAGTACACAAATCTTTTTTGATCGTGGTAAGTGTACTCTTTAATCCTCATTCACTATTTCCCCCATCCCCCCACCCACCTCCCCACTGGTAGCCATCAATTTGTTCTCTAGAGTTAAGAGTCTTTCTTGATTTGTCTCTCTCTCTTTTTTTCATTTGTTCGTTTGTTCTGTTTCTTAAATTCCACATATGAGTGACAGCATATGGTATTTGTCTTTCTCTGACTGACTTATTTCACTTTGCATTATACTCTTCAGTTCCAACCAGGTCATTGCAAATGGCGAGATTTTATTCTTTTTTATGGCCGAATAATATTCGCTTGTATATATATATATATATATATATATATATATATAATGCTGTAATAAACATAGGGGTGCGTGCATCCCTTTGAATTAGTGTTTTGTATCTTTTTGGTAAATACCCAGTAGTGTGATTACTGGATCATAGGGTAGTTCGATTTTAATTTTTTGAGGAACCTCCATACTGTTTTCCATTAAATGTACAAATCTTAAGCATATATCTTGATGACTTTTACAAATGAATATGCCTGTGTAACCACCACTTGGATCAAAAGATGGAACATTTCCAGGACTCCAGAAAGTTCCTTCATGCTCCTTCACTGTGATACCTCTCCAAAGTACCACTAGCCTGACCTCTATCACACAGGTTAGTTTTGCTGGCTTTTGACCTTCGTATGAATGATCTATAGTATCTCCTGTTTCACATCTGGCTTATTTCACCTATAGGATTCACCTACAAGATTATTGTGTATAGCACAGTTCATTCTCTGCTGTTGTGTAATATTGTATGACTTCACTATAATTTATCCATTCTACTGATGATGGGCATCTGGGTTATTTCCAGTTTGAGGATATCATGACTATATAAGGATTCTTGCACATGTCTTTTGATGGACCCAGTCACTCATTTCTGTTGGGTATATAACCAGGCATAGAATTTCTGGGGGATGTTTACACACATTCAGTAACTGATGCAAACAATTTTCCAAGGTGGCTGCATCAATGTACATTACCACCAGCGATGTATGGGAGTTCTGGTCAATCCATATCCTTGGTAATACTTGGTGTTGTCAGTGTTTAAAATTGTAGCCATCCTGATCAGTGTGGCATAGCATTATTTATTTATTTATTTTTTAAGATTTTATTTATTTATTTGACAGAGAGAGAGAGAGAGGGAACACAAGCAGGGGGAGTGGGAGAGGGAGAAGCAGGCTTCCTGCGGAGCGGGGAGCCTGATGCGGGGCTCGATCCCAGAACCCCGGGATCATGACCTGAGCCAAAGGCAGCCGCTTAATGACTGAGCCACCCAGGCGCCCCAGCATTATGTTTTAATTCACATTTTCCTGATGATTAATAATGTTGAACTTTTTCAAATGCTTTGTGGCCTCTGGTTATTCTCTTTTATATAGGGTCTGTTCCAGGTCAATTTTTTAAAAAATCGAATCATCTTTTTCTTATGGACTTGTAGGAGTTTGTTGTATAATGCGGCTAAGGTCCTTTCCTACTCTCTGTGTTGCTTTTAAATATCTCTTCATTGTCTCTTTTTACAAACAGTTCTTCATTTTAATGAAGTCCAATTGATCAATTTTTTCAATGTCATCAATTTTTTTATGGTTAGTTCTTTTTGTATCTTAAGAAACCTTGGCTTTGTCATGAAGATGTTCTCCTATGTTTTTCTCTGGAAGCGTCATTATTTTCCATGCACATTTTCATACTCTAACTACATGTCATGGATCACTGAGCATATACAATATCATTTTGTATATTTTCAGATTTCATACCAATAATATATAATAACATATTAACGTCATAACATAATCTGCTACCTGCTTTTTGAGCTCAATAGTACATTTATGAGACGAATCTTGGTTGATATGTGTAGCTCTCATTCATTCAGTTTCACTGGAGCAAAGTTAATTACATTGTATACATATAACACCATCTGTTTACCCTTCCTCTTGTTGACGGACATTGAGGTTGTTTCCAGTGTTCCTCATCAGGAGCGGTGTTTCCTGAATATGCATGCAGGTGCGTCCTCGTGTGCACACGTCACAGACAAGGCTGTGATGGCAGAGCCGTAGACGCTCAGCACTCGTAGGAGGTGCCCCAGGGCTGCTGAGGAGCGGGACTGGGGAAAGAGATGGGTTGAGTGGATGGGACGTAGGGGGGAGGGTGCTGGCTGGTTCTGGCTCTGGGCCCCCACCCGTTTCAGCCAGAGCAGATGTGTTTTCATGCGTTCTGACATGCGGTTCTGTTTCACTCTTCACTTGAAAATTGGGTTCTGCTTTTTAAAAAAGTTTAAGGACAAGTAACGGGGTCAGGGCAGCGCTCACAAGGTTTTCCAGGTACGATCATGCTGTGTCAACTGGGAGGAAATGAGGGACCCCCCACCCTCCAGCCCAAGCCAGTCTGCCCCTCGCCCTGCTTTGCGTGTTTCATTCACTCCTGAGGTGCAGGTGCCTTCTTCCTTTCTCCGGCTGGACACTTCTCTTCTGGATCCTCAGTGTCCAGCTCAGGAAGTATTTGTTGATGAATTGACTGACAAATAACCTTTTGGAGAGCTTGGCACCATTCTGCAGTTCACAAACCACTTTTGTATCTGTCTTTCCCTTTAAACCAGGCATGGCGGAGCCTTGAGGATTACCCAGTGAGGAATGATGATCCCCACTTCACAGGGGGAGAATTCAGAGGCTCAGGAAGGTGAAGAGACTTGAGGTCAATGACTAGTGGGCAGCAGATTCGGGACCTGGACGTGGGCCTTCACCTCTCGGCATGGTGCCCACTCCACAGGTGTGTGTGGCCTGAAAACACGGCCTTAAGCCAGACATTAATTAATAACTAACCTGTGCATTGCTCTCTGCAGTTTCCAAGGTACTTTCCCTTACATGATCTCTCAATCTCCTCAACCATTCTGTGGGGCATGCTGGTACTTTTTTTTAAAAGATTTTATTTACTTATAAGAGAAAGAGAGAGAGAGTGGGGGAAGGGCAGAGGGAGAGGGACAAGCGGACTCCCCGATGAGCATGGAGCCCAACGTGGGGCTCAGTCCCACGACCCTGATCATGACCTGAGCCGAAACCAAGAGTTGGACGCCCAACCAACTGCACCACCCAGGCACCCCCAGATGCTGTTATTATTACCCCCACCCCACCCTTTTCAAGGAGGGGGTCACTCAGGCACGGAGGGTGGAAGTGTCTTACCTGAGGCCACACGACTGTGGAGTGACAGAACTCACTCAGGAGCCAACTCCCAGCCTTCCTGTCCACCATCCTCTGCTCCTTCCTCCACCTTTACTCCCTGTGGCAGGAACCAGAGGTGTCTGGGGACAGGCAGGCTCTCCAGGAGCCCTCCAAGGCCACTCCAGCAGCCTGAGGGCCTGGCCCTCCCAGGCAGGCCCAGGAAATAGGGTTGGCTCTGCAGTGCTGAGCAGTCCCTCCCGTGAGGCCTGGGGTTGTTTTTCTTATCTAAATAAACTCTGCACAAACATGGCCACATTACTCATGAGTAAGTTATTTGCCATAGCATAGCCCAGAGATGGGGAAATTAGTTCACACTGGAGCTGTGTCTTAACCTGGTAAGATGAATGGGGAGGTGGAGTTTTAGACCCAGGTCAGAGAAATCCCAAACCTATTTTTCTTGGCACCCTACTCTCCATCTCAGGTCTGGGGGGAGCACTTTGCCCCTGGGCGATGGGTCCCACTGGAGCAGAGGGAGAACCCAGCTGTGCCTGGGGAGGAGGGAGAGTGAGCAGCAAGGACTGGGACTCCGTCTTCCGTGGCCTCTATCATTCCCCACTGGCCCTTCTGAGGAAAGAGGAAGACACACCCATGGAGGAGAGGAGCTCTGCTTTGGTCTCTAGCCTTTTGCAAAACCAGTGCTGGAATCAACCCCTGATGCTTTTCCCCACATTTACCTGGATTTGTTCAACTTCTGGAGCTGGACCTTTCATCGGAGGTCCCCGGGGTCAGGGGAGGGACTTAAGGAGCTGGCACGTAAATGAGGATGTGCATCACTCAGCTCGGTGGCTGGCCCAGCGCGCTCATCATCGCTGTGAAGGAGGCACGGAGTCGGGTGGGCGGGGACAAGAGAGAAGAGGCTGAAGCCGTTTATCTTGGCCCACCACCATGTAGCTTTCCAAAGGCTTTCCCACCTACTCCCTCGGGTGTGTTTATTACCTCATGATATAGGTGAGAGTGTGACTCTCAGGGAAGCTCTATGATGCTCTTGTCAATCATAAGCCACAGAAATCGACAGTTTGTGTTTGGAAAGGACTCTTAAATGTAGGAGCTCAGTGGAAATCCTGGCAGAGCTGGGAAAGGAGCCTTAGTCCCTGACTCCTGGATGAGCAGATTCTGGGTTTAGCAGAATGTTGCTAGGACACCACTTCTAGTCCCTGGACATGATGGTGTTGGTCCCAGGGAACATGGGCACTGTGTATGGCTTCTGTCTGGGGCCCTGGAACCGCAGTGCCTGGGGGGTGTGGTCACGGGAATCCCTTGCCTGCTTTAGACTAACAGAATGGGGCTGGAGAAGCTGTGGTAGTTTCACTGTGTGGGCCTCGCCCTGGAGAACGTGTCTGGTCACGTCTGCACTCCCACAGGGACTGTCACTAGAAGGGGCTGGGAGAAGACCCTGGGATGCCATGGAGAGATCTAGGTTTCTTGTATGAAACTCAAACAAAAACAGTTCTCACTGTTCAGTTCTAACCCTGAATAAGTGCCACCCATCCATGTGTGCTGAACTCAAAATAGACTCCTTCTAGAGATTCTGACTGCAGAATCCTGGATGGATGTGAGGAAGCTGGAATTTTCTCCTTGGCCTGGGAGCAGGTCAGGAAGGGGAGGGGGCGGGGGGCTTTGCCAGCGGCCAACGGACGTACTGGCTCTTCCTCCTGGGCCACCCAGTCTGCCAAGGGGCCTTGTGCATAGTGGGTGCTCAGCACACATCTTCTAGATTGGATGAGGCTTGACCACTTCCTGGAAGAGGACTGAAACCAAGCAGTACGTGCTTGGCTGTGGGCAGCGTCAGTGCCCCCCGCCCCCCCGCAGCATGGATGCACCCACACATCCACACGCATGGATGGGCTCAACAACCTTACTTAGCTCCAGTTTGAAGGGATAGCAAAATAAAAACACATCTTTCCCTTTCATAATTAATATCTGTGTTTGGAGTTTCCTCATCTGGCCAGGTGAGGACTGATTCCTGATGCGGACTGACCCCTGTGGACAAGGTTCCCACAGATGCATCAGCTCCTAACCCCGAACTGAAAGGCTAGAAGGTGGGGCCGGGAACCCCACCTTTACGGAAGATGGGGTTTCACGAAGGGATTATCGGATCTCCTGATGCAGCCCCAATCGACGATGCGTTGTCTGCATAACGCTTCCTACAAACAACGGACCCAGCTCTGCTTAAAAAACAACAGTGGCAAAAATACGCTTAATGAATGTGTAACACACACCCGAACCACAGAAAGTGGGGTTTGAATTTGAGGGGGAGTGCCGAATTGTGTGTGTTTTCAGACATTAAGCTAAGGTAACGTGGCCTCTCTTGAAAAAAAATCGAAGGAGATGTGGGAGGGAATGATGCAAACAGGAGTCCGCATGGGCTGGGAGCTCAAAGGCACCCCTCCCAGTGAAGCTTCAAGGACGGAGAGCGTCTCTTTGTTAGTGTGTGTGTATATTCATTTTTCATTCATTCATTCATTCAAATACTTCTCGAGAGACTACTTTGTGCCAGGCACTGTCCTGGACATTTGGGGGCACATCCATTAATTACATAGATGAGTTCCCACTCTGTCTATTCAAGTCACGGGGAACAGAGCTCTTACTTTCTGGCTCCCAAATTAAACTGCGTGCTACCCAAGGGCAGAGAGCTGGCTTCTCTTGTGGCATATTTCTTCCACAAAGCCCCCTGAACGAGGGCGCCCACCATGGATGCTCAGGCAACAGGCCTGATGTGCTCACCAAAGAAAGTGGACTCGTGTGTCTTGACGCCCCGGTGCGCTCTCGACTTCCTCTCCCGCCACCACCTCCTCTCCTAGCTTCTCTCCCGGGCCTCCTGGGTGGCCTTGGCAGGTTCAGGCCCTGAGAAGAGGTTGTGATGAACGCTGACAAGAACGCGAGGTGTTACCCTCCCACAGTCATTTGAATCCAGTTAGGGGATTCCCAAAGACCAGAGGAATGTGTCTATGGTGGAATTAGAAGGTCAGAGCTAGAAGAGTCTCAAAGGCAAACAGGCTTCGACCGAGAGAATGACAGATCTGAGGCAGAGCGTAAAGAAGGATCCCCAGGCAGGAAAGAACTCAGTTATCCACCGGCAATATCCGCCGTGGGGCGTGCAAAGGAGGGTGCTTGAGTCGTGTCTTTAGGGTACCCAAGTCCAGTCTGATCCCTTCCGTTCACAGATAAGGACGTTGAAGGTGCAGGTGTGACTGGCCTCCAGTAGGGAGCGGGTCCACTGATGGAGCCAGACGCCCCTCACCTGCCGGCACTGCGGGCCGTCTGTTCTGCCAGTTAGCGGGCTCTAAGCAGCTCAGAGGAAACGCGTCCCCCACTCACAGCCATCCTCTTCCTCTGTGAGTCTAGTCAGCCCTGATCGACAGCTGTGTATCGTCCTGCACCCCACTCCTAGGTTTCTTTTGGTCCCTGTCATTTCCTAGTACTTATTTGAGGACAGTCAAATATAGTGCAGCTAAAGCTGAATCCGTGCCAGAGACGGCAGGATTGTGGTTCTGGTTGCCTGGACTTTAGCAACTGACTCCTCAAACCAATCTTCACGTAGATCCTTGCATGCATACCCTGAAGAGGAGGCTTTCTGACGGCCCTTAGCCCACTGGCCAAATGAGCACTGGGTTGAGAGCCTATCATATAAGTCAAGAGGTCACATTTTAGTTATGAGACCTTAAGCACATCACTTAATCCTTCTGGTCCTCAGTTTTTTGATTATTAATGAACTCATCCACCAAACATTTATTAGGCACCTTCAGTGTTCTCAGGCATTGGTGCTGGGGATGGGAAAACAAGACAAGGTCCTTGACACGAAGGGGTTTAAAATCTAGTGTGATGGGTCAGTTAAATAAATAAATGGACTCACGGGTTCTAGGTATTAGCATGGAGATCTGAACACGGTTGAGTGGGGACTCAGTTCTACCCTGGGAGTCAGAGGACTAAAGGCTTCATGAAGGGCTTGAACCTAGTCAAGGTTGAGGTCAAGGATGAGGAGGAGGTTCATCTAGTTGAAGAGGTGGGATGTGGAGATCGAAGGAACGGAAAGGACCCCGAAGGCAAGAAGGAGTGGCCTGAGCAAAGGCACAGTGGCATGAAAGAATCGGGAATATTTGTGATTCCTGGAGAGAGGATGTGATGTGGGGCACAGGGAGAGGGATAGAGGCCGCCATGGGCTGGGTCACATCACTCCATACAAAGGACTGTGGACTCTGTTGTCTAGACCTGTGTTTTCCAACAGGGCAGCCACTGGCCACATGTGGCTACTGGGCACTTGAAATGTGGCCAGTCCAAAGTGAGATGGAAGTATAAAATACGCAGCAGATTTCATAGACTTTGTATGAAAGAGAACATAAAATAGAGATCACTTAGATTTGGGAGTTAGTGCATTAATGTTAGGTAAGACTCCAGGGTGAATACAATCACCTAGGGAGAGACGGTAAAGGGAAAGAGGCAAGCATCTGGCTCTGGGGAACATAAATCCCTATGGGAGAACAGGGGAAGAGGTCTGAAAAATGTATCTTTATGCACCTGCCAACAATGAGAGCTGTGATTCCTTACCTCTGCAGGCAGCTCTCTGCTCTGCGCCCAGAGGTCTTTCTTTCAGCAGAGACCTCTTTTCATTGGTTGATTTTAGAAGAAAACAAAAAAAAGTCACAGCTAAAGCAAAGCGTGGCCCCCCTTGAATGGAACTACTGGCATTGAGTAAGACAGTAAGAAAGGAATCTGTTCAGGATTCACTTCATAAAGCTGGTGTGGTGGGGATAAGCTGGTCCAGTAGCTTTGCAGGGGCCCTTTAGTAATGGCAACAAAAGTAGTAATTCTCCTTCTAGGGACTTACTCTAAGAAAATAATCAGAGATGTACACAAAGCACATGCCCCAGAATGTTTAAAGCCACACTTTCCTTAATACCAAATAAAACTGGGAGCAACCTAGATGCCCAGTCATGGGAAACGGGTGTGATACATTATGATAGATCCGTGTGATAGAAGGCTCCTCATTCACTCAAAAGAATGAAGTCAGTGTCTATTTATTGACATAGAGAGATGTTCATGATACATTCAACGAAGAAGCAGGTGACTGTAGAATGGTTGTTTCTAGTTAGTGGTTGTGGTTTGTCTTCAGGGCTGTCTGGCAGGGTGCCTGGATTGTCTAAGGGAGGCCACTCACCGATGCCCCCTGGCCATGTCTCAGCGTCCTCTTTCTGGAATGGGGATGATAATCACACCAAGGACAGTTGTAAAACCTATATGAGTTAATGTCATCCATGTAAAGTGTTTAGAACAGGGCCTACCACTTATAAGACCTCAATCTGGGTTAGCCTTTATTGCTATCTTTTTTTTTCTTTTTCTTAATGATTTTATTAATTTATTTGAGAGAGAGAGAGAGAGAGAGCACGAGCAGGGGCAGAGGCAGGGGGAGAAATTGACTCCCCACTGAGCAGGGAGCCCGATGTGGGGCTCGATCCCAGGACCCCGGGATCGTGACCTGAGCTGAAGGCAGACGCTTAGCTGACTGAGCCACCCAGGTGCCCCCTTTATTGCTATCTTTAAAAATATCTTTGAGATACAATTCGCATATCGTACAACCTACCCATTTCAAAATGAACAATTCACGGGTGTTTAGTATATTCAAAGAGTTGTACAACCTCACCTCCGTTGATTTTAGAGCACTTTCATTACCCTAGAAGGAAACTCTGCACCCCTCCCCACCCCTCTGCTGGCCCCCAGGGCAACCAGTAGTAATCCACTTTCTGTCTCTGTGGATTGGCCTATTCTGGGCATTCCATAAAAAGGGATTCATACAACATGTGGTCTTCTGTAACTTCTTCTTTCACTTAGCATTGTGTTTTCAAACTCATCCATGCCCTAGCGTGGGTCAGAACTTCATTGCTTTCTTATTGCAGATAGCCTTCATTACTGATGCCGTTACAAAGCTTGAAAAATGTCCCTACCATGCAAACATTTGATTCTATAACAAAGCACACTACCAAAGTCATCTATCCCTCCTTTCAGTTAGGTTGAATCTCTTGGAAGAGGGACAGCTTTTCTTTGTTTCTTTAACTTCTATTTCATTCCTTCAAAGTCTGAGTCAGCCACAGGATGTTTGTTTTCAGATGCTGAGTCGTATATAAGGTGCAGAGTGTTCTAGGTGTGTGTTCTGAGAAGTAAGGACTCTGTTTCTCCTTTCACATACCCATGGCCTGACTACAAAGAAGCACTGATGGGTCCCCGGGCCCCCAGGAGCATGCGCAGCTGTCTCAGACCTGACAGACTGTCCAAAGACCCACTGCCTTGTTCCCTTACACTTTCCAGAACTTACAGTCCTCACCCGACTCCCCTGTCATCCTACACGTTTTCTCTTTCTCTTTTAAATCTTTTTAAAAATTGAGGTATAGCTTTGATGTGGTAAATGCTATTCATTTTTAATATATAAATAGCATGCCATTATATTAAAAATAATTTGAAGGCATACAATCTCACTGCCTTTATGGAACTATGTTTTCATTTTGGCACACTGGTGGCTGTCTGTGTGTGTGTGTGTGTGTATGTGTGTGCTTTTAAAAATAAATGCAATTAAAATGAACCAGCAATTTTCCAACTACTAGTTTTTAGGTTCACATTGTAAACTGAACCCTGGACTGAGGAAGATCCTGGGCTGAAGCCAAGGCTGTGTTTGTGACTCTTACTACCCCAGAAAATAGGAAAGGGAAAACACAGTGACCTCTACAAACATACACACATACAAGATGCAAACACAAAAACACATGGGCCCAGGGAGAAAATTCATAAAACATATACCTGTTTCACTTACACATATAAAGCTGGACTCTGTGAAATACTGTGATCCAAACAAGACAGATCTCAGAGGCATGGGCAGACACAGATATCCCCCCCCCCCCACACACACACACATCTCAACAACACCTGTGTATACAGACTGACCAACACACCAGGGTATACACAGTGGTCAAGTTGAACACACACACACACACACACACACACACACACACACACACACACACCCTCCCCCAACTCCTGCAATTTCTGAATGCTGAGAAGGAACTCTTGCAGAACTCAGAATAGCTCTGTGAACCCTGCCATGGGCTCCCGCCACCTGCCTGCAGGCCCTTCCTGTCCTCCCTCGCAGCCCGGGCCCCACACCTCTGTGTGCACACAGCTGCAGGTGACCGTTCCTAACCCTAAGTCCAATGTCCTCACCCAGATTCCCCCAAGTCAGCCCTGGTCCCTCCCAGTACCTTCCTTGGCCAGCGTCTGCACCAGCTCCTTTAGCCACTGGCTCTGGGGACAGAGGGGCGGTGCTGGGCTGGCAGGCTGGGGTCAGCAGTCCCATTTGGGTAACAGCAGCAGAGCTCCAGGTGTCCCTGTGCTCTGTGAAGTGGCCACAGTGACAACCATCTTGTGGCAACTGCGAGAACTTCAAACAAGACCCTGTCCTTGAGGTCCAGGGCCCAGACCCCGGCGTAGAGCAGACCCACAAATGGCGTTAGTCCCCCTGACCGTCAGTTCCCTATGCTGTCAGATGGAGCCACCCCTGAGTCTGCATGTTCCTAGGGGTGGCTACGAGGTGGGACATGGGAAATAATTTTGACTGTGCTCTCCAATGTGAGATATCATGATCACTGGGCTGGAAGGTTCTGGAAACTTGTTAAGGCTGGATAATATTCCGTTGTATGTAAGTAGCACATTTCGTTTATCCGTTTCTCTGTTAGTAGATACTAGAGTTGCTTCCACCTTTGGCTATCATGAATAATGCTGCTATAAACAGTGTACAAATAGCTGTTGGGGTCCCTGCTTTTGCTTCTTTTGAGTGTAAACCTAGAAGTGGAATTGCTTGATCAAATGGTAATTCTTTGTGTAGTTGTTTGTTGTTTTTGTTTTTGGGAACCAGCATACCGTTCACCACAGTGGCTGCTGCATTTTACATTCCTGTCAGCAATGCACGAGGGTTCCAGTTCCTCCACGTCTACTCCAACACTTGCTATTTTCTGTTTCTTTTTAAAAAATAATACCCATACTAATGAGTGTGAAGTGGTGCAATGTGTATCTTTTTAAGACATCTTTCAAAATGGGGTGCCTGGGTGGCTTAGTCGTTAAGCGTCTGCCTACGGCTCAGGTCATGATCCCAGGGTCCTGGGATCGAGCCCCACATCAGGCTCCCTGCTCCACGGGAGGCCTGCTTCTCCCTCTCCCACTTCCCCTGCTTGTGTTCCCTCTCTCGCTGTGTCTCTCTCTGTCAAATAAATGAAATCTTTAAAAAAAAATGTCCACAGTTGTTTTGTGTGTATGGAATTTTCTGCATAAGTAGCATTATGTTACTTATCTCATCCTCAGTGTTACTATTTGCACTTGGAACTGTTTTTAAGATCCATCCATTTGCTTTGTGTACACAGAACTCGATGCTTCTAATTTGTGCAGAGTACTCTGTGGTAAGCACCAGCCATATCCATACTGTGTGTGGAGCGTACTGTGTGTTTGTAGCAAGCTCTTAACATGGGTTATTGGATTTCTTCCAGCAAACCTCAGAGGTAGGTGTATTATTTCCATTTTATGGAAGAGGAAACTGACATACAGAGAGGTAAGAGACTTGCCCAAAGTCACAGAGCTGAAAGCTGAACCAGCTGGAAATTGAACCCAGCTCTGTCTGGTGCCATGGGTGGGCTCCCACGTGTAAGGTGCTGCACAGAGCCGCAGACCGAGGCGCTCTCTCCGGGGAGGCCACTCCGATGAGAGTTCTAGTCCTGCCTCGACTCTGACTTAGATCCCTACTACCAATCACCTCCCTTCACCAGATGTCACTTTACGTCTGTGTAACATGAAGACGGGACAATTTTAAAGCTCTTTCTAGATTTGCCACTTGTTGATTAAACACCCTTTAGCTAATGGAAAAAAATAATCAGAATTGAAGTCATGTGTTTGTTTCTCTCCAGTGTTCTACCTGGGACCCACTCCAAATTCATGAGAACCCTTTGGCAAGTCCATTTGCGAAGCAATTCCTGATAGGACTGGGAAACAGAGTCGCTGCCTTCGGCCCCATCCCACCTCTCTTGAACTTTGCACTTAGGGTGATGAAAAATTAACTGGGCTCATGTTTCCCTTCCAAGGACAACCTCTGCAAAAGCTGGCCTGGCTGGGCCCCAGGAGACCAGGCACCAGAACAGAGTTCCTATCCATCCGGAGCCGCCCACCCATTCACCACCCAGAGTCACAGGAGCACACAGGGTCCTCTTGGCCCCGGAGGGAGGAATCCATTCCTCAGCCCTCCTCACTGCTTGGTTGAAAATGGGCTTAGTCCCTCGACTCTTCTTGTGGAGAGACTAAGCCCAGAGGAGAAAGGACTAGGCCAGAAACGGCCTTTGCTGGACTCACACGTGGGTCCGGCCCTGTTTTTCTGCATGCACAGCTATCCCTGTCACATGGATGACGGCATGTGAAGGAAGTGCAAGAAAGCGTCGTTCAGCCACACTAACTAGCTGCTGACTAGTTATTTCCTCCCCTCGGGAAAATAGGAGGGCTGAAAAGGAGCTCTTCCCATGCCCCGATTTTAGAGGGTTAGGGACACACCAGGCCCTTCCACTCCATTTAATTTTTGGATCTCTTTGGCTCCTGACCTCCGTGGAGCACATCCCCTACCTCTACGAGACGTGGCTTCTGCCTGTGTGAAACGAGATACTCGTATCGCAGGAGGGCACTTTTCATGCTCTTTCTAGATTCACTACTCTGCACAATAACAACTGTTTGCTCCGTTCTTACAGCTGAGAGGAGATGCTCAGTGAGGTGAAGGGAGCCAGGACGGAAAGTCAGGTCAAGTCACTGATGGAGCTTGAGGTCCTCTTACTTCATCTGACTGCCTCACAACAGTGCCAACTGCATGATTTGATATTCAGGTTAAAATTAATATTTTACAAGGGGGGGTGATGCCTGTAGGGGCCCTTTCTCCCAGACACACGCCTCCCATGCCTTGGTGCTTCTCTAGGCTGTGAGCTCCCTCAGGGGCCTTCATCTTCCTTTGCAGCCTTCCCAGAAATGAGGAGGAGGGCTGCAACCCAGAGGCATCCCACAGATGCATGTCTAACAGAACTGTTCTCGCTTAACCGCACACCACTCTTGGTGGCATCAGCCCCTGGGGCCCCAAGGTGTGGTTCTAGCCCTTCAGAGCACTTGACTGTTCGCCAAGTTTTTCCCAGGAGATTCCCACAACTACCGTGTGAGGTTGAGAGGAAAGCTATTTCTGGCCCTATTCAATAGGCGAGCAAACATTCCTCTGCTTCCACAATAGTGCACCTGCCTCACGAACTTTTGTTTTGCAAAGAGCTCTATCAGTGATGTCACCTTTGCCGGCCAGGACTCTGGAAGGCAGCGAGCTGAATGCACAGGCAAGAATGTGGACTTCGGCCTCACAGAGCCCTGGGTTCAAATTCCGACACCACCCCCCCTTGGAATCCTGAGTAAGTATTGTAATGGCCACGTGCCTCGGGTGCCTCGCCTTTAAATGGGAGGCACAGGAACGTCTACCTTGGGGGGCCGTTCTGAGGATTAAAGCAGAGGGCAGCATTTGGGTTACCGGGAATGAAGAAAGCCATCAATCCATGTTGAATGCTGTTTCCTTTTCTTCCTTCCTTCCTTCCTTTTTTTTGATGAGGGCTGGGAGGAAGGGAGTGAAACGTCACACTACAGGGGCTGCAGGTGACCCGAGGTCTAGCCAGGAAAGGGAAAGCCCCACTTGGGGTTCAGGGGTTCTCAGGGCCAAGTGGCAGGGTGAGTTAGGAGGGGAGTGTGGAGAGCACAGCCCTCCATCGAAGCAGCTGACAGGCCTGTGGGAGGCCCTTCTCTCTAAGGCAGGGACCCCTGCAACTACTGGGCTGATTTTGTGGATTGGGCCACACCTCACAGAGCTTTGTAACTCCCCACCCGCTAGCGGATAATGTCTTTCTCACCAGGGGGGTTTCCTGCTGTTAAAAACAAACAAAGGCTGTAGACACCGGGCTAGAGGCCTGGCAGGGGAGGGGCAGCAGGAGAAACGACCTGAGGGTCTGGAGTGACTCCTGACAGCCGCTACGGGGTTTGTGCGTAGAAGCCCCTAATTCTGCTGGTGGGGAGAAAATCCCCAGGTACCCCAATATCCTGGGGTTTTCTTCCCACCAAGCCTAAGTTTGAATATAGAAACCTCCCGAGTACTCCCCCTCTGCCCCACTTTTTGCGAGTTCACAGCTTTGGAAACAAAGCTCTCTCCTAGTTTTGGGGGTGTCGAATTTCGGATTTTTTTGTACCATAAGATTGCAAACACTCAGTAATGTAATTTCCCCTCCCCCAAGATAAATTCTAAAGCGCCCCCATTCATTCCTTCAAGAACGCAACAGATGTCTTTGAGGCCCATTTTCTGTCAGGGACTTGATTCACAAGGCCCAAGGGACCCCTGGCTCCGGCTATTATCCAGGGAGCCTCTGGGATCTCCAAATCCCCTCTTCTGAGAGCCCCCCCCCCAATCCCAACTCTCTCCTTCGCACACAGGCTCGGGGCTCTCAGCCGGCGTGATCTCACCGATGAGAGAATAAAAAAACAATAAACAAAAAATCAACAACAACAAAAAAACCCCAGCTTCCGAGGCTCCGGCGCCGCCAAGGCCCCTGCCCGGGAACACCCCGCGCGCATCCAAGAGCGCGCCCCGACTTCCTGGGCCTCAGCGTTCCGCGCGCCCTTTCTGGGACCCGGGTGACCCCCAGGGGTGCACCGCCGGCCTCTGGCCGGACGGCGCTCGCTCGCTGCCAGTCTGGCCCTCTCCAGCCCGCCACTGCAACCGAGCTTCCTGAGTGTGGGTGCCGAGAGTGGACGCCACGGCGGGAGCCCGGCCCTCCCCTCTCGCTGCTCGGTTCCCACGACTTCCTCCCGGCGTCCGCCGGCCTCGAGGTCCGGGCCGCGCGGGGTCCTGCGCGCACCAGCCTGGGCCGCCGCCGGCCCGGGTCGCCCACGTGGGCCTGCTCTGCGCCGGGCGGGGGAAGGCCGGGCGCCCTCCCGGAGGCCGGGGGTGGGCAAGGCGCCCGGGGACGGAGGCGGCGGGGCGCGGGGGAGGAGGCGGGGAGCCCCGGCGGCGAGGGGGCGGTGACAGCGCTTGGAAAGGAGGCTGCACGCGGATTTGCATGAAACACAGACTGGGAGCGGGCGGGAGCGGCAGAGGGAGCGGGAGCGGGAGCGGGAGCGCGGCGCACGCCCCGGGCCGGCCCAGCGAGCGAGCGAGCGAGCCGGGAAGGAGGAGGGAAGCGGGGAGGCGAGGCTGCCGAGGCGGAGGGATCTGCGCATCAAAGCGAGCGAGGCGAGCAAAGTTTGGCTGGGGGTTGGACTTTCCTTCCTGGAGGCGGCACCCAAACAGCTACCCCGTGCGGAAACCCAAACTTTCTTCTGCCACTCTGAGTCTCGCGGCCGCCGCCTCCGCCCCGCGTTCGGGGCCTTCCCGACCCGGCGCCGCTGTCGTCCGCCCGCCCGCCTCCCCCCAACCTCCTCGCCGCCCTCCTTCCCGCCGCGGGAGCCGCTCGGGGCGCAGGGCCGCGCGCCGAGCCCCGCTGGCTGCAGCGCCGCGGCCCGGCCCGGAGCACGGGCAAGTTCGCCAGGAGTTGAGGCGAAGTTTGGGCGGCCGAGCTCTCCTCTGCGCCCCCGGCGCCCCGCCGCGTCCAGCCCCGCCGGGGGCGCCCCTCGCCGCCCGCGCGCCCTCCCCAGCCATGTCGTCCATCCTGCCCTTCACCCCCCCGATCGTGAAGCGCCTGCTGGGCTGGAAGAAGGGCGAGCAGAACGGGCAGGAGGAGAAGTGGTGCGAGAAGGCGGTGAAGAGTTTGGTCAAGAAGCTCAAGAAGACGGGGCAGCTGGACGAACTGGAGAAGGCCATCACCACGCAGAACGTCAACACCAAGTGCATCACCATCCCCAGGTGGGGGGCCCTAGCGATCCGGGGGGCGCGCCCGCCCAGCCCCCTGGCGCGGCGGGGCCGGCCGGGTGGGTTGGAGCGAGAGGGCTGATGTGTGTGTGTGTGTGTGTGTGTGTGTGTGCGCGCGCGCGCGCGCGCGCGTGTGTGTGTAAGGGGGGGCAAGTGGGAGCGCGGTCCGGAAGGGGCTGGGGGGGAACCCCAAACAAAACCTTCTCTGGATTTGCAAAGATTCAGAGCCTGGGGCTGCCACGGGGCACTCTCACTTCCAGACCTCACATTCATTTTTCACCTCCGGGAAAGGGGGGTGCTGCTGGAATTGGCCGCCCCCACTCCGGGGAGCTGCGGGCTAGAAGTTGAGGCCCGCTTTGTTCAGCTCCGCGGGCCGGAGCCCCTCCTCCGCCGCCGCCTCCCGCCCCCGCGGCCCGCGCTCGTGGAGGTGGTGGTGTCCCTCCCTTTCTTTCCTTCAGTCCTGTCCCCCCACTTCTTTCCTCCGCAACAGGAATGCAGTCCGTACAGCTGGGGCTGTGGGTGAGGAGCGGGAACCTCGTGATTGACAGATTCCTTCTTCGCTCTCTCTTTGCCTTCGGGATTAGCATTTTTACCGAGTATTTTTAGACTCGGTTGTGCCAGTCTCCCGCCCCCTCGGCACACACGCACTTTAGTTGCAGCGCAGTGCTTTCAAATGAGAGACAAGTGGCAGAGGTTAGGGTCTTCTCTTCTCCCCTTCCCCCCTTCCCCCGACGATTTTTTGCCTGGCTTTCAGCCTGAGCTTGCAGGCTGATGTAGGAGAGAGCGAGCTTGGAGCTGATCAGATAACAAAACGCACCCCAAAGTGGGCCTCGCATTCCTGCAGAGCCCTCCTTCCCAAAGCGCTTTGCCATCTGTCTGGACCTCCTTCCTCCTCCGCTTCGCGCTAGCTGGGTCAGGCGGGAGCTCACAGATGGCTGATAGAAGGGGTCAGTGACTTCTCTCCACTCCCCAGGGCCTTCTCTTAGTTTTGCTGCCCCTGGCTGGGAATTGGGGTGTGTGTGTGTGTGTTGGCGGGGGGACCCCTTAGCCTCCCGTCTCTCCCTCTGGGCCCCCTTTAAAGTCTGACTCTGCACCAAAGGGAGTATGTGGGCACACAGGGGTGGGATGTCCTTGGGGGTCCCAGGCTGCAGAGGAATGAGTAGAGGGTCTGCACGGCCTGAGCCCCAGAGAGATTGTCGGTTTTGCTGCAGGGCCAGGAGTGGACTGCATCCTTGGCCACCTGCTTGGGGCAGCTGTACGTGGCCTACCAGCCGTGTGAGGCAGGCACAAAGCAACATCTGTCCACAGGAACCCAGAACGGGCCTCCTCTGGAAATAAATGCCACATATGGTGGGAGTGCTGACTTAAAAAAGTAATGTATTTTTTTTAACTGGGTGGATCCAGTCAATAAAGGGGAGGGAAGGTGGTGTGTCGTCTGGGAAGTGCGCCCTGGGCGTGTGATCAGGAGCCAGAATTGACTTCAGAGGAGGTGGTATGATGTGATGGGGTCGTGAGCCTTGGATTCTGGGCCCAGCTCTGGTTCTGAATTCTTCTTTATTCCTTTGGTTGTGGGGGGGAGGGGTAGGGTGAATGAGTGTCATACTTCTCCCATCTGGGGAAGGGTGTGCAAAACGTGCCTTCTTACCTGTCTGGGTGCATTGAGGACAAGTGCTTTGTGCTTTGAAACAGAAAAAAAAAAAAAAAAAAGAAAGGCATCAGTTATAAAATGAGCAGCTGCATCAAGTATTTTATAGTTTACAGAGCACTTTCACATGGTTTTAATGCGATCAAGAAAGAAAGAAACTCCTGGAAAATAGATAAGGCTGTCAGACTGCAGATTTATCTCCTTTTTAAAGTTGAGAAAACTGGAGGAGGGAAGTGAAAAGGCTTGGCCTGGTGGACTTGGGACTCCACCACTTGTGCTCCTTTTTGTACTGCGCACTGCTCTCTACTTCGAAAGTTTTGAATGCATTCTTTGCTGAATGCTAGAGCACAGTTAGCTTGGGATGGGGGCAGCCGTGGATCTTTGTTCGTAAGGTTGCTGATGTTCTGTCTTTGGGTTGGTGACTGCTTGGAGGAGAGCCCTTGCTTTCTCTTGCCTTGGTAGGGGTTTGCCCTCTAGGGAAACTTAGCTGGGGCCTGCCTTTTCCTCTTCCAAAGTCCTCCACAGCTTGAGGCATAGGAACGCTTTGGACGTTTCTGAGAGTTCAAGCTAACTTGGCGTCTGGCCTTCCCATGACTCTGATAGGAATGGGGCATCCTCCACCTGCCTTGGCAAGGGCCGAATACGAAGGTAGATTTTGTTTTCAACCTTTTCTCAGGGAAGCCCAGTTGCTTGGGTGGATCCAGACAAAATGGATTTCCATCCCTGGATTTTGTGCCCACGCCTCTGGGTCACCTTGTCTCCCTTGGCAACGGCTGCCACTGTTTTGGTCGTGGGCAGGAAACTAAAGGCCACGTCTTGGGGAGGTGTCTAGCTGGCCTCCATGCTGGTGCTCTCAGGGTCTGCTAAGCCCCAAAGAGTGTGGTGGTGTTTGTCCAATTGTCTGCTCTCTCTACACTACCTTGTATAACGAGGGCTTTGGAAAGTTGACCAAGGGATGTTTAACCTAGTTATCCCATGGTGTGTGGGGGGCGGGGCACTGAGTGGTTAAAACTACCCTGGGGTTTCAGGAGACCTCAGTCTGGGGAGATGTGACAAGCGTGCTTTGGCCAGTACGTAATCGTGATCAGCAACAGCAACCTTTGGCAAGGACAGCCGTATCCTAGGGTCTTCCAGACTGCATGCTTGCGGGTGTTACGCCGGCTCTAACCTGTCTCAGTGATCAGGAGAGCTGGAGCGTTACAGGCTTACCAATACCAAGAATGTGAAAGAGACCTGTGCCAAGGAAGTGGTAAGAGCTTGATTTAGATACACCAGCAGAGAGGCTATCAGGATACTCTGAGGTCTGGCAGTCTGGGCAGAACTTAGACACGTTGTATAACAGCATCTTACGCGTCACCTGCCTGAGTATCTAAGTAAAGCAGCGGGCATCTTCCCGGCCGGTTGGTAAGCATGGAGCCCCAGCATTTACCGCGGAGAGGAAGAGAAGGTGCGGGCATGCTAGGTCAGTAATCAGGGGCCAGGCACACTTAAGAATGACTGCTCTGAAGGACACTGGTAACCTACGCTTCCAGCGACGGGCTCCATGCCTTGGCCCGGTTGTTGGGAGCTGGACCAAGCTTCCAGTCTGGTTGGTTTGGAAGGGAATTCGGGCTTTCTTGTGTCAACGTCCAGAGGAAAACGGGGAATTGAACCAGACGCCAGGTCTGACACATTCCATCTCCTCTTCCTTTGTGAATCTGTTCTTTGACCGTGGCCTCCTGCTGTTATAGCCACCTGGACTTCACCAGTCTCCTCTCACCCTCGGGAGAAAGGAAAAAGATCGTCATCGTGAAGGCTCCTTTCTCAGACGTCTGGGGGCAGACCTATTACGAGGGCTGCAGGAGTGGCTTCTTTTTAATACCCTCTTGACCTCCCTATCTCCTGTCCACCCACCTCTCTCGCTGCGGCTCAGAGCACCATTCTGGTGTAGCCCACGGAAAGTAAGTCCACTTCTGGCTGCCGGGGAGGTGGTCCATCCACTCCTTTCTCTGGTTAACCTTGATTAAGGGAGTTTCACACAGGGAGCTGGGAAGAGGAGGGACCCCGCAGACCCCGGTAGCTGACCGGGGGCTGGCTCCGAGCTCCGGCTGAACCTAAGAGCCACTTGATGTTCCTTTGACATTTGGAACCTTGGAACTTGCCGCTTGCGCCCGGGAGTTAAATGTTTAGGCCAATGCATGTTGCAGACAGCCCTTTGCTCACAGTTCCTGATCAGAGGTTACGGGGTTGGATCTTGTTGATTCATTGATAGTTCTTGGCCCCCTCCCAGGTCTGAGTCAATATTCCGGGCAATGGGAGAGGATGCAAAGGTAAATTTGAGATGGCTCCTGCCTGTGAGGAGCTTCCATTTCAGTAAGGGAAATATTGACAAGGCATTATCTGAGGGTCTAACTGCTATTTCTTTTTTATTCCGCGCCCCATCAGAAGAAAAATGAGTTCTAGCATGGAGTGATTTGAGGGTGGGGGTGGGGACTAAAATGTGTCTTTTAAATATTGTGGAAGTCATTGTTAGAAAACAAAATAATGGCAGCCATCTGGTTTCGCCAGAAAAAGCCCAGAATTCAAGTCCTGGATCTTGCCATTTTCATATCTGGATGGATTTAGGAGTTCCCTTTAATGTCTCAGAGCCTTCATGTCTGTACCTGCGAAATCAGGATGATAGAAGGCCTATGGAAATGTTTTGTAAACCAGGGAGTTTGACAGATATGTTATGTTTTTAGCCTTCTGTGTTTATCACTCATTCATAACTAAATTATTCACTCATTTGTTAAATATCTAGTACCATGAGCAAGGCAGGACACCGGTTCTCAAGGAGCTCCCTGTCCAGAGGGGGAGACGGACTTGGCCAAAGGTACAGGAAATGAGCTACAGCCGAGGGATGGACAAAGCACCCAGGGATATGGGGACAGACCGTTTAATTCTATGGGAGGGGGTGGGGAGAGGAGGGAGGGGTCAATGCAAGGATTTATTATCCAAAGGAAGTTTCTGGACTACAAACATGATCATGTGAACTTTTGGGTACGTGGTGATACCAGTCTACAAGAATGAGGATGTCTTTATCTTCTTCTGTCTTTTGCTAAACTGAGTACTGTTGTAAAAATGTTACTTCATGGCCTGCATGGAAGGGCCAGTGACCTGTGTGCGGTATTTACTCTGCTTACAACGTTCTGTCCTTGAAGTAAAAAGTAATTTAGTATTGCAAACTTGAAATTCAGGTTTCCTCCGTGGGAACAGTGACTTTAGATATATTAGCTCAGAATATAACAGAGTGTCAGTAAAAACTGGGTAACTTGTTGATGATTGTGGATACTTAGAATTTCAGCATTTTGGTGTGACCTAGCTTTCTGGGTCTCTGGTTAACACTTGGCTGAACTAAATCCTGTAAGCCTGAGTTTCTGCGTGGACATAAGAGCTTTGAATGATCTATTTTTAAAAAATCTTCGCCAGGATGTCAAGTCTCCAATGAACATTTTAATCATGGAAAAAAGTCAGCCAATACGTATGGTAGTCATTTAGTCCTGATGAGAAATGCAAGAAGCTGATGAAATGGAGAGAATGTGGCTCAAGCTTATCACATCAGGAATCCAATTAAAATGAGTTTTTGAAAAATAAATATTGGTTTAATAATGTAAACTTGTAATTGCTGTATTATTTTAATGGAAATAAAATTAACATGATTTAATGGACTGAGCGACCATTAATTTTCACTTGTTAATTTATTAGGGGATTTTAATGCCACGTAATGCACAATACAGCCATTGTTCTGCGTGAGCTCCTTTATGAAAGAAATAGGACCAAGGAGCGCTGGCTTTAAAAATTGAAATCAGACTTCATTCCCACTACCTTATTCTCCCGTCTTTTTTATCCACTTCTCCCCCAGCCTCCTATGCGTGCTGTTAAGTTCTCTGAAATGGGTTGCAGCTTTCTCAATCAACAAGGCTAATGATTAGTCCTAATTAACTTTTGTTCTTCTCTGCGTTGAGGTATTGAACTATTAAAAAAAAAAAGAGAGAATAACTCTACCCCCTTCCCCAAATCCACATCTGATAGTATTAGTTGGCTGGGAGGAGAAGCACCCAGGAAGGTTGCTCCCGAAGGCAGCCTGGGCCTGGGAGGTTTTCCCACCTTGTGCAGACAGGAATGGCTTGTGCTGTGTTGGATGGCACCAGCTCCTCCCCCAGAGAGGGCGGGGACTCATCCAGTGACCACTGAGAGGTTCCTGGCCATGGAGCCTTCAATGTCTCCACCTTCAAGCACAGTGGTCGCTGGAAACAGTTGGAAATGGCCATACGAAGCCCACCCCGCTGAAATTTGGTTTCTCATTTTCCTCTATGCCAAGTTTTAGAACAAAGATCCCCAGAGGACTCATCCCGTTCATTTTTCTGCTTTCCTGCATTGTCCCTACCTGGAGCCAAACCCCGTGCTAGGTGGCAGGGGTGACATAGTGAAGAAGACAGGCACCATTCCTACCCTCTGGTAGCTTCTAGTCTGCCGGCTGCCAACATGGGTTCTTTGCATTTGTAATAACGCCCTAGGTGTTCTCCCTAGTGAATTTGTAAATGCCGTTTTCTTAATGCTAGAGAGCCGAATCCCTCAAGCTCTACAGTTTACTGATTCCCGACAAGGGTAATTTGCGTGTGTGTGCGTGAGTGTGTAACATTACTCTTTGTTTTGATTTAATTAACGGTTTTAGAAATAACAAATCTGTGGTACAAGTCACACTATCCGCTGGTGATTATCCGAGGCCCCTGCTGTAAACTGGAGCCTGCCGCAGCGGCATACTGCTGTTTTGACAGAGAGACCCAGTTGAAAATGAAAACACAGTAGAAGCCTATTAATTAAGAAGTTTGGCTAATTCTGGACTAGGCTAAAGTTTGTTTAGCAGGCTTTTTCTCCCCATAAATGCTGTCAAAGAAAAATTCGTTATAAACAGGGCTTTGGGGGGTCATTTTGGAGGCAGGAGTCAGCAGACCTGGGTTAGGTTCTAGACTTAGCTCTGTTTCGGATTGGCTGGGTGACCTGGGGCAAATTGCTTAACATCTCTAGGCCTCAGATGTTCTCAGTTCACAGGTGAGCTAAGCCTTATTGGAGGGCCTTTCTAACACTAACGTGGTTTTCATGCAAACATTTCAGGAGCTCCCATTTGCATGCATTCCGTTGAATAATATATCACAGGTCTTTCTTAATTATTAATATCCTGAGAGCCTGTCAGTCTCGTGCCAAATAATTTATACAAATGAAAGTAATAAAACTATAATCCAGTCTCAATTTTGATTATGTTGCCCTTCTCTGCTCCCTGCCTCTCCCTTAACCCTGTGAGTCTAAATCCCTGAAATTTAACTACCAAGGAATATAAAAATGACTGAATTCGAGGATAAAGACATGAAGGCTGTGTGTCTTAAGATGCAGCAATTTTTCTTCTTTTGTTGCTATTTTTGGCCATTCTCAGAGCAGGAAGTTTACTTACACTAATGACCACAGACGCCTAAAAATGGCGAAATGTTAAGAGGTAGGCATTATAAAGGATACCTGTGGAAAATGTTTGCTCATATGTCAGAGCTTACCCAGGAAGCCTCCTTTATTTATTTTCAAGCATCTATATAAAGAAAGGCTATACTTGATTTTGAAAGCATTGTGCCTTTTGTTAGGCAGCGTGGAGGTTACAAGTTGAAACCCCAGCTAGGGAATGAAAAGTGAGTTTCCCCCGAAAAAGTACTTTTTCTGTATCCCCTGGCCCTCCATGCTGACATCAGGCAACTTTTTCTCCTACTGCTTTGCTCACAGTTGAGGATGAGAGTACTGTTTAAGATACCTTTGAAACCTCCAGAGCTATAAATCTGGTCGCTTTTGCTGTTCCTTGTTGCATCACCGATTGCCAAGCCAAGTTGTAGCTCTGAGGTGTCATTTTTTTTTTTTTTCTTTTAGACTGGACTCTTGAAAATAGTGATGCTTTTTGGGTGTGTGTTTTTTAAAGGTCTGTTTTTACGCTGTCACAGCTCAAAAATGCCAAAAGGCATTTTTTCCTTAAAAAATCACCTCTGGGCTAGGCCCAACTGTGGAGTAATGGATCCAGAAAAGACTTTCTGAGTAGTTACAAGTGGCTGAAAGCAGGCCCTGACAATGGAAATTGGGTTTTTCCTTTTGCTTCAAATCTTTCCCATTGAAAAGTCTCTCTGACCTGTGTTGAATTCAGACTCAAGGTGAGCCTTATTTCTCTGTGTGCATGGGAGGACAGGGTGAGTTAGTTTCTCCTGCTATCCCTTTAAATTTTGCACATAGCCATTTATCTCTAACCAAACAGATTCTTAAAATATTACCTGGGGAGCAGGGGTGGGGGTGTGGGTGGACAGGAAAAGCATGGTAATGAAGAAAGAGCAAAGGGCACTGGAGTGTGACGAGCCTGGGTCTGAGTCTGCCAGTTGCTGGCTCTGTGGCAACCTTGGGTACATTTGCTTCAATTTATTGAACCCGTTTCCTTATCTGTAAAATGGGGATGGGACCGCCGTAAATCAACCAAAATGAGATGAGACATCAAGCCCTTGGCCCATATTTGCAGCTCACGGCCCATAGTAGGTGCTCAGTAAACACTCATCTTTCCCTTTCAAGGGGGATATTTGACAGATAGTGTCAGTTGATTCCAGCAGGGGACCGCCCCACCCTTGCTCTCAGAGCTCACCATTTGGAGAACCTCAGTTTACATAGTAACAGAGTCCACCTCCAGCACGTAGCAAGGGCACCTAAGCATGCCACTTGTTGGTTGAGGGCTAGGCGAGCCACTGGAAGAGAAACAATTCATATTCTTGGATGGTTCTGCCCTCCCCCGCCCCTACTTTATTGTCATTTAAAAAATTGTTTGGCTGACTAAAAATAATAGTATTGAAAACAAACTTTGATGAATCAGTGCTCCTGGGGCAGGGGATGGACAGGCCCCTGAAGAAGAAACATGGTGACTCATGCCCTTGTCACCGATAGCCTGCCCGTAAGTGTGTGGAAGTGCATGATGTTTATTGTTGCTGGTGTTTTTTTGAGACCTGGTTGGAAAGCAGTTCCGGTCCCAAGTTCTGGTCCCAAGTTCCGGTCCCTCACCAGTTGGCTTGGTGGTCAAGTAAGGATGGTCAGCACTAGCTGACCATGGCTCCGAAATGACCTAGACGCGGGCGGTGGTACCCTTGACTGCCCCTAGGTGTGCACAAGAGAGGACTCATGCCTACAGGGCCGGGCTTTGGCCCTCCTTCCGGGTGCGCTCTTTCTCATGTGGCAGAGCTGTAGGGCCAACAGGGTGGCCCATCTAGAGCCTGCATCTCCTCCTTCCAGGCTGTGCTTTGGGTCCTGACCCTTCAGTTCCCTGCCCCGGTGGTCTCAAGACTGTTTCCAAGTCCTGTGTGGGCCTCTCCTAGATCCATCTGCCCAAGGAAGGGCATACTGCCTCGGCCATGGATGCGTGTGCACCCGTGGGCCTAAGGTTCTGACAAGGCGTGCAGGGCAGGGGGTTGGAGGAGTCGGATGGAATTCACGTTTGTGGTATCTGTATGGGTGTGCATGAAGCCCCTCTGAGTGTGTGTGATGGTGCCAGGGGGTAGGCTGCCATTTGGGCCCGGTTTTCCCTGAATGTCCGAATTCCACTGTGAAACCAAGGGGTCAGGGAACTCTAAATGCAAAGCTGGCCTTCCAAGGTTGTCAAGGTGGGAGGATAGAATATATTCTATTTATCAGTTTGTTACCTTGATTTCTATCTTTCGAATATGACATATGGCATGTGGGCCTTTGCATGTCCTCTGCTTGGCACCCACCAGTGGTGAAGCAGGCCTGTTTCTAGCACCTTCTCTGTGTTGTGGAGCCATGACTGAGACCCAGCCTAGGTGGTACCACTGTATGGACAAGACTCTAGGGATTCCCTTCACCTTGAACCTGGATCGGAGTGGATTACAGATCAGGGAGAAGGCAACACATATGGTAGTTGCCTGTCTCAGAAGTGAGTGGAGCAGAGAGCGGGACGCCGGCTGGTGCATTTATTTGTGATGCATTTACTGGGCACTGACGTTGTGTTGGGCCTCAGGGGATATGGAGACGTAGAGGTGAGGTCCTATCTCTGAGCTGCATAGAGGCAGAAAGGGTCCCACGAACCACAGTTATGGTGGGCTTGTGGGACAGACACTCCAGTAAAGGTCACACAAGTGTTGATTTGGGAGCCCCGAGGAAGAGCAGCTCTCTTTTTGGGGATAAGGTAGGAGGCTTCCCAGAGGAGGTGGTACTCCAGCAGGACCTCGATGGATGGATAGAGCATGCGCATGTGGCAAAGGCTGCGGGGCTCACTGGCCAGAGGGAGTGCGGAAGGATATTTCGGAGTGGCTTGGCAGTGGAGGGGGGTGTGGCCAGGCCGTGGAGGGGTGTGTGGCCAGGCCGTGGAGGGGGGGTGTGGCCAGAGAGTGAAGGCTTCCGTAGGCCAGGCTTGGCGTTTGGACCTTGCTCTTTGAGCACCTCGGGGGTTTTCAAGTAGGGGCCAAAGCCACCGCTGTATTGGGACTTCATTTCCTCCCCCACCCGACAGCCAGTAACAGCAGCTTTTCTGCCTGAGTTATCCAGGTCAGAGTCATAATCCCTTACACCACCATGTGGACAGCTTTAGGCTATGTCTGGGCCGGGGTGAAAATAGTGTTTTGTTCCCCGTCAGGAGAGAAGACTAGCTCTTCAGCCAGGAGGGTTCTGGGAGCCCAAGTGTTCAGGTAATTAGCTGGTGAGTCATGGCCACCTCTTGCCATGTATTCCTTGGGAAAGTGAGCCGAGTGGTGCCTGGTCCCTTCAAGCAAAGGCCTCGAGACCAGATCTCCACGTCCCCCTTGGCTTCGCCTGTGGCCGGCACACCGCCTTACGTGGAATGTCCCTGGACAGGGTTCTTTCATTTCTTCCTTGATGACCTGACCACACTGCAGTCAGCAAGCATGCCTCCGTTCACTCCTGCAGACTCACAGAATGCTGTCTAAGTGTCTTAAAAAAACAGATTATATTCCCTAATAAGAGAGCAACATCATTTACTTAAGTCAGTGTTGTTCATTTCTTTTCTTTTTTTAAAGTTTATTTATGCTTCTTAGTCATCTCTGCATCCAGCGTGGGGCTCGGACTCACAACCCCAAGATCGAGAGTCGCAGGCTCTTCCGACTGAGCCAGCCAGGTGCCCCAGTGTTGCTCATGTCTGTTAGCCCTGAGAGCAAGCAGAAAGCACGCTGACCATTTAGAGATTGGGTACAACTTACCGTATCTGGTTAGAGTCAGCTTTCTGTTGGTGTTGTCAATGGAAACTGACAGGTTTTCAGAAGATAAAGTTTCGTGTCCATGGACTGCTACGGTTATGGACCATTTTTGAAAATGCCCATAGAGCCCTGCTTCTGAAGGGACAGCATACGACAGTGGAGAGCCTGGGTTTATGTTCAGGAGATGCACATTCAAACTCCTGCTCCTGCACTCACTGCTTTGGTAATGCGGACACATCACCTCGCTTCTTTGAGCCTCCTTTCTTTATCAGTAAAATGGGAACAATAAGACCTTCCTCGGTAGGATTATTGACGTTATTTATGTGAATGAGCTATGCATTCAAAGCACTTGCAGACTGGAAAATATTAGTGTCACTTCCTATTTCTTTATGAAGCTCAGCTCTGTCATATTGCTAAAGATGCTTTCTGACAGAGACCGACTGAGGCTTGCAAGCTCACACCCAGGTTTTCACAAAGGCCTTAGAGAAAAATCACAGAGGATGTGCACAATTCAATTGGAGTATGCACTCAGAGCGTGCATGCTCTGGGGCCTGGTGCCAGAAGCTTCAGTGAGCTGATGCTCTGGGCCTTGCCTGAGGATTTGACTCAGCTGTGTTGACCTGGGGCTAGTCACCTGAGCCCTCTCACCTGGGGGTGGGACAGCATGAACTGAGTGCTGACAGTATGCCAGACGCTAGCATGGGCCACCGATCAACTGGTTGGTCTTCTTTCCCCATTTGCAGTACTCAGAGAAGGATGGGTTACTCACGATCACAGAGGAGGGGTCTGAGGCTTTGAGGGGTCAGTGGCAGAGCAGGAATCTGAGCTCAGATACCTGGTTCCTGACCCTGGCTGTCTGCCCCCCCTCCCCGGCTCCCCAAGAAGGGGCTAGCATTCTTACCATTTTCAGCCTCGTAAGCAGGTCCAGGTGATTGCCTAGGTAAGTTGCTTTAGGTCTCGTGATAAGAGATGGAGCTGGATTTGCCTCAGAAGCTCTAGCCTTTCTAGAATCCAGGGTGACGATAGAATTTATTGAACAAACCAGGACACTTCTAAGAGTGAAAAGGGGCGGTGCTGTTATTAATTAGGGCCAGAAAGTGATCATAAGGCTGGACTGTCCAGCCAAACCTGGGTAAATAGGCAGCCTGAGCTGCCCTTGCCTCTGTGGCAGCCGTTACGCCACCTGCCAAGGGAACTGGGAGCATTAGGTCAGCCAGTTCATACAGTACTGCTAAAGGGTAAGGGACTGTCTGAGTTACTGCGAGTCCAGGTGCAGTGACTTTGCCTGAGGTCATTTAGCAAGTTGGCAACATAATATTTGAAAACGGGATGAGGCCTTAGAAATAATCACAGTGAAGTTAGCACTAGAGCTTCCTTAAGAGCTGGAGTTAGGGAATGTTGGGCTCTGCTGATGGCTACTCTGGAGGGAAGGGGACAGAGGGCGGAGGTGGGGGTGGCAGCGGGGAGACCGTAAGGCATTCACCTGGCTCTAGAATGTCTGCATCCTCTATAGGCCGTGTCCCTTCAAAGCCCAGGAGAGGCCCTCAGGCCCAGTGCAACTGAGATGATATTTAATGGCCAGGAGCAGAGACTTCTCCTGGAAGCTGACCTCTCCCGCTCCTCTGTTCCCATTTTAGAGGCCTTGAGGATCCCACTGGCCGGTGGCTGGTGCAAGTTTAGTGGATAATCCTTCTGCTGAAGAATTTTGGAAGGCATTGAGGAAGGAATTAAAAATAACAGCAAGCATGCCTTTTCTTTCTCTTTGATTGTGGTCAATGCATGGAATGTGCCAGGGCCTGTGTGGGGCACGTGGCCCCAAATAACCCCTCTGGCCAGTGGAGTTCTGTAGAGAACATGGAAGGGCTATGAGCCATTCCACTGCCGCTTTGTGTTCCCAGGATTTGTTCCTGTGATCCGCTCTTGCCCCAGATAACTTGTTGGAAGTCTGGAGATGGACTTGAGGAGTCCTCTCTGTTCTCCAAGCAAACGGCTGTTGTAGGGGAGGCCCTGTCTGAGGAGCTCCAAGGAGAGCCGCTGGAGTGACAGAGAGGAGCGGTCCCAGGCTGAGAAAAGGGAAGTGTAAATTCAAGCCAAACTTGGCGGCACTTTCTTGGAGAACTTGAGCTGATGCTGTGGAGCTCTGCTCGTCATCCTTTGTGGCTACGCCGTGTCTTATAAATAGAACAAGATGCGTTCTCCCCCCCTCCCCCCCTTTCTCTACCCCACAGACACAAGGAGGCATGTGTGTGGGTGAGTATGGGCAGGGAGTATTAATTATTTATGTTCCGGTTCTTCGGAGACGCATCGTGGGAACCGGGCCCTGGGCTCCATGGAGACGACCAGGCCATCTCGTGGGTAAGGCTGGAATCTGTTGCCAGCATTCCTGACCATCCCACCCTCTCGTCCGTAGCAGAGGCCCTTGGCCTTTCCTGCCTGTTGCTGCCCTAAAGCCAGTGGGTTCTTCCCTCTCTGGTCCATCCCATAGCCTGCATTCTGTATCCGGGCCAGCCTCACTGCATTAGGATACTTTGGGCTGTAAGTCACCTGAAACCCAACTGACACCTTCAACAGTGTGGAGGTGTATTCTCTTTACGAGGTTTGGGGGCAGGGAGGTTTCAGGCATCAGTAAGGACTTGAGAGCCTTCCATCTTTCGGCTCTGCCATCTTCAGCCGGAGGGTTTCTACCTTCAAGCTCCACCCCTCTAGGTCCAGTGATGACCACAGCTGCTCCAGACACTACCCTCCTTACACATCCAGGGGGCAGAAAAGGCTGCTTCTCCTTGGTGGGGAAGGGGTGGAGGTGGGGGGGGGGTCTCTCCAGGAAGAGCCTCCTGGGATCTCATTGGCTAGTGCCGTGTCACGTGCTGTCATGGGACCAGTCATGGATTGTGAGAAGCGTCTTGAAGTCAAGGATGCAGACTATTTCTTTGACTCATTACTGTACTTAGTACCTGCTAGGCACTTGGTAAATTTCAGTCAGTGCTTGTTGATTACTGCTTACCTTCTTCTCTGAGTGGATTCCTCAGCACTCACCTGATGGCTTGCTAATTCTGAGGTTGTGGTGGAAAACCATTGGGAGACCAGTTCCTGCCCCCACAGAGCTTAGAGTCGAGAGGAGATGGAGAAACAGTTATGTAATTGTGTGTGGAGCCTCTAGCCGGTGGATTGTGGCCGTCTGCCATGCAGCGTCTTTGGAAGAGGTGTGAAATTGGGGTTCAGGGAGACAAATGGATGTGTGACTCACAGGGAAGACCCTTGAGGCCTCTGAACGCTGTGCCTGAGGGTGGCATCTTGTGACCCAAGCCAGGTGGCTTTAAGCAGTTAAGACTTCTGTCTCCACCCCTCCAGTCTTGTTTTCCTGTTGACAAAATGAAGGCAGAAACTTGCCCTTGGGTATGGAGTGGGGGCAGGGTACAGAGCTGAGAGCCTCCTGCCCCCAGGGGAAATTTTCTAAAGGTTCTTGTGGTATTCTAGCTTCAAAACCATGTGCAATTTAATGGCACGCTTAGTGTCTTTGTGAGTCTCACTGGCTTTGAATCTGCTGGAAACTTTCTCTGAAAGCATATAGATGAAGAAATGAGAATTCTATAAATATTGTAGCGGTTAAAAACAAAGTGCTGGCTGATTCATGTAATTTTTTGGTTGTTTTCTGATGGAACTTTCTGCGGAAATGGAATACCCTGGAGTCTTCCTGTCACAGAAAGCTAATAACTGACTTCAGGTTGGCAAATGCGTTTTCATTTCAATTCAGAAAAAAAAAACAAAAAAAACAAAAAACACCACAAGAGCCTGTCCCAAGGCCTCCTGTTTCATTTTCCTATTGATCTAGATGCTGGGATAACTCGGGACCCCGGGGAACATCTCAAAGCTAATTAAAGGTGTTTGCTTGAGATTTGCCTGTTTTTCTTGCTTGATTGAAAGAGTTGCCGTTTTCGTTTTTATTGTTAAAAAAGAGAGAACCTAGCACCACTGCTGATCCACGAGGTGGGGGTTGGGGGTGTTGCACACTTCAGTAAACACGGGACGTAGTCCTCCTGCCCTGTTAACACGGTCCGTGCCACCCCCCCACCCCCGCAGAGAGGCACCTTTGAGCATAGGCCTGGAACTAAAGCAGCTACTTTTCCTTGAAAATTCCCGAGTTTCCAGGAGTCGTGGCCAGGTGAGGCTGGGCGTGAAGCCGAACCGAGTTGTTCCATTGTGAGGCTGGATCTGTTTGATCAGCTTCGGTTCTGAATTTAATGGCCCGAGTTCCCTACTCACAGAGGGAGAGTCAGTGTGTGGGGAGCTGGAGGGCCTGACTGCCATCTCAGGGTGCCCCCAACCCTTTGTTTAACCACGGCTGTGGACCAGTGGTCTCAGATGTTTACCATCGCCTGTTTATAAGAGGGAAGTGTGGTCATATTTCTATCTCTTTTGTGGGCTGCACGGTTGCCTTACTGGGACTCATGTGGGAAGTGGTTACCGTTAGGAGGAGGGTAAAATAACAGTACTCACAAAGGGACTTTGATCCAAGAATCCTTTTGAATGTCATCTTTTGGCCACCATGTTTTTAGTTGCATTTTTTATTTTTTGCCTATCGGCCTTCATTCAGTAATGAAAAGAATCAAACCACAGGCTGGACCGCGTGCTACCCCAGTTGGGCTGGATCAAAACTGCCCTGCATGCTGCTCCTCTCCCTGGGTTTCACGGTGGGGGTGCCCCCCAGCTCTGTGTCTCTCCATGGCTAGAGACCCTCCGTGCTGCTGCGCTCTGGACATCAGCACCGGAACGTCCCAGCCACACCTGGAATTGGGACCTATGCCTTCCCTTTCTGTCCTCCTCCCACAACCTACACTGGTTTTCATCTTCATTCCTCTCGGAGCCGCAGGTTCAATGAAGTGTCGAATCCTCTAGAAACCAGAGATGCAAATGGAAGAAATGCAGTCTCTGGGTCCTGTTGCTTCCGTGAGGCCGAGGGGCCCTCGGCCACTCCCTGGTGGAGACTGGCTTTGTGAATTCGGGAAAGTCAGCCTCGCTCCTCTGGGTATTGGTCTTTGCAGCTACAAAATGACAGGCTTGAGAGAATCTCAAAGCTATAAATCAGCTGTAATATTTTCTGACTCCTCTCTTCCTTGGCTTCTGGCCTTTTGCTGTTTTTTTTTTAAGATTTCTTTTTTATTATTATTTTTTAAGATTTTATTTATATGAGAGAGAGCACAAGCGAGCATGAGTGGGGATGGGGGGCACAGAGGGGCAGAGGGAGAAGCAGACTCCCCACTAATTCGGGAGCCCGACACCGGGCTCGATCCCAGGACCCCGAGATCATGACCTAAGCTAAAGGCAGATGCCCAGCTGACTGAGCCACCCAGGCGCCCCTATTTATTTTTGAGAGAGAGAGCAAGCGTGAGTGCATGCATGCACATGCGGAGAAGAGGCAGAGGGAGAGAGAATCTCAAGCAGCTCCGGTGAGCCCGGAGCTTGACTTGGGGCTCGATCTCGGGACCCTGAGATCACGACCTGAGCTGAAACCAAGAGTTGGACGCTTAACTGACTGCAACACCCAGGCACCCATTTGCTGTTTTCTTGATGCACTTGTTTTCCTAGGGGACGAATCTAAGTTTTCATCCGATGCTCTACCTTCAGAGGTGGTCCATTCCTTAATGATCTTATTTAATTCCATCATAGTCATTGTTGAACTCCTCAGAAATTTACTGAGCATCTTTACGTGGTGGTGGGACCAGACACTGAGGTTCCAGGAGTTGTAAATGCACTGTTGATTTGGACAGGTCATGCATACTTCTCCCTTTCCGAAGCTTCCAGGCTTGTGGTGGAATGAGGCCCACCTGATGAGGATCTCCTTGCTCCTGGGCCAGGGGATATCAGTCTGCAGGCAGAGAGGAATTCCCATTTAGCCTGAAGCACACGCTTCCTGTGCGTCTAGGCACCAGCTGCATTCCACCCGCCGTGCCATAAAAATACAGGAAGGAAGGGAAACGTGTTCGCAGGTTGGTTAGAGATTTTAAACCGACAGTCAACTCTCTCGTATCCACAAGAAACCAGAATCCACCACTGGCTCTCGGTCAGTCAGGCCTGCCGCTCAGCTCAACAGAGTGCCCTTTCAAAACTGCAGTAAGATCCTCTTTGCTAATGGCTTTTTCCATGAACCCCAGCCAGCAAGTATATTCTTTGAGGATTACAATTTGACTAACGCACTCAGGAATCTTTAGAGAGAAGCATCCTTTTGTCCTCAAGCTGTTTTAAGACCACTGAGGCTTGGAACCTTCCAGAGATGAACTCGACGATGGCATCTGAAAGCATCCGATAAGTGAACAACAAGGGCCTTCCCTCGACGCTGCTTTTGTCAAGAGTCTGTCTCTGTAGGGGCTGCTCTGTGCTGTCAGGAGAGAGACCTAGAGGCAGAAGGCCCTAGTAAGCCAGCTTGGTGACTTTGGGTGAGTCACTTGACTAGCCCGGCCCCTGCTTTCCTCCTTTACAGACCAAAGGCGTTGGCTTACCAGGATTTTAAAGTTTCTTCCACTGTAAAATTCTAATTCTTGAGCTTGCATTCAAAGAAGTGACTTGCTCTGTTACTCATTCAGATAGTTTCGGGATCACTGTACAATCGCTGTGGGGGCTAGAGATGGGGGCCCCCAGAAGACAGAATGGAAAAAGATCTGAGGTTCAAGGTGAGCTGTGGTAACTGGGACTCCTGCTTCAGAACGATTCACATTTGGTTGTCAGGCTCACTGTAGAAGGTCCTTAATCCTGGAAGCTTTATAAACACTCTGATGCCCAGACCGTACCTCAGATCAGTGAATTCAGAAATTTTGCAGGTGGGGCCTGGGAATCGGTATTTTAAAGTTCTCCTGGTGATTGTGGTGTGTAGCCAGGATGGAGAATCACAGCCCTAGATCTTATGTAAAGCTGTGGTTCGGTGTTACCGGCATCTGTCCTGGGGTGGGGTGGGGTGGAAGTGATCGTGGTTGCTTAAAAAATAAACCAAAAGCCCATGCACTCAGACAGCAAAGTTCTAGATTCTAGAAGCGTGTTGGTTTGGCAATCACAGCGGCCGATACCCTGAGGTTTAGAGCTCCATTTCTCTCGTATCTCTGGGTCAGTGGTTTCTCAACATCTCCGAAGTAGCAGAACCATCTGTAGTTGGTTATTTCTGCTCAGGAACGGCTGAGCCCTGAGCGGGGGGGTGGAGCCAGCTGGGGGGCGGAGCCAGGGTGGGGGTGGAGCCCAAATGGATGAGACAGGCCATTACACACACCCACACTTTTTTCAAGAAACGCAATCAGGGGCGCCTGGGTGGCTCAGTCGTTAAGCGTCTGCCTTCGGCTCAGGTCATGATCCCAGCGTCCTGGGATCGAGTCCCGCGTCGGGCTCCCTGCTCGGCAGGAGGCCTGCTTCTCCCTCTCCCACTCCCCCTGCTTGTGTTTCCTCTCTCCCTGTGTCTCTCTCTGCCAAATAAATAAATAAAATCTTAAAAAAAAAAAAAAAAAAGAAATGCAATCAGAAGCCTTGGCTAACGTTGGCTTACCTTCGTTGTCAGATCCTTGGCAATGCCCCGGTGGATTCCAGGGGCTATGGAAGCATGTAGGCTGTTGTTTGCTGTGCTTCGGTGGCCATGGTCCTGCCCTTGGTTGAGAGCATCCACAACTTCATCAGCTGTAACATTTAAACACTCCCATCTGTGCCTGGTTGTTACTGTTTCCCTGCCGGGCATCCATCCCTGCGGCCTAAGAAATCTGATGGGGCACAGCTGTCCGGGTTCAACATTAATGGAAAGCGCCCAAAAGGGGAAAGGACAGGGAAATGTGAATCTCTTTCAGGTGGTGGTTCAGAATGCAAAGTGCCTCCTAAAGTTGGTGTGAAGTGAGCCACAGGAGAAAGGAGAACTTGTCAGTCCTGATCAACTCCAAAGAGTTTCACAAAGTTGGGGGGGGGTTCCAGGAGGTTCTAAGATGACAACGTTTGAGATGCAGGTGGGGACACACGGTCCAGATGTAAGTTGCCATTTTTGAGATGAGTGGGGAGTGCATCAGTCAACAAATATTTATGAAGCTGAGCAAGACACCCAGAGAAATGGGAAATATGGCCCCTGTCTCCAAAGAGCCTGCAGTCTCCCTGGGGCCTTGATACCCAAGTGCAGGGCTGTGGTTACATGGTGAGTACCTAGGGGTTCAGAAGGAGGCGGGGATGGGACAGAGGCATCAAGGAATGTGGGTCTGAGCCAGTGAAAGGGAGACACACCCACCCCACTGTTGTGCAGATCCCCCTGCTTTCAACATGATGTCGACGGTTTTGGGGCGGCAGCCTGATGGGCACCCCCTTGCTAGCTGGAGTGACTTCTGTTCTTGCCCCATCAGTGTTCTTTGCTTTCAAGAGTAAACTTTCCTTTAGCATTTTCAAAACTCTTCCCACGAGGGAGGGGTGCTCTTTGCCAGACCCCTGCTTTGATGACCACCATCTGCCCACCTTAATTTTCTGCATAGTTTCAGTTGGAAAGCCTTTCTTTGCTGGACTCAGAACTACCGTGTAATACTCTTGCTCTTGGTTCCAGTAGCCACCTGGCACTCTCTCGGCGGTGGCTGCGTTTCAGGTATGGATGGGGAATGATTATCTGTGCATCAGAAAACTCACGTTTGTCCTGTGAGCAAGTGATGTGACTGTCCGTAAATGCGGGACTGGCTTTGTGAGGCCCTGGCTGTGGCCAAGGCTGTTATTTCTCTGTGGGTAGTTATTCCAGGCTTCACGGTCACGAGTTGAGTGTAATCGGGGGCAGATAAGAAAGTTATATATAGAGCAAAGTACATATTTCTTAAGGTGGGTGGAAGAGGCATTATATATGTGTGTGTGTGTGTGTTTAAAAAAAGACCTATATTTTCTGGGCAGCAGAATTTAAGTTTCCAGTAAACATCTCCCTCCCTTGTTACTTCACCTTTTAATTTTGTGTTTATGGTCTCTGTGCTTTGAAATTGTTTGGCTGTGAGGCCAACCCTGCCTCAGATGGGTGGAACAGGCCAGGCCCTTTGGAAGCCATGGTTTAGGCCAGAGTTCTTAGAGTTCCTCTGACCAGCTGACTGGCAGCTCAGATGTGATTACTCGAGCTCATCTAGAATAAAAATAGAAACCTTGAGCCTGGGGGGGGTGGGGAATATGCCTTTATTAGTTTATCCCCCATTACCTCCTCTGCTGCAGGAAGAATCATCTGTGTATCATTCTGGCCGGGGTCGGGTTTTCTCTGTTCCCCATTTGCCCATGTGGATGCCTCTGCTCTGGAAGTCAGAACTCCCAGAGCCCCAAGCCTGGAACTAATTTTTGGTGGGGCACACACTAGGTTTAGCTGCTGCTGAGCGGAAGTGGCCTCTCCCGGTGGATCTGGGGATAGGGTGGGTCACGTTCTTCTTCTTTCTTAGCTTTGCTTGTCAGCTGGGGAAACATGGGGAAGGGAGGAAGGTGAGCAGGAGAAGCTGGGGAGAAAACCCCCAAAAGCAGCAGAGCTGTCCACGGCTGTGTGTGTGTGTGGGGGCGCTGGCAGCGGAGGAAACCGGGTGTTTTGCTGCTTTTTCACACCACTCCCAGTTCGGTGCTGCTGGGAAGACCATTTCAGAGCCCCCCCCCCCCCCCCCACCGATGGAGGGAGCAGCTGCTCTGGGGTGAGGAAGGAAGCCGCTCCTGCGGGCAGTCTACACCTGGGAGCATGTGGCGTGGCCGGGCCTGACCTCACCCGTTTGTCAGGGTCCCCTTGCTCTGGATAGAGCTCAGGCAAGCGAGAAGGGAGGGCCCTTCCCCCAGAGCCCCTCAGCCCCAGACCTGCGCAGTTTCCGGGAGACCCCCCATAAAGCGAGCAGTCCTGAGTGTGAGCACACCCAACGGTTTTCTTTTGCAAAGTGGGCTTTTTTTTTTTTTTTTTTTAATAACTGGGGGGTGTGTGGGGGAGGATGGCTGCTTTGGGCTGTTGGTTCTGAAGAAGCCAGGCTATGATCATGGCTGCTTTTTTCAACAAATTCTCCTTTTCCCTCAAGGCCTCTTGGGGATTGTGAATAGCAGGAAAACGAGCTATGAGCCACGTTTTCTTCTGTGACCCCCTTCATGTCCAACCTCATGTTGGGATGATGGCTAGCATACTTTGAGGGCTTGCAGAGCAGTTTCCCACTGTTCTGTCTTGAGACAGCCTTGGGTGGAGACAGGGCAGGGGGTCTTACCCCTATTTTGTAGGTGACCAGGGACAATTTACATGTGAGTGCAGGAGCGGGGACTGAGGCTCTGCCTCTCGTCCTCTGTCAGTGGTTCTTTGATGGTGACAGGCTGCACGGAATTGGCTGAAACTGGGGTTCACCCTGCTCAAGGAGGGGCATTCAGATTCAAGAGGTGAACTTCAAAGGGCATGTCCGGGAATATGGCGGTTTGGATCATGGTGCCTTTCCTGGTGTGGTAGGAAGATCGAGGAGTTTGGAGTCTGACAGATTTGTTGAAAACCCCAGCTCTGCTACTTAGTAGCTGTGCGCTCCTGGGACAGTGACTTCAACACTTTGAACCCCAACCGGGGCATCCTCAGTATGTCCTTCAAAAGCTTGAGTCCCTGCCACAGTATGGGTCATATAACAGTTGTTCTCCTGGTCAGAAGCGACTCGACAGGTCCTCTAGTCCAACCCCCTCATTGACAGATGGGGAAACTGAGGCCCTGAATGGTGTGATGAGTAGCCCAAGATCATAGTGAATTAGCGGCAAAGCCAGGGTTAGGACCAGGTTTCTTGATCCCAGGCCCGGGTGTTTTGTTCGTTTGCTTGTGCTTTGTATGAACCTAGGGTCGTTTTTCTTGTTTGTTTACACCCTCAAGAATTTCCCTGAGTAGTTATCTTACGAGGTAAAGTCCATTAACACCCATGAAAGAATGTGGGAGGCCTCTGATGTCAGCTTCTTGGGGAGAGGAGCACGGGTGGGAGATCGGGGCAGGGCGCTAACACTTCCTTATCCTCGTCTGATGTGAACCATCGTCAGCTGAATCCTAGTTTCCTAAGTGTGCTTGATGGTAAGCAAGGTTCAGCTGTTGAGACGGTCCACTCAGGGTCTTGGAAAGTAGACTTAGGTTTCTCTTAAAGAGCCTTGATGCTTCTCTCCACTGCATTCCCCATCCCCATTCCTCTAGCACTTTCAATCCTCTTTGGCTTGGGGTTGGAAGTAGCCCATCCTAGTGGTAAGCCTCCGGTCCATTTTGTGCGGTGCTACTAGGCTAAAATGTTATCAACAGACCACCAAACTGTGCTTCATCCAAGGTTAAGACTCTCCTTCCCCACTTGAGCATTGGATTATCTGCCACAGGGTTCGGTCTTGAGCTCAGTGAGGGAGACTGTTGGTTCCAGTGCAGGAATCCAGGATTTCTTACATCGTTACCATCTGGTTTCACGGAGTCTGTTTCTTTTGACTTTTCTCTCTCTTGGGAGAGGAATACCCCAGAATGGTGTGAAAATAAGATACCGCCACTCCCCCCAGAACTGCACCATGCTGCCTGGTGGACAGGGCTGAGCAGAATCTTCCCCGTTTTTGAACATCCTCATGTGTGATTCCTGGCCCCCGGTCTCCGGGACCCTGTCCCCTCTGAAGGGATTTCCCAGGAGGTTCTAGGCCAGAGGCTGACCTGGGATGGGAGCTGCTCCCTGATAACAAGGCCTGAAGGTGGTTTGGGGTGTTGCGTGGTGACCTGCCCTGCCACGGAGGCTGGCGATCCAGTGCTGTGGCACTGTGATGTGACCTCTTCAACCAGTGAGTCACTCACCCCCGGATAACCACCGGTACTTTCAGGGGAACTACTGGTATCATTGTGGCTGTGGCCATGGTTTCTCCAAATTAAGGTGTGCTTAGAAATGAAAGTCCAGGGATTGGTTTCCTTAGGTTTGCTGACATGGATGCATGGCTCCCCTACCTTTTTCTCATAAAGACTCACCTGGTTTTCTTTTAAGTCGTATGCTTGGTACCAGCTTTATATATTTATAATAAATAGACAACACACTTCTAACATGTTGGGGGGAGAAAAACCTTCCTACTTTTACATCTTAATTTTTCCATATTTTCTAGAATTGTCCATCCGTATATGTTTTTTTTTTTTTATGTGGCCATCATCGGAGTGTGTCAGTCCGTCAAACCAGGAAAGCAGGAATTCCATCCAGTATTTACCACAGAGGGAATTTAATACGGGGCCTTGGTTACACGGGTGATAAAGGAGCTGAGAAGCCAAACATGGGAAGGCGAGGTGACCCAGAGCTTTGTGGCAGGAAGCCACTACCCCTTTGGGCTGGAGGGACAAAGGGAGAAGGTAGTGTTCCCAAAGCCCAGGGTCAGGGTCACCGGTGGCCTACCTAGAGCAGACACAGCTGCCTCTCAAAGTGCCCACCCAAGGGTGGGGGAGAGGGGACAAATGCCCTGGCCTCTCCCCTCCTCCCACCCTCCAGTCTCCTGAGTTCCTGCTGCTGCCCAAACCCCACCAGATGCCCCACCAGATGCCCCTGATGTGGGGCCTGGAAAGTCAGGGGTCGGCCCTGGGGGATACAGAGCAGAACACGAGAGGCTGAGAAATGGATCAGAGGGCAGACGGGATCCAGACCAGCCCAGGTGCAAGCTTCCTTTTCTAATTTAATACCGTCAGAAGCATTTCCCCGTGTTTTTCCATGGTCTTCATAATGATGCGTGTTAAGTCAAGTGGATGTACCACTGTTAGGCTGCCCATTCCCCTACTGTTGAGGGAGTGCTTGAAATAAGGATAAATCAGTGATTCTCGAAGTGTGGGGCCCCCACCAGGAGCATCAGCGTTACCAGGGAACTTGCTAGAAATGCAGTCTCAGGCCCCACCCCAGACCTCCTGAATCAGAAACCCTGTGGGTAGGCCCTACAATCTGTGCTTTAAAAGCTCTCATGGGGGGGGGGGGGTTGCCGATGCGCATAATAGTTTGAGAACCACGGTTATAGGTGATGCCACACCTCACTGAAGGGGGGGGCGGCGCAGGGTGCTGAGGGTGCTGGCGGTTGGGCCTCTTTATCCAGGGCAGTGTGGTGTAGTGACAAAGGCACAAGACTCCAGTGCCGTACGCTTCTGGGGTCACGCCTCACCCTTGCCCTTAACCTCCTTGTGGTTCCTCTTTCCTCTTTTGTTCAGCGGCTAGAAATAGCAAACCATGGCGGTAGTATGAGGATTAAACGAAATCACGGGCATGATGTTCCCTATATGTGGCTCTTCCGGAGCTGTGCAGAGGAAGCGTGGCAAGACTAGCCAGCTTCTGCAGCATAGAAAATTGGCCTTGGTGCCAGCACTTGAGGTGTGGGGTCTGAAAGCCCATGATGAGCCCTTAGGAAGCTGACGAGCGAGCTTCTAGTCTGTAGGAATCTTGGACTGAGGCTTGAGTGGAGTCCAGCTTCCGCGCCCCACCCCGCTTTTATTAGTGTTCTAACCTGACCCTGTGCTTACCCCTTCTTGTCCCTTTTGTCTAGACACTTGGTAGAGTGGAAAGAACCCTGGTCTCAGACCAGGACCCCCTGGCTTCCTGTGCTGGCTGGGTGCTCCTGGGCAGCCCACTTAACCTTTCTGAGCTGCACTGTCTTTACCTGTAAAACCTCCGCCTTGTCTCCCTAGATAACCCTGGTGAAGATCAGGCGGGCCGATGGACATGACCTCTGCCTTGAACCTTACTGGGCCCCATGAGCGGAAAGCCTTCAGGGTCCACATCTCTGCCAGGGCCAGCCTTGCCACCCCTGTAGGCCTCCCCTTCCAGTCCCGAGGCGGGAAGTACTAAATCTGAGTATTTAGTCTGTCAGCGAGGGCAGGCATCTGGGGGCCCCGTCGTCCTGTCGCGACCTGTAGGGAGGCACCAGGCTGGGGGCTTCCACGCGTCTTTCTCTCGAACTCCTCCCACAACCCTACCAAGTAGGGAGTCTTATGAGAAGTAACCAAGCTCAGCTAGCTGAAGAGGAAGGATGTGAGCGAACCCCTGAGGGGACAGACAGAGGCCCACTCTGCCTCAGAGCCATCCACGGAGTCGCTCCTGCTAAGAAGGGAAAGAGGAACAAGGTAAAGGTTCTGCTGACGTGTGGCGATCCACTGGGCCCCCAGGTCCAGTGTGTGGGTGGAAGAGACAAGCCGATGGGAGCTGGTTGGGAGGCTGGTTACCTAGAAGAAGCAAAGGTAGCCAGTCCTTCCCATCGTCCTGCCTCTGGCAGCACCCAGGAGAAACCTCTGGGACCAACATGACGAGGACCAGCCACCATCCCGCCTCAGGCTTTTGTGCCATCCTCACTTAATGGCTGAGGGCCTGAGGCTCAGAGATGTCAAGTGGTTTACCTGAGGTTAAACAGGCAAGGAGTCTGAGCCCAGATGGTGTGGTCTCTGGTCCGGGGCTCTTTGCGTGACACCCGTGTGCCTTGTTGAGCCGGGCATGGCCGGCACTTTTCCAGATGGTTTCCCGCCCATTCTGTGGGAGGCCCTCTGGGTGGGCAGTTAGGACAGTGAGTGGCCGGCGTGGGGTGGTCCTCGGTGGGAAGGACTCAGAGAAGTCAGCCTGAGCCCCAGGCAGGGCAGAAGATGTGCCACCCTCCAGCGAACAACTGTGATCCTGCTGTGTGGGTTTGCAACTAGAGGTGACCTCAAAATGGGGAGTGAAGCCCCTGGGAGGAGAGCGCCAGTCGCTCCCCTTCGGCCTGCATCTGGAGGCGAGCAGGTGTCATCATCCCACCCGGGCAGGGCGAGGGCACTTCCCTGGCTGCCTTCTAAGGTCGACTCAGCACAAAACAGTCTTATTGTTCCAGCTCTGCTCAAAATTGCTACCCTGCGGAGAAGGCTGTGGCAGGGCAGGGTGGGGTGTGATAACCTGGAACTCCGGGCCTGCTGGGGCAGGTCTTAATGACTAAATAACTGTGGTGGAGGCAGGACCTGAGCTTTTAACTCAATAAGTATACGTTATTGCTAATGCAGCCAGGGATGAGCCGAGGATCATAATTACCCGAGATCTGCTTTACAGGCACTTAGGGAAGCACACTGGGCTGCACTAACCTAGGTAAGGATGTGGCCACATACACTTAACAGGTGTCTCAAAGAAGCCTTTGCTTTAATTCTTTATTTAAATGCTGGCAGGTGGCCATCGACTTGATGTACCAAAACTTTTGGAGTCAGAATTGTTTTCTTTTTTTCTTTCCTCTGCTGGATTTAAATGCACTTGAGTTCTAAGCCAGCTCCCCCAGCCTCTGGGCAGGTGGCAGGGCTGCATTGGGGGAAAGGGGGTATTTGGAAAACCCTGCTGTGTGTCTCCTCTAGTTTCATACAGCGTATTTCACTTGTGATGCTTCTGGTTGCCGTGTGTGTGTGAGCATGCACGCGTGATTTCCCCACACTGAGCAATTCTCAGATTCTTTGGACACTAGCTGAATGTCCTCCCTCCAGTGTAACTCGATTCTGACACTACCTGGGGACGGCATCAGATGCCACAGGGTAAGGGCTCAGTCCCATAAGACCGTCCTCCACCCCCCACCCCACTATAGATACCCACCCCAAGTCCAGGTTGACACCTGCTCCGACCCCTGGGCTGTGGATTAGGGGTTCCCATCAACCCCTTCCAGGACTCAGTTAATTTGCTAGAGTGGCTCACAGAACTCAGGAAAACATTTTACCGGTTTATAGAAGGATATAAGTCAGGAACAGCGAGATGGAAGAGATGCACGGGGCAAGATAGGGGGGAAGGGCCTTCGTGTGCTCTGGAAGCACAGCTCTCCTGGCATCTCCCTGGGCTCCCCAACCAGGAAATTCTCTGAACCCCATCCTTTGGGGGGTTTCATGGTGACTTCATTGCATAGGCATGATTGATTAAGCCATTGGCCATCAGTGATTGAACTCAATCTTCAGCCCCTCTCCTATTCCCAGAGGTGGGGAGCTGGGACTGAAAGTTCCAACCTTCTGATCACACGGTTGGTTTTCCTGGTACCCAACTGCCCATCCTTAGGGACTTTCCAGAAGTCCCCTCGCTTACAGAAACCCAGCTGTGGTTGAAAAGGGCTTGTTATGAATAACAAAAGATACTCATTTCACCTTCATTGCTCTGGAGCTATTTCAGGAATTATAACAAAATATAACAAAAGTTGCCCTTGAGGCTCTCATCTAGGAAATTGCAAGGATTTTAGGAGCTATGTGCCAGGAACGGTGGACAAAGACCAAATGTATATTTCTTATTATAAATCACAATATCACAAGGAACCTCAGGGGGTGGGGATAAGTCCAGAAAAGTTAGCCTGAGCTGACTGGATGGGCAGGTCTTGGGCAAGTCACGTCACTTCTTTGAGCCTCAGTTTCTCCAGCAGTAAAATGGGGATAATGATGCCTATCTCTTAGGGTTGTTATAAGATTGAGTTAATGCATGTACAGGGCTGAGCTCAGCGTTTGTCACCTGGCTAAGAGCTGGTAAATGGTCCCTTCTTCCCTTTCCTCGGTGTTGACCAGATAAAAAGATGGCAGATTGCTCACCCAACCTATTATACTGTGTTGACAAAGGAATTGTCACACAGTATGGCAGCCCCAGAAAGGTGAAAAAATGCCTGTGAAGTCTCCCAGCCCGTCAGGTGCTGAGGTGGGTAAGCATTTTAATCCAGACCACTTTTTATGTTTCGGTATTGAAGCCCTGAGCCAGCATTTCTGGGACGCAGGGCCTCTGGGTATGGGGACTTGAGCTAATTTGGCTTTAGACTAACCAGCCAGCCCAGGAAAGGACAGCCGTGGGAGCGTGTCTTGAGTCTGTCCTTGACATGGGCGTGGCTGGTTTCAAGGCCAGCTTCATGGGCACGTGGCGTGTGCAGTCACACAGAGCCCCCCCACTCAGGAGGGCCCTGTGCTTGGGTCAGTGTCTGTCATCAGCATCTGGAAATTCTTGATTTTCTTTGAGCTAGGGTTTTGTAAGCGACGTCCGATGAGACCGTGGAGCATGCGCTTGAGTAGAAGAGATACGTGTGCACAATGTTCCTTTCTGCCCTCACAGGACAGGAAGTCCTGACGCTTTCCATTGGAACCAGAACTTGAGAAAGAAGGCCATATCCTTCTAAGAAACATTAATGACCAAGAAATCCTCTCCTACGCCTTCTTACTTGTGATATTCCCCATATTAGCCAGCCGCTCATGCTGAAAATGATGACGTAGCAGAAGGAAAGCTAAGGCAGCCCATAATGCCTTTTCCTTTCAGCCTTCCTCACTCCTCAGTAAGCAGAGGGTAGAGTGTTGGTAGGATGTGCACATACCAAAAAGTGAAATAAAAACAGGTTAAGTTTAGGCAGTGTGGCTATTATTCTGGTAAAGTCATGGTGTGTATGTGTGTCCAAGCCACGAAATACAAATTGTGTAATTTCAGTGATTTCACATCCTAGTAAAAATGCTCTGATGTCTGTATGTAAAACTGCATTGCATAACCTAAACAGGAGTGATAAGATACATGCTAATAATTTTAAACTTTCACTTTTCTTAGAATGATATTAAATAGCAAATAAAATAAACCACCATAACAAGTCGGGACAGAGACTGTGGAAGGAAAGGAAAAAGTTCTCTCTTTTAATAACATTAATGTTACTTTCTTCCTGCTTTTTGCCCAAAGGGCTGCACATTTTCATTTTGCCCTGGGGCCCACAAATTACATAGCCTGTGTTGGCTGGCATCCCGGGCCTGGAGGTCTCAAGCTGGTCTTGCACACACAGGCCCTTTGCTAGATCCCTGGCCTCCACATACTATCGTGGTCGCAGGGCCAAGAAACAACATACAGACATATATACAAGTGAGTATTGACACTTGCTCGGAAGATTCTGGGCTGTTCCAGGTGATGGTGCATCTGTTGACAGAGATCGCAGCTGGGGAACTCCAGAGGCTCCACACACAGTCTTGTTGGAGGCGTTTTGGGGCCCACTGTGCATTCACTCTCGTGAATTTTTGAGCTGCTTAGTGTAGAGGCATGAGCCAGCAATGGGTTGAGAGAGGCCCCAAGTTGAATCCAGCTCTGGTTTGGTCTCCTTGGGCAAGTCATTTCTTACTGGATCTGTTTCCTCATCAGGTGATCCTCAGTCTCTCCATTGTAATGTAGCTGTTAAGAGTGTGAGCCTCTTGGTGGCCAATTCTTGGGTCAACTCTTGTTTTCACTTCTTAAGTAGTTCCTCCATCTTGGGCAGGTTGTTGGAGCCTTGGTTGTCCCATCCGTAAAATGGGGATAATGGTAACTACCTCGTAGGGTATTAAATGAGTGCAGGGAAGGAAGTTAACATTGTGTCTGGTACATAATGTTGAATAAATGGTTGCAATGGTCAGGACGGTGAGGGAGGAAGAAACAATCCCTAGAGGTGCTAGGACCAAAGTAGTAGCATCTGGGGACCCCAGCATTCAGGGTCTAACCTCAGAGATTCTACGAGTACAAATGCCTATGGAAACTTTGCCTCAGACTTCTAAGCAGCTCTTCAGACCTTGTGTTCCAGAAGTTACTGGAATGAGGGGAAAATTACAGTGTTCGCAGTTTGAAGGTCTGGGTCCTTGTCCTCTTACCCTTCGTCATGTGAGCAGCGACAGTCCCTTCTCCACCAAGTCTCACTTGCTTCATCTGTAGAACGGAATGGTGATGGGTCTGCCTGCCCTACAGCATGAGGCCCAGTGGAGGGGACACGTGAAGAAGTCTTTCATAAGCTTAAATTCGAGGTGCTGTGTTAGGAAGAGCTCTCCGGTGAATCTTCCGTGTTCATTGAAATCTTGCTCACTATTGTCATGAGAGACGAAGAAGCAGTTGCTTTGCTTGGGCCTCAGTTCTTCCTCTGTGAGATGAGAGGAACAGACTTGGATGCAGCATGAACTGCCCCATGAGCAGGTTATAAAAGAAGGAAGAAGGGATGGGGAGGGAGAGAGAGCAAGAAAACCCACAGCATTTGGAATTGTCCCCTCACTGGAACCGCAATGGCAGGTTTCAGGGACTCAGGAAGGGGTACAACCCAGCCTCGCGGTTGACAAATGTCAGATGTTGGGAAGAGAAAGGCCCATCTTACTGTGGCAGGGGTTTCTCACCACCCCCTGCCTCCTGAGCCCCAGTAGCTTGTTACTCCCTGGCTAACAGCTTGGCAGCACAGAGGCAAACCACAGAGTACATTTGAGGCCCAGATCTGCTCATTTCGAGGGTGGGGCCGCGTTTTTCTCCTGCCACAGTGAGCTAATTAAAGAAAACAAGCTTTGGGAGTTGGGAGAGAACTGGCCACAGAGCACTTGGGGAGGATTGCTTTGGTTGTGGAGGCCTCCCCAGTCCCCTAAGGCAGGTGGAAGTGGGCATCCGGGGCCCACACATCCCAGTGGTGCCCTGAGGGCCCAGGCTGCTGAGCTGGGAGACCCGGATGGAGACGGCGGGAGGGCCTCCCTGGGAGGGGACATCATCTCGGTTCTGTGAGGGGTCCCGTGTGGAAGAAGTTCAAGCTCCCTATGAGGGTGGGTCGGTGTTTTGACAGGCTTTACAAATACAGACGGAGTCCTGGGAGTGAGTTCTGTGGATAATGATAATTCACATCTCTTTGGATGTGGGGCACTTTGGATTCTCCCACTGGCCTCAGGGAAAGTGGGTGCACCTTTTGTGTTCCCCAAGAGTAAACTGACGCTCCGAGGTGGCTGTTCTTGTTCCAAGTCTCGGGGCTGGGAAGTGAAATAAGGACTCAGGACTTCTGTCTCCAGATGGAACATGCTAATTACATGGAGGGAGAAGCAAACATCAGTTCCTGCTGTCTGTTGACTGCCCTTGCCCTCCAGGATTGGAACCCAAACTCTTGATGGCCCCGTACTGTTTTATGGAGAAGGTATATTGCTGAAACATTGATTGTGTAAATTGAATTATGTCTTAAGCGTGACAGGAAAACCATTTAAAGGAATCCTGTTGTGGGTCATTTTGAAAAATGAAGAATTACACTATCTCCCCAACACTGTTCTATTTTGGTCGAGTTTGCATTGCAAGATTGCTTAAAAGAGGAGTCCCACTGTTCTGCCGGCTGACGATTGTTACTGCCTTCTCCTCTGGTCTCAGAAGGGGTTCCCAGAGGTGGGAGAGCTGGGGGAAAATCTGATACGTGTGCAGAACGTTTTGATCCACGTATCCCCGAGAAGTTGGGACCTAGGTATGGCCTCAGGGAGCATCCAGGCCACGGATTCCCAATGAGATGTGGTGTCCCCCCCGCCGCCAGCAAGACGTGCTAGGAGGAGTTGTTAGGGATGGTGACAGTGACAATAAACATGAAACTCATGCTCATTGAGCACTCACTGTGTTCCCACGACCTTATATAGATTATCTCATTTAATTACTACTACTCATTCGTGGTACTGAAGTTTGTGAATGACTTAGCAATTAAAGGCCTATTTCTCTATACAATGAAATATTTTTCAGCCAAGAAATAAAGTATGTGCCACGACACAGATGATGGGCCTTGAAAAAATGCTGCTGAGGGAAAGAAGCCAGGCCTGTAAGACCATGTATCTTATGATTCCATTGATATGAGATATCCAGAAGGGGCAAACCCATGGAGCTAGAAAGCAGATTCATGGCCGCGGGGGGTCCAGCAGGGGGAAATGGGGAATGACTATTTAATGCGTACAGGGTTTCCTTTGGGGTGATGAAAGTGTTCCGGGACTGAATAAATGTAATGGTTGCAAACATTGTGCATGAACTGAATGCTACTCAATTGTACCCCTTAAGACAGCATATTTTTGCTATGTGCATTTATGCACAATATGTAATTTTGTAAAAGTGTATTCCTCTCATGGTGTCCCTCTCACCAACTTGGGTTCTCCTATGCTTGCGTTGAATGCGAGAGAAAGGGGTCATTTTTGTGGACACTGAAGCTGAAATAAGCTTGGGGCTTTCTGATTCAGGTTCCACCTTTATGAGAAACCAGGGACCCAGAAAGGACTAGTCCCTTACTCAAGGGCACACAGAACAAGTTACCAGAGTTAGGATTTGGATTCCAGCCTTGTCGCTTTCCATTAGGAGAATTACAGTGGGGAAGTGGGTACTCCTTTCCATCCCTGGGTACATTCTGGGCTGCAAAGGTTCCGCTCTGTTCCACCTGGTGTTTTGTGCTTTCCTTGAGTACCTGGGGAACCTGTCCCGTGCTGGTGGGAGAGTCCCTGCATTAGCTCAGCTGTCAGGAGGCCCTGGGGCTGTTCAGTGGAAGTAGCCAAAGACCTGGGCTGTGTCCCTATGTGTATGTCTAGAACAATTCCAGTTGTGCTACTCAATTGCAACATTTAGCAAAAGGAACCAATTATGTGTAAACACATACATTCGATGTTCAATGGGAGACTGAGCACGTGACACCGCTTCTTCTTTTCTTTTTGACTGTGAACATCTGACACTACAGGAAATAAGAAACTTTCCAGTACCTAATTTGTGCTCACTCTGCTTTCAACTCCTCTTGGCCCCAGCACAGGGTAAATGAAACTGTAGCTTATGGTAATATTTATGTATGGAAGTCAATGAGCTGTTTAAATGCTTGGATGTCAGAGAAGGTTTCAAATGTAGCAAGAGGGTCCCCCCCCACCCCGGTTATGTAGTGGATCGGTCTGCCTTCTCTCTTAGGTCAAGCTCTGGCATACCCACCTGGCCACGTAGGGAGGATGAGGATGATGGCGATACCATTTAGGAGACTGAACAGTAGTTGAATTAAACGTAGATTTAATCCTGAGGAGGAGGTGAATAAAGTTTCAGAACCTTGGGAGTTTAGTTTTTCTCTCGGTAGGATCCAGGGACAAGCAATAACAAGACCAGTGTGTCAGTGTTAGCGATGGACATGACCTTCGCAAAGTAGCCTGATGACTCTCCTGGCCCCTCCCATGTCACGGAGTTGGGGGGGCACCCAAGCCAGGAGATGGATGTTCATGTGCTTTTGTTAGTTGTCGAGACTCTTCCTGAGGTGACTGAAGAGACCGAAGAGTGGGAGGGGCTGAATGAAATAATTGAACTGATGCCCACACCGCTCTGTGGCTGAGGTGGGGGGAGGGTGGTGGCATCTGTGGTCCTTTCCAGGGGAGCCTCCGTCGTGGGCCGCAGGACTCGGAGTGCAGGGGCATTTATTTCTGCCATCAAATGGGCAGGGTTGGGAGGCACCTGCTGTAGGGCAGTGTGGGGAAAACCCAGTCCCTGCCCTCCAGAAGTTCACAGTGTAATTGTGTTTTTCACGGGTCACCCGAAGGCCACATGCTGAGAGGGAGCGCAATTGACCCAATGAATCCTGCGGGCCCCCAGGCCCACTGTGCTGTTCAGATTGGAGTGCTGGGGAAATGGTGTGTGTGTGAGAGAGAGAGAGAGAGAGAGAGAGAGAGAGAGAGAGAGAATGTGTTCGAGAGAGGAGAAAGCCAGGGGAGTAGGATGAGTCAGATTTACCCACTGTTTTTTCCCTTTTGAAATGTGTTATGCTCATACACACAGCATCATACACTTGCACAGAAATGTGTGAAAACCACTTAAAATGTGTGAAATGTGGCCCTTTTGAAAGTATGCCTTACACCCACATTGTCTTGAGCACAAATGGATTTGTGAATGTTCAGCTCTTTCCTTATCTACAGGAATTTTGTGTTTGCCTGAAGAGCTCGTTCAGGGCCAGCCCCGGCTGGCTTGTGTGTGGGGTACGCAGGCGCGGGCTGTGTGTGATGGAACCAAGGATCTACAGGTTCTGTTCTGTGAAACAGGTGGCAATCTGGACTCTGTGGTCCTGGGGGGTCTGTAGCAGGCCGTGGTCTTGGATGGGCTGGGAAGAACCCGCCACCCGCCACCCGCCACCTATAGGCAGGTTATGTGGTCCCCTAGGCCTGGTACTTCAAGTCCTCCAGAGCCGACCACTCTGTGGCTTTGCCTCCTCTGTGGGCCTCTGTTCCTTCCAGATGAGGCTCATCACAGCTCCTCCCCAGCCTGCTGTACGCATACCCACTGCCTTGCTTTGGCTCACCCGTATGTTTCCTGGGATGCGTTCCCAGACTTCTCTGTACCTTTCTGTCTTTAAAACCAGGAGCAAGCCCCACCTCCTCTGTTGCATTTTCCTTGACTATCTATCCCAGCTCACTGTGACCACCCCCCCTTTCTCCGAATGGTCTCCTGAATTACTTCCTGGGTCTGGCGCATAGTACATGCTCCGTAAATATGTTTTAATGTGGCCCCGTTCGTGATAGGTAACTTGCGTCTGTGTCATTCATCTACCAAGATGTGAGGGCCAACTTCCCTGTACGGAGCTGTGTCTTAGTCTCGTTTTTTATTACCCCACCAGCTTATAGAAGTGTGTTAGTTAAGATCCTGCAAGGCCTATCTTCCTGTTCCATGTGGCGTCGGACATGGCTCTCAGCCTCCTTGGCACTCACTTTCTATCCTACAGAGTGAGGATAGTAAGATCTACCCGGCCTATATCAAAGGCTACTACCATGATGATCAGGAGAGAGTTTTGGAAAACCACAAAGCACAGTGCAGACGTGAGTTATTAATGGTCTTGTAGGTTGTCAATAACATGCGGCCTTGACATTAGTTCTGGGTCCAGCTCGGGGCCTGAAGGTAAGTGGAGAGCAGGTGTATGCCGCTGACCCCGAGTCCAGGACCCCTGGGATCCATTCACCATCCTTGGGCCTCAGTTTCCTTGGCTTGACTAACCCTTTCCAGTTCCGACGCTGGTGGTCATGGAGCTGTGTGGCAGAGAGGGCGGTGGGGTGGAATCCCCTCTCCCGTGTGGCTGGAACTCAGCCAAAACAATCAGGAGGGTTTCTCTCCAACCTTACTGTTTCTGGGTTGGCCCTTGCAGCTTTGATGTCCCCTCGAGTGATCACGCCGGACCTCTTTTTTTTTTTTTTTTTTCCTGTGCCTCGCTTATTGCTGGATCTCCATAAACACTTGCTTTGACTAATGGGAGAGGCTGTTTGCACCATGTAAGGTGGCGGAATTTTTGTAACCCCTTTGCAGAGGTGTTGACATTTAAGGGTGGTTGGGGTGACAGCCCAGAAGGGGAGGCAGGAAATCTGGAAGAAGGGAAGGGGCCAGGAGCTGAGCAGTGTAACAGGCCCCGACTTTCAAAAGGGCCTGCCTGTGCTGGTTTGGTGGTGGGGGTGCTCAAAGGCAGGGAAATAGATAAGATCGGATTTCAGGATTTTCACCCTTCTCCTCCCCCCCCCCCCCGCCCCCCTTTGCCAGCTCGCAGCTTTGGCAGGGCAGGCAGGGCAGGGCCTGCGTATTCTTCAGCTTTTGTAACCCCCGTGTGGCACGACGCTTGGGTGTGCAGCACGCTCAGTGAACACGTGGCTGCCAGTTCTCAGGAGGCGGTCCGTGTATACGTGAAGTCATGGGTTAGATGCCAACCAACGTGTCTGAGTCTAGAAGACGGAGCTTCTGGGAAGAAACGACTGCCTTTTGGAAGCTGTCCTCTCCGTCCTGTCCTTCAGCGTTTTGTGGTCACCCTTCCGTATTCCTGAATTCTGGGGTATCTGGGACTGAGAAGGAGTGAAGGCCCTCTTTGTGGGGACTTGATGTTGTTCTGCACGCACTCAGTGATACAATTCACACTGAGTGTGGGCAGTACCCTTTCTCCAGTGGATTTCCCCTCAGCCCCCTCTGTGCTGGCAGGTGTCATGGGCATGTAACCTTGGCCGGAGGCTTGGCACAAATGGCAAAGTTGACAGGGGATCGCCGTATTCCATGCTATCTTGTTATCCTGTTTCCTCGATGGTCATTGTCACACGAGAAAGGACTTCCTCTGTGGGCCTCCCTTCACAGAGACCTTGGTGTAGATAAATTCATCCACTGTGTTGTCTGAATGAAACCGTTTCTGTTCAGAGCTGGGATCTTGCAGAAAGTCTCCTCCTCCGAGGAGCCCCTCCCCCCCCCGCCCCCGTGTTCCCAGAAGACTCTGGTCAGTCTCCCAAGCCCTGATTCTGCCTTCTCTTTTAGCACTGCTGTCTGCTTCTCATTTGAGACCGCTGGGCGAGGACAGACGGTGTGGCATCCCACGAGCGATCTTGTTTGAGAGTTTCATCTCGCGGGATGTCCCAGTGGCCGTTTATCCCGAGCTGCTTGCTGCTCTCCCCCAGGGGTCTCGCTGGCAAGCTGCCCACATGCCATCTCAGCCGCTCCAGCCCTGCTGCCCGGAGAGAGAGCGAGCGCCCTGGCCTGGAGTTTCTGTCTCAGCCCTGCTGCTTGACCTTGGCCAAATCGACTTGATTTCTTTGCTCCTCCGTTTGCTCCTGAAAGCCAAAGGGTTGGCCGAGGGGCTTGGGAAGTTCCTGCCCTCCCCGTCCTTCCCCTGCTGTCTCCAGGGAGAGAAGCCCTGCAGTGGGAACCGGGGCCAGCAGGGCGGGCAGGGTGAGGGCACGGCTTCCCTCCACGCTGTAGTGGAGTCGCTGGGCCCCGGCCTGGAGGCAGTGAGTCCGGGGCACTGAGAAGCCTCCGGGGTAAGGTACGCAGAGCCCCTTTGGGGAGTGAGGGGTATTATTCAGCCTTGTGGAATGCCGAGGCATGGCTGAGCCTGGGCAGGGCCCTTGAGAGGCTTGTGGCTGAATTTCACGGCCTTGAAGAATGGCTACTGTATATACCAGTGATAAATATTAGTCACCCTGGCAGCTGAAGGAGGTTCCTGTGCTGCATTTTTGACACTTCCAGAAAAGGGAAAGCCTTTCTCTCTGACAGCACACAGGAGGAAAAAACGAGAATGTGTCTCCTCTGGGCTCAGGTGCCAAGAAATTCTCTTACCAGGATGGCCTGGCCGGAGATCCCACAGGATTTTCGACCACCAGGGACCCATCTCTGCCGGAGGCTGCATTGAGGGCCTGAGAATGCCCCGGCTGTCATGTCTGCTGGGCCGCCTCTCCAGGCCTTGCTCAAGCACGTCCCAGATCTAAGTGTCGATCTGCCCTCCTCCTCCCTGCCGTCTGCTCAGCCTCCTCCAGTCTCCCCTTTTCTCAGCAAAAGGATCACCATCCACCGAGTTGCCTGAGCCACACCTGGGGAAGTCACCCCTGTCACCATCTTTCTCTTCTTGCTCATCATCCTGCCCATCACCGAGCCCTGTCGGTTCTGCCTCCAGGGTATCTACATCCATCCGCTCTTCCATCTTGACTGTGGCCGCCTCATCCGAATCAGGGTATCTCTGGCCTAGCCTTCCTCCTAACTGGTCTCTCTGCCTGCCTCCTGCTTTCTGCTGGCAGCCAGAGAGATCTCTATAAAATGCACATCCTATCACCTGGTACATCTACTAAAACCCCTCGGGCTCCCTACTGTCTTGAGGGTAAGGGTCTGAATCCTTAATGAGGCTGTGCATCTGGCTTCACCTGCCTGTCAGGCCTCCACCTCCAGCTCAGCTCTCCTCCCTCCCCCCAGTCTGGCCTTTGTTTACATTTCCTTCCTCAGGGCCTTGGCACGTGCTCTTCCTTCTGCCTGAAATGCTCTTCCCCATAGTTTTCAGGTAATGTGAGTCAGGTCTTAGCTTAACTATCCTCTCCTAAGAGAGCCCTCACTGTTTCCCCCTCTATTTAAATTCTATCCCCTGATATACTCTCTTATAGCTCCCTGTTCCTTTCCTTCATAGCTCTTATCCCAGCTTGTAGTTCTAAGTCTGTGTGGTTATTTGTTTACTGTCTGTCTGCCCCTCAAGGGCAGGGACCATCTCTTTTGTTCTCCATCATGCCCCAGGGCCCAGGACTGAGGAGCTGGGTAAATATTTGCAGGCATGAATTGTATGTGGAGGACATGTCTGTGTCCGCTTTTGCTTGAGCTGCCGTGGCCCTGGCACCTTGGTTCCCCTGGGGCCTGTCCCCTACTCTCCAGTCCCCAGGGAGAGGCCACGGAGTGCCCGCGCCTCCTGGCATCTCTCCTCTGGCATCAAAACCTCTCCGTTCCACGTCTCCGTCTTTTGCAAGGTGACACTTCGTCTGATTACCTAATTCACACTAAGGTGTTAAAGGTGCTAATGACATAGTGTTTATAACCCCAGGGGATGCAAAATGATGGCATCAAAACATATCATTCCCCAGTGGTTTAAGACTCTTCAGGAACGTCCCAGTGGGCCCAAGTAGAGGCCGGTCTCCTTAGCCAGATTCATAAGGCCCCGTCTGCACAATTTGGCTTCCGTGTCTATGTCTATTCCTCCAGTCTGAGGTCCCCAGGCCTTAGTCATCCTCCTCCCCTACCCGAGGCCCAGCAAAGGACCTGGCATGGGTAGGCCCTCAGTTAATGTTTACTACGTGGATTTAAAAGAAATAGGTTTTAATGACTCATGCGTGAATGAAGCGTTTGGTGTAGTCAGTCTTTTGGGCTTTGGATGCCAGAGGAATGACAAATGGTGGGAACTTCAGGCACCGTGGCCATGACCATGCCAGGAGACCAGGAGAGAGGGAGCTTTATGTGGGTAGAGGGGCATGGCTCTTCAGAGCCCCGAAGTCCAGATGTCTCCCCACCTCCCACACCAGTCATACTGCTCCAGCCACCTGTCCTTCTGCCCCCGTGAGATTTATCAGCTCTTTGCTCTCCAAGGTGCCAGAGGAGGGGAGAGTCTCGTCACCACATCCTCCCACTCAGCTGATGCAGTTTGTGGCCACAGCAGGTGAGGCCAACGAAGCAGCAAAAGGCAGAAAAATCATGCCTCGGAGGAGAGCAGGTTTCCCCGGCCCCTCCCACCCGTCAAGGTCACGTTGGTTTGCGCAGCCCAATCATTGCCTGTCTGGCTGTGGTTATGGCGCTGATGGGGCCTCCTCAGAACCCTTGCTCCCACCCCCGCCCCACAGTCATGTGTCCCGTGCCATGTACCAACCCCCAGCCTCCCCCCTCCCCATGTGGATGTGGCCTGAGAATGGAGGCAGGAAGGATGAGCCTCGGGTGCGAAGAGGATGGCAGTTGTTGAAAATGAGTGGGTGAGCTTGGCTTAGTTTAGTTTTTGGAAGGGAGGATTATCTGGGGCGTGAGGCTTCCGTGACACTGACGTCTGGTATGGAGAGTCACCCTCCCTCACCTGGATGACTGAGCCTCTCCTCCCACCCCTTTGGATCTGCTCTCCCCGTGTGCCCGAGGTAATCTTCCTAAAGGGCAGATCTTGCCCTGGCGCCTCCCTGCCTAGAATCCATCCCTAGCTCCGGGAGCCTTCGGGATGACTTGGCTTGTCCCCTGGGATCTCTGCCATGTGTCTCACCCCTCCCCCAGCCTTGCCCTCGGTGGCTCTGGTAAGGAGTTTTCCCACTTGGCAGCTGAAGGTGCTGTTAGGTTGCATATTGGATGCAAAGGATCAGGATCCATGTGAACACTAGTGTTGTCTGCGGAGTCCATGATTTCAAGTACGACATTGTAGGAGGGGTCTTTGAAAATCACTGGAATTCAGAATGATCCCTCTTTGCCCCAGATGGTCAAGAATCCCCACTCTGACTTGAGTCCTATCTGTCCCTTCCCCCCGCCCCCACCCTGCCCCAAGCCATTTCTTACCCCCGTGCTTTGCCTCATGCTGAGCCCAGAATGTCCCACCATCACTAGAACACACTTCGTTCTCAGCAGGCACCATGATATGTCAAAAAATCCTATGTTTCTGGGTCTGTCTTCGCTATCCTAGACGGTGAACCTCTTGAGAACAGGAGCTCTGTGGGGCCGGTCTCTGGGTTAGAGGTTGGCGGGGTGCTGGTGCCCAGGTCACCCAACTGCATGTTGCTCCTCTGGACCCCACAGGAAGTGGGGGGTCTCTGCCTTCTGTGGGTTCTGTTCTCTGGACCGTACTGGTTCTAAACTGAGCTTTGGGCCCTGTGTATGCCTTGTGGTTTATGACTTAATATACTGAAAATAGACGGTTGTGTTTCATTTTCACTTGGGAAGACCTAAAAAGAGTGGAAATCTAGAGATTTCACTGACCTGGACATAAGGATAAAATTATAAAGATCCAAGTGCTGTTACTTAATGAATGTTACATAAATCAAGGCTCGTTTGAAATAGGTTTATTTTCCACAGGCTGGTCTGTGTCTCACCGCTGGGTTCTCCTTGAAGGCAGAAGGACCGGTCCTTATTTACCTTCGTGTCCTCTGAGCCTAGAGTGGGTCACTTAATAAATACTTTGCAAATGAATGCACGGGATGAATAAGCACTTTGGAATTTCTAGCGCTGGGTGATGAGCACATGCCCGTGGCTTGTTAATTTGTAAGATACCATTTCCACTGTAAAAATATTTGTGTGGGGGAATGCTTTTGGTGGGGGAACGCTGGCCTGGACTGACACAGGCCTTGCAGGGGCAGTCTTGAAAAATTGAGTCATTTTGCTCTGACTGGGGCTGGGTGACCTTGTGTAAGTCGCTGCGCTGCTCTGGGCCTCGTGATTGTCATCTGTAAAATGGGTGGAAGGTAGGAGCGGCCCGTGTGGCTGCTGGGAGTTTTCTGCTCTCGTGCTGCGTCTCGCTCTCTGATCCTCCTCCTTGGCGACTGGATCCGGACCGCGTCCTTAAGGGTCACGCATGGAGCTGGAATTCTCGCTGGCCTCTTTGACTGCTTTCCAGTGGGTGGAATGCCTAGTTTCTCAGTAGCTGGGGGAAATGTTAATTTGGGGTTAGGAAAGCAAGCCAAGAGCCATCGAATAATTAAAACACACACGCACACAGAGAAAGGAAAGCGAGAGGGGGAGAAACATGCTTAATGGACAGGGGATGAGTAAAACCCAATGACCTGCGAGAGCCTCGGAGCTGAACTTCACATGACCCCGCGTGCTGCCTGCCATTGCGACACCCGCATGCCCCCCGCGTGCAGCCGGCCTCTCGGTGATGTAAGTGGGCCGTGGCCCCACAGGAAGCTGGGCTGCCATCTGCCTGGTGGAGCATGCGAAGCCGAGCCGACTCTCCCTCCACGGCCCAGTGCCTGGCCACCCGTGTCCCCGGAGAGCAAGAAGCCACAGTTCCCAGGCTAGTTGGAGCGGGGAAACCCACCCAGTGCTTCTCAGAGAAACAGAACCCCGACCCACCAGCCAGGGCCGTGCAAGAAAGAGAAGACCACGAGGGGGTTGGGTGTTTTGTTTTGTTTCGTTTTATTTTGTTTTGTTTTGTTTTTAGGGGCTCTCAGCCTGAAATCAACACATTTCTTTTGGGGATGGTGCTGCCATGTGCTTTGTGAGCTCGTCTAGATTGGCAGTTAGTGAATGGATTCGTGACCTCATTCGTGGCTTGGGTGTATATCCGTAAGACCTTGGGGGTAGAGGAATAAAGATCCTGCCTCTGCCCTTGGAGTTCTACACTAGTTGGGGGATAAGACTGATAAAGATGTGGAGGTCCAAGGGCTCCAATCAAGGTGTGTGCGAGGATCCATGGAACGCTCGAGTTACCACCTCTGTCAGGGGAGGGAGGGTGAGGAAATGCCCGGCTGGGTTTCCCATGACCTCCACCTACAGCAGGAAAGATTGGGATTTACAGGTTGGTGGGTTTGGCAAAACAGAAGTGTGTGTATATAAACAGAATGAGATGGGGTGAGGGGGACAGATAGGATGCTAACGAACAGTACCTCTGGCTGGCCCTTTCCCTGGGTGACGGTATTTACCTCACAGTGTTGTGCTGAGGCTTGAAAGGAGTGAGGGGGAAAAGGACCGTGTTTGTCATGACTTCAGCCCTTCTGCCTACGGTTCCTTGAGCATCAGTGGTGTAGACACCCCGGTGCGCTGGCCCTGCCCCTGAGCTGCTATGGTCCATAGGGGAAGGTAAACCACAGTCATGCAAGCCTAATTAAATAATTACATAATTGTGAACTCTACATGATCAGCCTTTTTTTTTTTTATAAAAAGGAACTTTATTTTGGAGGAGTAGTAGATTTGCAGAAAAATTGCAAATGACACAAAGTGCCCGTGTACCCCTCATCCAGATTTCCTGAATGTTAACATCTCCCATTCCCGTGGTGCATTTGTCAAAAGGAAGAACCCAACATCAGCACATTACTAGGAACACAACTCCAGAATTTATTTAATCAAACTTCAAACTTTAAAAAAATGACAGCCTTTTAAACAAATGATTGATACACCATAAAATACACTCCTAAGATGTACAGTTCGTTGGTTTTAGCGTACTAAGAAAGCTCTGCAACCGTCACTACGATTTAATTTTAGAATATGCTCATCACCTGGAAAGTTCATACCCATCAGTAGCCACCCCTCATGTCCCTCCCCCAGCTCTGGAAACCCAATCTACTTTCTGCCTCTGTGGATTTGCCTTGCATGGACATTTCTTATAAATGGAGTCCTATGATATGTGGTCTTTGGTGACTGTCTTCTCTCACTTACCATGATGTTTTCGAAGTTCATGTTGTAGCATGTGTTGGTACTTGGTTCGTATTCATGGCCAAATAATATTTCATTGTCTGGATGTACCACATTTTGTGTATCCATTTGTTTCTTCAGTTAATGGACATTTGCGTCATTTGTACGTTTTGGCTATTATGACTAATGCTGCCGTGAACATTTGTGTATAAATTTTGGTGTGGTTTTCGTTAGATACATAGTAGATATCAAAGTATAGAATTGCTGAATCATTTGGTAACTTTGTGTTTAACTCTTCGGGGCATTGCCAAATTCTCTTTCAAAGCGGCCACGCCATATTATGATCCCGCCAACAAGTTATGAGGGATCTGATTTCTCCAACACTTGTTACTGTCTGTCTCCTTTATTTTAGCTACCCTACTGGGCTTGAAGTAGTATCTCATTGTGGTCTTGATTTGTATTTCCCTAATGGCTAATGATACTGAGTCTCTCTTCATGTTCTTATTGGCCATTGACCGTCTTCTTGAGATAAATGCCTTTTCAGAGCCTTTGCCCATTTTTTAAAAGATTTATTTATTTATTTTAGAGCATGCGTGGGCACGCGCATCATTGGGGGGAAGGGTGGGGGGGAGACAGAGAATGAGAGAGAGAGAATCCTCAAGCAGACTCCCTGCTGAGCCCAGAGCCCACCGCAGGGCTCCATCCCAGGACCTTGAGATCATGACCTGAGCTGAGATCAAGAGTTGGATGCTTAACTGACTGAGCCACCCAGGCGTCCCCCTTTGCCTATTTTTTAATTGGGCTGTCTTTCTGTTGTTGTAAAAGCCCGCGTATATTCTGAGTACAAGTCCCCTTATCAGATAGATGGTTAGCAAATATTTTCTCTCATCCTGGGGGTTGTATTCTCACTTCTACAGTGTTGTCCTTCGAAGCACAGACGTTTTTAATTCCGATGAAGCTAAATTTGTTTTTTGTTTTTGGTGTCTTTTCTAGGAAACCACTGTCTCACTCAAGGTCACAAAAATCAACTCCCTTGTTTTCTTCTAAGAGTTTTAGCATTTTAGCTCTTACGTTTAGGTCTTTGATTCATTTTGATTTAATTTTTGTATGTGGTGTGTGGTAGGGGTCCAACTTTATTCTTTTGCATATGGATATCCAATTGCTCAAGCACTGTTTGAAAAGACTGGTCTTTCCCCTACTGAATTGTCTGGCACCTTTGCTGAGAATCAGTGAGCGTTTATTTCTGGACTCTCCGTTCTAGTCTGTTGATCGCTATGTCCATCTTCATGCTAGTCATGATGACTGAAGTTTTGTAATGTTGGTCAATGTTTTCAGTGGATTTTTCATAATCTACCTTGTTCCAAAAAAGAATGTGAGCTAATTCTCAGAAGTAGAGTGAATAAAAACAGAGATAGATAAGGACATTGGGGGGGGGGGGAAGGAGAAAAGGAGAGGAAAATGAGATCAAAGGTAATGTTAGCACACAGTATTGCATATTATAAAGTCTTGGGAGATATTAGATGTGGCCTGCAAATTTGGCTCTGAGCTTCCTCATAGCCAGAAGTAACACAGAAATGTGATCTCTGCCAAGGTTAACATAAGTGGTCCATAAGAATTAAAAAAAAACAAAAAAACAAAAAAACATTTTCCAGGGAGAAACCCAGTATCTTCAGCAACCACCACATGAGAGGATTTCTCTTGTGGGTCCTAGGAACCAGAACTTCTTAGGCACATAATTATTTCATTTGTGTTTCTGCCCCTTTAGACTCATGGCTTCTTGGAGGTAGGAACTGTGTCATCTTTGCCTCACTTCTCACAGTGCCTAGGCCTGGACAGGAAGGTGCTTAAAAAAAAACCTCGATTGAATTCTTTCTGAAATTCAGAATTGGCGACATTTCCACCACCAGGTTGAGAGTAGTTTGGACTACCTGGGTGTGGAAAGGGGGCAGTGGTAGGCTTCTGGGTGCATTTTGCAAGTTATCTCTCACATTCGGCTCCTGAGCAGCGGCGAACTTTGGGTGAAGGGGGTGTGTACGTGTCTTTGCTCTGAGAGATGGCAGTGACTTTGCGGAGAGGGGAGGTGGCATTGCTTCATCCGAGTTGGAGTTACCACCTGTGGTTGTGCTGGGCATGGGGATGGCCACTCTACAAAGAGGCCCAACCAGATCGGCTCCTTCCCTGGGGGCAAGGAACCAGCCACCTTTAACTGACTACATATGTCATGTGGGGTGGCCCTGTTAGGGTTCCCGGACCCAATTTTTAACATAGGGGCGGTTCCTCCCGCCCCCCCCCCCCCCACACACACCTTGACTCGTGCCCGAGAATTCAACTCCATTCTGACACTACCTACCCAGAGATAGTATCAGATTCCACAGGTGAAGGGCCCAGTCCTACAAGATTACCCCTCCCCCCCCCTTACTTCAGATGCCAGTCACAAGCCCCAGGCTGTTAATCTGTGCTTCTGGCCAATTGGCTACAGATTGGAGCTTCCAATGACCTCCTCTTATGTTCTTGAATTTGCTAGAGCAGTTCACAGAACTCAGGGAAACACCTTTACCAGTTTATTAAAGGATATGAATCAACAGCCAGATGAAGAGATACATAGGGCGAGGTATGGGGAAAGGGCAAGCAGCTTCGTGCCCTCACCCCCAGGCGCATCACTCTCCCTGGTCCTGTTGGGTTATTACGGAGGCTTGCACACTGAGGATTGACTAAGTCATTGGCCATTGGCTGATTCAACCTCCAGCCTCTCTCCCCTCCTGGGAGGTGACAGGGGGGGTAGGAATGGAAGTTCTAACCCTCTACTCACAAGTTTGGTCCTCCTGGCAAAGTGCCCTTGGGTGGGGCCCCCAAGTCACCTTCATTAACATAACAAAAGATCTCTTCATTGCTGCTATCACACAAAAATCAAGGGTTTTAGGAACCCTGGAGCTGGAGCCCTGGACAAAGACCAAGTACAAATGAAAAATATATTCATAGTATTGCAGTGGCCTTCTCCATCCCATTCCCAATAAAGGGCTTTACTATTTTTCGGTAGAATCCCTTTTTTTTTTTTTTTTTTTAATACATCTGAATGCCAACCTCTAGGGAGGTTATCCTTATTCCACAACTTACAGATAGGGAAGTAGGGGCTCAGAGGAATAGACCACTTGCTCGGAGTCACACGACTCATGGCATGCAAAGATGTGGCTCCAGCCCAGGGAATCCTAGCTTTGACTTTGTTCCCTCCTTCCTTTTCCACTTGCTGGCCCCCAGTATTTAATTGCGTGGGTGGAGAGGCCAGCCTTCTTTCTGACAGGTAAACGCAGTTAGTTCCCTTTAAAGTTACATTGGCCTCCATGGGGGAGGCTGTGAGTAAGCAGGCCCCTGGGATCACCTTCTACACCATCGGCCCTGGGCCAGGAGCGACCTTGTAATGGGATAATACTATGGATGTCTGCTTACTGCCTGTATCGTACCAAGAGCATCTTACACCCACCCTCTTGCTGGAGTCTGGCCACAGCCTTGTGGAGAAGGCAGGGTAGGTGCTGTTAACCCTGCTCTGCCCATAGGGACACTGAATTGCTCAGGGTCACCAGGTGGTCAGGGTCAGAGGTGGGCTTAGAAACCAGGTCTCTGACTCCTGGTCTAGTGCTCTGCCCCAGCCCTTGAGCAAATGTGTATCAAGTTGCATGAACAAGCTTAGAATTCCTGGGACTCCAGCGGCCCCAGCCCCGAGTGCCTCCGGGAATACCTTAGCACTTCATTATCTGCCTGGTGAGACAATAGGAAAGTCTTCTTTTTCTTCCCAGAGGTGAAGTCGCACCCACACCTGTGGATTTCTTTGTATCCCTCTAGCACTTAGCTGTGTTCTCAGAACAGAGCAGGTAGAATAGACCCAAATGCAAACAGATGTGGCCTCCCTCTAGAATCTGCTATGATGGAAATGTGATGCTTAACACCCCCCCCCCCCCCCCCCACCAAGTTGTTTCGGAGCTCATTCACTTGTTTCCATGTACGTGGCTATCCAAATCTGTGTGCCTGATCAGAGCTGGTTGCCAAAGAATCCAACAAGAAAAACCTGTGGTCCCCTTTGAGGTACTTTTGCCACAGTCTTGACCTTGTCCCTGACCCCAGGTGACAGACTTATGTCCTCTGAGCCATAGTTGCCTCATCAGTAAAGTGGGGGTGATGATGATGTCTGGTTAGCCTCCCTCCTGGAGTGATGATGAGGCTGAAATAAGATTTAATGGCATGAATGCCTTTGTCCATTCATTCAGCGTATTTTATTGACAGCTCATGTTTTGCCAGGCTGTGGATTCAGTGGTGAACAGAGGCAGCACCTACCTTTCGACAGGACGCTTGCAGTCTGGGGAGCCCAGCAGTCACAAATGTCACATTGCAGGCCTTGAATGAGGACAGGGAGCTGGAGAGAGACCTGATTCCATTTGGGGAGGGAGTGGTAGTCAGGGAAGGCTACCCTGAGGAAGTGACATTTGGGCTGAAGCCCAAAGGGTGAGTAGGAGTCCCCAGGAGAAGAGGTGGATGAGGAACAGCCTGAGCAGAGGGAGAAGCAAATGCAGAAGAAGCCTTCTCTGCTTGACTCTTTTTGGAGAAAGTGAATTATCATATGGTTTCACTTATTTGTGGAACATAAGGAGTAGCATGGAGGACATTAGGAGAAGGAAGGGAAAAATGAAGGGGGGGGGGAATCGGAGGGAAAGATGAACCATGAGAGACTATGGACTCCAAGAAACAAACTGAGGGGAGTGGGGGGGGTGTGTTAGCCCGGTGATGGGTATTAAGGAGGGCACGTACTGCATGGAGCACTGGGTGTTATATGAAAGCAATGAATCGTGGATCACCACAAAACTAATGATGTATTGTATGGTAACTAACATAATAAAATTAAAAAAAAAAAAAAAGCCTTGAGCTGGGAGGCACAGTTTACAGGGGAGTCTACCTGGAGGATTGTGGACACTGCTCTCTAGCGTCTCCTATTCAGTTTCCTTCAGCAGGTCTCTTTGGAGCAACTGCTAGGGGCCAAGGTCATCCCCAGGTGCCTGAGGGCCGTTCTGAGGTCCATCAGGGCATGACGGTTGATGTGACGGCCTCGAAGACACAGCCCTGCTATATGCATCTCGTCATCTGCTGTGCCTGGCACAGAGTGAGCAGAAATGTTGCCCTACGATGCAGATCTGAGCCGTGCAAGGCGGCTTAGAATCTTCCCTACAGACTAACCGTGTGGACTCAGGCAAGGGACCTAAGCTTTTGAATCTTGGGTGCATCCTGCTCCGGTGGGGTAAGGGCAGTACCATCTCCTGCGGGCGTGCTTTTTGACCTGACGTGACGTGTCAAGCAAGTGCCAGGCTGGAGAAGCACGTGGCCCAGCGGAGCCTGCCATGATTAGCGCTATCATTCCTAACAGTCCCGCAAGTCGTTTTGAAAGTTAGGTGCCCCGGGAAATCAGAGGAGGAGAGGCTGCTGAGGAGGAGAGGCTCTGTTCCTCAGAGCCCATGGGAGCTCCTCCTCTAGGTAGGAGCAGCCGCTGAGGAAGACCCTGGGTGACAGGGGTGTACCCATGAGGCACAGAGGCAGTGGACACGTGTTCGGTGAGCTGGGCAGATGGCTTTGCAGCTCCGGGGAAGTGACCCAGCCAGCTTTCTGCTTCACGGTCTAGAAAAATCTTGTGACTAGGGATGATGGCACGTCCGATTTGGAAGGCAAAGGTCAGGAGGTGAGAAAGCGGATAAATACAATGTTTATCTTGAAAAATGTTGTAAGTTGCTTGGAAATCCCCATGCTTGCTTCCTCCGGGAAGCCTTTCTGGGCTATCCCACCCAGTTCTCCGGGGCCCTCCATCTCCCCAACACCTAAACCCACACTGTGCAGCTGTGTCTTTCTCCCCTTCCGGAGGGTTGGCGCCCTGAGGTCTTGGGCCGTGGCTGGCGTGTCTAGTGGAGTCACCAGGAAGAGTAATAAGCCATTTTGGGCGCATACCGTGGATGGCACCCCACAGGCAGAGTATGCTGATTAGGATGCAGGCTCAGGTCTTTTGACCTCAAACCCAGGTGCTTTCCCACCTTTTCTCTGGCCTCGCTCAGGTGGTGATGCTGAGTTCTGCCCCCGAGGGACTGGGTGGCACGGTTTTATTCGGTCAGACCCGGAAGGTGGAAGAGAACTGTTGTCAGAACCAGGAGGGGCCTCAGACCTCATAAGTCCAGTTCCTTCATTCTTAGAGGAGGAAGCCATATGCCCAGCGTAGGAGTGGTGATGGGGGAGGCGGACAGCCCTCCTGTTCAGGCCCCCAAGTCCCGGCCCCAGGCCACACTCATTGCTCAGAGTGGATGTCCCCTTTGGATCACTAGGAAGTCACCAGGGCCCCAAGTGGAGCTGGAGCAGGTGGTGCTGGGTGTGAGACTCTGGTAGGTGTAAGGATGTTTCCCTGCCTGCTGGGAACCCCTCCAAGCTCATGTGAGAGATGTGGTTTCTCGAGCACAGATTTTCAGACTGACTTTAGAGAGTTCCTGTTAGCTTAGAAACACCTGGAAACAGGACCAAATGGTAATGTTTTAATGATAGTAGAGAAAGCAAATACTCCTTTTTTTTTTTTTTTTAATTTTATTTATTCATTTGAGAGAGAAAGAATGAGACAGAGAGAGCATGAGAGGGGGGAGGGTCAGAGGGAGAAGCAGACTCCCCGCCAAGCGGGGAGTCCGATGCGGGACTCGATCCCGGGACTCCAGGATCATGACCCGAGCTGAAGGCAGTCGCTTAACCAACTGAGCCACCCAGGCACCCGAGAAAGCAAATACTCCTAAGCACCACATGTAGATAATTTATAGTTAGAACTCCTTGTTGAGAATCTGAAATCCATTCTTTCAGCAGGCCTGTGGTGGATGCCAACCACGTGCCTGACACGGGCTGGGTGCCCTCGACGCAATAGGGGGCACTGAGCACGTAGCATGTCCACTGTGAGAATTGCCACGGACGAACCCGGTGAGGGCGTCTAGCCCAGCTGAGAGGGGACCAAGATATGGATGGAGCTTTCCTCTTTAGAGCATTCCCTATGAGGGTTAGGGTAAAGCAAACCTACTGTATTCTCTGCTAATAAATGTCAGTTCTTGTTTTGCCTGATTACTGGTGGTCTTTGATATTTGCCAGAAGGTAATACCCTATTGCTGAGCGAGGGTGGGACTGGGGCCAGCAAACTCTGGCCTATAGTCAGGTCACTTTTATACCAGACTAGAATTTGGGGGAATAGATCCATCTGTCACAAAAAGCCACCAAAAGAGTTCTGCTTAATGTCCAGCACTGTGTTCCCCTTGAGCCCAGGGACACGCCTCTCCCGTTTGCCTAGAACAGAGCCATGCACAGAGAGGTCCTCATTAAATGCTGCATAGCAGCAAGCATTTATGGAGCGCCTGTTGTATGTGACATAACCCAGGCAGCTGGGTGGATGAGTGTGGGGTTCAGGGCAGAGGTCTGAGCTGAGATATACATTTGGAAGTCGTCATGTGGATGCAGCCAGGTTGAGGAGCATGTAAGGGCAGGATGAGAAGGTCCAGGCCAGCGGCTGAGGAACAGCCACATTTAGGGGATGGGGAGAGAGGAGAAGGGAGAGCGTATACGGGGACACCGAGGACGTGAACAGTAGATGCTGCAGAGGATCCAGGGTGGTAACGCATGAAAAGCACATGTTTTGGGTTTTGTAACTGGGAGGTCAGGGTAGAGTGCTGGGGACAGAAGCCCATGCAGAATCCCACAGTGAATGGCAGGTGAAGATGTGAGAGCCCAGGGCATGGGTGACTCCTGCCAGTGGCTCATCCGTGTGGGGAGGGAGCCACGGGATGGGCTCCATGGGGGCCTGGGCAAGGGATGACCCGGTGAGGTGGGGGGGCCCCTTGAGTGCTTCATGGCCCGAGCTGAACGGGATTGTGCTTTAAGTAGACGCACGGAACCCTGGCCGAGTTGTATCTGAGACTTGCCAAAGACATCCATAAAATTCAGACCAATACACAGTCGGGGGAATGGGGCAAATGGATTATTTTGTAAGAAGTTTATAGTCCAAAGGTAAAATTGCCTCCGAGAGCTTCTGAAAGTAAAAAGTCAGGGCGAGTTGGTATTATTAAAATGAAATAACACAGGTCGGATTTTCGGTGTAATTTCAAAGGGTCAAGACTTTGGATTTAGTAAGCCTCTTGCATCTCACTAGGAATTTTTTTTTTTTTTTAACTTTGTTACTTCTTTTTGCTTCATATTAGCCATGAGCCCCTGGAATATCCTGGGCATATTTTAGGGGGGAAAGAAAAAGAGCATGGGGCAGCAAGGAATGGAGACGGTGGGAGCCTCTGGTAGCCTAGCCGTGGCGGAGTTGGACAGGTGCCATCTCTTTGGGTCAATACAAGAAGGATTTTGGAGACTCCTCTATCAAACTCACTTTGAAGACAGTGTAAGGCATGGCCTCTGTCCTGGTGATGTTCGTTCATATCTGAGGGGAGGCCTGGCAAAATGTTCACATTTAGGATGATTCACGTCACAGGGCTAAGACTAGTACCTGCCACAGGGTGGTGTAGGGGAGGGCAGAGGGGCTGGGAGGAGGCAGGAGGTACTGCAGAATGGGGTTGCCTGGGAATGCCGCATGGGGAGGATGGGAGCCTCATTCCGGGGGTGCGCCTTGCTCTTACAGGAAGGAGTCAGGCTGCAAAAGTTTAAGTGGATCTCTTAGGCTTTGTGGCAGCTTCGGGACTTGAACTCAGACCTCCCTTTCGAGAAAGCACATTTTGCTGTTGTAGAAGGGCCTCGAACCCCCACCTATGGTATGTTGGGCCTCTGCCTGGCATGTTTTCAGGCAGGGCGTGGTGGTATCTGTGACCGTAATTAATACTGGTGAAACACTTTGGTGTCTTAGTCCGTGCAGACGCAGCAGCCCAGCCCCCTGGGCCCTGGCCGAGGGGTGGGAGAGGGCAGCTCACCGGCCAGCCCCACTGAGTCACTCTCTGGCCTGGAGCCTGGTGGGGATTTCCACGCGGCCCGTGTTGTCTTCTCCTCGTTTCCTGTCGGGCTGTGACGCAGGCCGGCTGCCAGTGAGTGCTGGGGGGCACTCCCGACCCGGGCCGCTGCCAGCCTGCCTTGTGACCCTAGCTAGGTTCTGGGGACAGCTGTCTCCCACCGTGAGCGCGTCCCCGCCAGGGTGTGCCTGCTGGCTCTGTCCTGCCCGGGGCTGGGTGGGCAGCTCCCTGGAGGCCCCGGCGAGGCTGCAGCTGGGCTGGGGGTGGCTGCCCGTTAGGATGGAAGGTTTTGTTGAGGAGTGAGAGTTTGCTCATGGGGCAGTTCGTACTGGGGTGTCTAGGGTTATAAAAACCCAGGTTGGCCTAAAACGGCTCTCTCTGGATCTGCTGACAAGGGCATTTGTAAATAAAACAGGAGACTTTGAGCCATTTCGTTCATGCACTTAAAGGAATGACTCTAGCAGAATATCCCATCTCTTGAGGTCTTGCTAAAATGTCTGTGTATCTCTCTCTCTGCTTCTAGCGCCCCCATTTCTTGATGTGCTTTAAAAAACAAAACAAAACAAAAAAAAAACCTCCACTGGTAGGACTTCCACATCTTCATGGATTTTTTTCCCTCTAGGACTTGTTGTGCAAGGCAGTTTATAAATGTTATCTTACGTAGTTCTTATCACCACGGTAGAAAGCGGTGTTACGTAATCCTGCGGCCGCTACCCACACGGGGCTGTTTAAATTTCAGGTAGTTAAAATTTAGAATCCAGTTCCTCAGTCATATTAGCCACATTTCAGGTCCTCTGCAGCCACATGCGGCTAGTGGCTACCACGTGAGCCAACACAGAAGAGGTCATTTTCATCGTGACAGAAGGTTCTAGCACTGGTCTAAGGTCTGAACTCTACAGCTGAGGAAACAGAGTACCACAGAGGTTAAGTTGACTTGACCACTTACAGCCAGTAAATGGCAGAGCGAGAGTTAGGACCCAGATCTGCCTGATTCCAGAGTCCATCTGTCCGTCCATCCATTCATTCATTTATCAAAGCACATTTGTGATTAATATTGCAGTGGATTCATGTAGCAGTCCTTTGTCTAATGACCAAATGAGAGATTTTCACTTTACAAATAAGGAAACTGAAGGTTATACTTTTTTTTTTCCCTCTCTTTCTTAGAGAAGAGAAATTGATCTGGAAGCTTCAGGGGCCCTTCGGGTAGCCTGGAGGGTGCTGTGTGCGTCTGCTCTTCTGCCGTTTTCCCAGACCCCGTCTAGCTGGGGGTGGCTCGTTCCCGTTGGTGTCCTCATCAGGGTTTGGGAGTGAGTAAGCTAGCACTATTTTCCTCACAGTAATCCTTTGGCCTGTTTCCTGTTGGAGGATTTATGGATGTTGGTGATCTCTTGTGGGGGTGAGGGGGGTGCCTTTTGTTAAAGCCAAAAGAGGGCTCAGGAAATATATACTAGTTTCATAGCCAAAAATACTGACGTCCAGAGAGATGAGGAGACTTGAAGGGTCATGCAGGTAGCTAGGATTCTTAAACTTGTTTTCAAGGCAGGATTTATCTGATAATCTTAAAAAAGTAATCACTTCGTGGACCGGGAGAGTTTTTTCATGGAGAGAAAAACACTGCAGTGATGTTCCCCTGATCTGAGACCGTTCGGGAGGGTGGAGAAGCATGGGGCTTTAGGGTTATACGGACCAGGGTTCAAATCCTGGACCAGCAAATACTTGAACTTTCTGAGCATCTGTTTCTTCATCTCTAAAGTAGGGATGAAATAGCTCCCTGCATTTGTTTTAAAGATTAAATTGCAACACGTGTAAGAGGTTTACAATTCCAGGCATACTGTAAATGCTCATTAAACAGTTGCCATTCCCATTATGATGGTATCATCACCTCCTTCCAACACTCTGTTATAGCTTGGTGTCCCGTCCGTAAGGCACTCTGACCTATAGAATGCCACAAAGTTGGGAAATGGGATAAACTTATTTTGAAATAGTCTTTTAATTATATTTCTAAATGATACACTCAGTGTTTTTCTGCAACCCTCGGACTTCTTTTCAGGTGGAGGACCTCTAAATTTAAAGTGATGGGTCCAACTGCTAATCTGGAAAGTATAATCCCTACATCCCAGAGTGTCCAGAAAGTCTAGAAACAGGGAAAAGAGTGTATCCTGTTTACCAACTTTTCAGAGACCCCGCCGACTAAGACTGACAACAAATCCTTGGAAAATAGGTTGCTTTTATTTTAAGGCTTTTGTTCCTTTGGAGGGAGAAATTGCTGGTGGCTGTCCTGGGGTGTCTCGGCAACCCAGCCGACCGTCCACCTCGGCAGCTCACCCAGCTCGCTGACCTCTGCCATGGGAACTCCCTTCCTCATGTGGGCCCCAGGGGCTGGAGGCTCCTGGGTCTTTAGAAAAAGAATCTGTTATCTTTGGAGGAAACGGCTGAAGGTAAAGTTTCAGTTTAACTTCAGCCTTCAAATGTATTTGTCTAGGTGTGGCCTTGGAGCTCCTTGAAAAACCTCACAGTCTGGTGCCCAGAAGAGGATGCATCTGGAGGGGTTGGAAGGAAAGATGGGACGTGGGGGCAGCTAGGGGGAGGCTGGTGGCCAGAAGATGGCCCCAACCTTCGGGAATTTACCTGGGAGCTGGGCCTGGCCTTTCCAATTCAGAAACCTCTCTTTTTTTGGTCAGGCCCGGAGTCAGAACTCCCAGCTCCCACTAACCTGCAAGAAGCTGAAACACAAATCAAGCCACTAGTTTATTTGTTGGAAAGTATAACCACTGTGGGGTTATAACCAGGGCGTTCTCTCCTTGTGGGCACCCCACCCAGGAAGCCAAATGGTCAGAGGTGTGGGTGGGTCTGGATGGGGGTGGGGTGGGGGAGGGAACGCTGGGAAGCAAATGCCAGGAGCCCTAATGGTGGCTGGGCTCACGAGGGCCTGCGGGGCAGGGCCTCTCCCTGCTGGACAGGCTTGCACGGCCCTGCCCGCCTCACACCTTCTGACCCGCCTTCCTGCTACAGGGATTGAGACCTGCTGTAGCTGGAGATGTTGCTCATCTCTGCCTAGATCCACATGCTGTTTTCTAGTAGGATCGCCCTGCAGAGCATTTGCTTTTCACCTTCTCCGGTCCCAATGAACGCGTGAACCCCTGACCTCACCGTGACGCCCTGCGCCAGAAATCAGCCCTGCGACCTGGCCTCTTGCCTCCCGGCATCAACAAAGGCCGTGGGGACAGGATGATCTGAATTAACCACTTTTTCATCTTCCCCGGGCCTTTTCGCTTTAATAGCTCAACAGAGAGACATCTGCGATGGCTGGCGTCCAGAGTGCGTGGTATTTATTTTTGATTTGAAATATGAAAAGCATTTTTTTTTTTTTTTTATAAGACAACTGACTCTCTGAGTCATGCCCAGGGGAGCAAACAGCCTGAAATGTGAGCTGGTGCCTCGCATAACAGGAGAGGCTGCTGAGCTAACTGGCGCTGGGGTTAGGTCACTGCTGGATGAAGCGCGCTTGACCCCAAGAGCAACCCGTGGGCTCGAGCCGCGGGCCAGGGGGTCATCTCTCACAGCCGCTCGCCTAACCAGAGAGCCCACACGCTGGGTTCGCACAGGATGGGCCAACTGCATGGAAACCCACACAGCCCGGCCCTTGTTGAGCAACCACGCTTGAGTAAGAGTTCTCTTCCTTGGCTCGGTGGGTTCCATGTGGGGGTGTTTGTCGCTGAGCAGTTGCACATTTGACAGGAGCCCCTGGGTCCCTGGGGCTCGCTTGCTGGTCCTCTTCTGCATCCTCTCTTAGGGGGAGTGAGATCTAAGAATGTACACAACTCCGCTTTGTTCAGCCCTTGACGGTTTACCTTCCCAGCCTTCTTCGTGTCTCAGCGCCGCCCTGCGAGGTAGCCCAGGCCCCTGTCACAATGCTCTTTTTAAGGATGAGGAGGTTGAGGCGCGCGTGGTCATTCTTGTCCCCTGGGCTCCGTGGGGCAGAGCGAGGCCAGAGCCTGGGGCCTCCCCCCTCCTGGCCCGCTACTGAAGATGTGAGTTTCCTGCCTTCTCCCTCCACTTCTAATGGGACCCCTGGGGTACCGTATGGGAATATGTATTTTAAACGTGCTTCGTGGTGATTCTTACGGACCTTCATGCTAAAGCGGCCCTGCTTAAACCTCCTACCTCAGACCCCTATGACCTCCTGGAATGATCTTGTGTGTTTAGGGCCAGTCTCCCCATATGGAACACCAGGTCCCCAAGGACAGGGACCTTCCTTGTCCTGTCCATGGCTGTATCCCCGTGTCCTCTGTCCTGCTGTCCGGGACAGTGCCTGGCACATAGTAGGCCCTCAGTAAATATTTGCTGGGTGCATGAGTGTTCTCCTCAGCTCCATGGTTAGTGTGGGAGAGTGGACAATGGAGTCTCGCGGGGCTGGGGCGAGTCTCCCTTCTGGGTAAGTTCGTGAGATTTGTGCAGCTTTGCTGCGTGTCCGTTTCTCCCTCCGAGGAATGGGGGGGGGCGAGGGTAAGATGAACACTCCCGGCAGACAGTGGGGTGTCCCTGCACAGGGTGGGGGGAGGGCAGATCACGTGCTGTGGCTCCCTGGTGTCTTGGCATGAGCAGCGGGGTCATCATAGTGGTCACTTTTTCCACTGCCTTCAAACGGGACCCATTTAGCCCGCAGACAGACAAGGTGTAGGGCCGGACTCTGTGCCACGGGCTAAACACTGGCCACCTCGGGCCTCAAATCAGGACCAGACACCAGCACAAACCCCGGTGGCTCAAACCTAGAGCCAGGCTCATGAATGCATGAGTAAATATTTACCCTGTCTGAGGTCAAATGTGACCTGTCTACCAGGAGTTCTGTTTTTCTCTTTCTCCTCCCTCTCTCCTGCCATCCCTCCCCCTTTTTAAAAAAGGAAACCGAGAGGTTGAGAGGTTAAGTGACCGGCTTGACACAGCCAACCATCGGAATGTCCTCCAGTCTTGTCTGAGCCCTGCTCCTCATGCAGGCGCATCCTCCTCCTGGAAGCCTTCCCGAATTGACTGCCCCCCTCCTCCCTTCCCTGAGCCTGACCTGCAGATAGCCTTCACACCGTGATGGCACAGGGTAGGCCAGAGAGGACCGTCACTCCTCCTCCGTCCCCTTCAGGACTCATTTGGCAGGTAGTCGGGGGCAGCTTGCGCCCGGTGCTCTCATCGCCCCGTCCTCTGTACCCCATCCTGTGAGTTACTTAAGACACAGGGCTGTGCCTTCTGTTCCCTTACGGGGTTCACTTATACATCCATCTCCTCACCCACTCATCCAACAACACACTTACGGGCAGCCTGTTCAGCGTCCAGCTCAGGGCCTTTCCTCACCAGGGGCTACAGAAGCCTCTGCCTGGGCCGGAGTGGACGGCCGGAGCCCAGAGGACACTGTGGGCTGAGAGTGGCGGGGAGGTGGTTTTTATACAAATTTTTTTTTTAAAGAGTGAGCGAGAGAGCGAGAGAGAGCGCGCACAAGCAGTGGGGAGGAGCAGAGGGAGAGGGAGAAGCAGGCTCCCTGCTGAGCAGGGAGCTCAACGTGGGGCTCTATCCCAGGACCCTGGGATCATGACCTGAACTGTAGGCAGACGCTTAACCCAGTGAATCACCCAGGCGCCCCAAGGAGGTGGTCTTTAATGGAGTCGGGAGGAGTTGAGCTTCTGCAACTCGGGAACACTCAGCCTTATCAGGCCCTTTGCTGTTCACTGGATCTTTATGTCTGCAGGTTCCTGCCTGTACCCAGGCCAGGAAGTTCACAGGCATAAAACAGAATCCACCTTCTCTACCACTCAGCCTTTTAAAAATGTGACTAATTGTGAGCTAACCGAGCCTGGGCCAGACGTGGACATGGTTATACATGGACTCGGTTTGGTGGTGTGTCATTTCTGACTTGCTGGGAAAGTCTTTGGCAGTAGGGGTGGGGATGGGAAACAGAACATTGCTGGGGCTAGAGGTCTTCTAGGATGTGCATGATTTCCCGGCCTCACACAGACAAGGAGTGTGGATCATGTGCTCATTTCATGGACAATGACGAGGAGCCTAGACTTAAGGTTGGGCTCCCAGCTGACCCTGAGCGTCCAGTGGCCTCGGGCAAATCACTCAACCTTTCTGTGCCTCAGTTTCCTTACCTATAAAATATGGGGAGTAGAATTAACTGCCTGGGTTCTCTGAAGAATTAAATGAGCCAGTGTATGCTTTTCACACATCGACCTGGTTCCTGGTGCAGAGTGACCATGTGATCACTTCTAAAATCTTAAAGCTCCCTGAGAGTATTTTGGTGTGCACTGTGTGTTAAATGCTAGGAGAAAAAAAAGTAAGAGCAAACAGGGGTCCTCCCTCTAGAAGGAATCCGTGTTTGTGGGGAGAGAATAGGGTCTATAACAATAACTATCGATTGATTACTGTCCTAGAGCAGTGCCGTGTTATAGAAATATAATTGAGCGAATGCGCAACTGGAAATCTTCTTGTAGCTGTGCGTAGAAAGAAAAAGGTGAAATTAACTTCCAGTAGTATTTTATTTAATGCAGTATATGTCAAAAATCCTTCATTTCAGCATGTGCTCAGTATAAAACCTGTGAATGAGCTATCTGATGTTCTTTTTTAAAACTCTCCTAAGCCTCTGACGTTAATGTGTTCCCACACTCGGAGCACATCTCGTTTTGGACCGTCCACGTTTCGAGTGTTCCGTGGCCACCTGTGGCTGGCAGCCATCATCATGGACAGCATAGCTCTAGGATGTGTTTGTTAGGTCCGCTAATGTCACCGGCATTTTGGAGGGAGAAGGTGCGCCCACGGTGGCCATGACTTGCTCAATTCCAGTGCCAGTGAGGGAGCAGAGTGGGGCGATAGTCAGGTCTTCTCTCCACTAAGGAGCAGAACGACTTGCATTTGCTGAGCGTCTGCTGTGTCCCAGGCCCTGTGCTAGACTCCCTACCTTTGTTATGCCATTTAAGCCTCAAAGCAGTCTTGTGTGGTCGGTATCAGATGCGTTTTACAAATGAGGGAGGAAACAGGCTCAGGGAGGCCAAGCAACTTACCCGAGGTCATGGTCAGAGGTGGAGTTGGAATTTGGGCCTGCTGACTTCAGAGCCTTCCATTCACCGGTCCTCCTCCCCCTCCTCAGAGAGCGGAGAACTTGCACACTGCATGATATGTAGGCTGAGTACTCCAGGAGAGCACAGAGGCCCAGGAGGGGCACCGAGGCTGGCCTGTTCAGCAGGGGCTTCAGGATGCCTGTTCAGAAGGCCTGGGCCTGCTTTGGTTGAAGTGATATGTGTAAAAGCAGCATTCTTTCTAATTCTTTCCAACAGGTTCTGCTGGAAAGGCACCCTGTTCCGCTGTTGGGGGCAGGGCTGGTGACAGTTAGTGGGTGGGATGTGGCAAGCTGGTGATGGGCAGCTGTGGCAGAAGCCAGCGAGCTGGGCCCTGCTCTCCCTACCAGCTGAGAACGCCATGCACTTCATGAGCCTCCAAGCAGCCTGGGGAGCTCCCAAGAATTCGGGGAGGCTGGTGTTGAGTAAGTTTTGGAAGGCATGTGTGCGTTCATGCAGTTACTCGCTCGTTTACCAAATATTTACTGAATATATGCTTTGGGCAAGAATTATTGGGTGTTATCTTGTGATGCTCCCTTTACCTCTGAGGATCCTGGTCATCAGCATGGGGGGACCTCACAGCGGCCCTCGGAAGCACTCACATTATCCCCACTGCCCAGTGCAGGACGGTGAGGCTCAGAGTGCAGATCTCTATGAAGGCTGCTGAACGGAAGATAGAAGCCCTCAGAACTAAGGGGTTTGGATTCATGCGTCCATCTGTCTGCCTGTCTATCTACCCCAGTAGTCAGGCATCGAGCTCCTTCTATTTGTCAGGCATTGAGCTCCATGCTCTGATTTTTGTTTTTAAGTGTGCTTGTTTGGTTTTATTTTCAATCACAGCAATCACAGTGACTGGGTGTTGAATGATGGCTGATGTCTGGTGTGTACCGGGAACTGGGGAGTCCTCCCAGGCCTGTTGTAAAGAGGGGGAAACCAAGGCACAGAGACGATACTTTCTGAAGTCCCCCGACTCTTCAGAGTCCCACAACTCTCCATAGCCACTTGACTGCTTCTCTGTCACTGGGGTCCCGTACTGGTCCTGACGTGAAGCCCCACTTGCCGGTATTTCTTGTGAAGCCTTGTCTAGTCGTCAGGTTTACCAACCGTAAGGTGGGGACAGGGCCAGCCGGTCCACCCTCCTCAGAAACTAGCCTGCCCAGGAGATGATGTTTCTTTGGGACTCCTATCTGGCTTAGAATGCTGTATTCGTGTGAGAGAGATCAAGCGTGTGTGCCCCCTCAGCATATCTCTCCACCTCTGATCTGCCCCTCTTCCCTTGTTAGGCAGGGCATGCATGGAGTGTGCTCCTCCCTAAACTGGGGGCACCTGGAGCTGTCCTCTTCCTTGGAACTGACAGCCTAAGCAGACCTGCAGAGAACCCAGTCCACACTGATGGCTGCCTGAGAGATCCTATACTTTAGAGACATGGGACTTCGTGACACAAAGTGATCTTGGAGAATAACTAGCAAGCTGTTGACTTTATAGAGGGGGAAACCAAGTCCTAGAGAGATCAGCCATAGGGACTGATGTAGGTACATGAGAATGCATCTCCTCTCAGTGTCTGAATGGCAAGTTCCCATGCTGGGAGCCTCAGCCTGACCCTTACCGTACCTTACAGAAAGTGGCATGCTTAGAATTTAGCACTTGCTAGGTAAACGCCTCTGTCCCCACCACCCTTGCCAGGGGGCTTGGAGAGGACCCACCTCACTGTTTGCCCTTGTCTGAGATGGAAAATCAAGGGGGCATGCACAGTGCATGGTGTTTGGGCCCCCTTGGGAATCCCTCCATAGGCAAGATGGAGCTAGACCAGGGTGGGCACCTGATGCCTCCCATGGGGGGCCGAGGGGACAGGACCCCCAAGCCTAGCCTTCTGATCCAAGAGGCAGGGGTTCCAAGGCTCTGGAATAGGAGGAATGAGAGGGAAAGAGCACTGGGTAGAAGGTCTGGGTTCAGGTCCCTGCACCTGCGCTTATTAGCTGCATGACCTCTGAGTTCCCATTTCCGCACTGAGGAGGATGAACTTTCGAGTAGGTTTGGGTTGTTGTCTTTGCAGAAGTAGCACATGCATCGGATGAGGAGCCATGCCTCCCAGTACTGAATAACCGGGAAGCGTGGCTTCGATGTAAGGCGGGCTTGTTATCATCTGCGAGCTGCCGACACCCTCCACTCGTCACCCTAAGGCAGTGTCCTGTACTTTTCCTTCTAATAAACTCCTCGAGTTGAGCAGAAATCCACTTGCCTGTAAGCTCTCCACCCTTCAGGACAGCCCACTATTAAGTCTTCTGCCCTTTAGGATATTCTGCCCTGTCCACCCGGACTTCTCTCCTCCCTGCAAAGCATCGCCCGCGTCTTCATCTGCTCCTCCTTTGACCCCTGTTCTGCGCCTCCTCACCCTCCTGGTCACTCCCTCGGAACCCTCGTCCAGCTTGCTTATGGCCTACCTAGTGTCACATGCAGGACACAATGCAGTAGCCCCGTCAAAGTGGCAGAGACCAGGGCCTGCCTGCTGTGGGGGCACTGCCCCCTCTCGGGGCAGGTCGCCGTGACAGTCTGATTTTTTGGAAGGGTGAACTTGACTGCATTTGCTGAGCTGCTGGTGGGGATGTGAAAAGCCCTCCCGGACCTGTAACCCGTGTTCTTGCCCGAGGAAAACCATGTCCCCTTTGGCCCGTTTGCGTACTTCCCGGCTTACAGTGCTAATCTTCCACACTGTCACATAAGTTTGCCCCAGATGCCAATATATATTGCTTTTTCCTTTTCTTTTCTTCTTTTTTTTTTTTTTAGAAAAACTTAATTGGAATTTTTAATGTATTTTGGGGGGGGGGGGTGGGCTGAGTTTCCGTTCGCCTCTAAAAACAATGAGAAGGAAAACAAAGTATGATCTTACTGCCAGAAATTATGGAGCCAAATCTGAAATTAATTTACAGAGTCATTAGTATTTTCCATTTGTGAACCCAAAAGTGAATGTAAGTGCAGTTCCTTGTAATTAACTACAAATTAGAACCGGGTTGGGAGGACTTTTCAGGGCCCAACTCACAAACCCTAGCAGAAGCAGATGGGTGTGTGTGTCGGGTGGGGGGGCGGCACCCAAGAGTGGCTTTGGTTTTCACTCAAGTCTGTGATTTCGGGAAAGTAAGACTGACTCAAATATTCCCCGGAAGAAAGTACTTTTCCAACAATCTGAAAACTGGCAGGGACTTCAGAATGATCTGTTCTAACCTTGGTTTCTGAATGAGGCAACCGAGAGTGTAAGCGACTTGCCTGAAGTCACACAGCAGGAAGGCCCGAGCTGGGACCAGAGCCCGTGAGCTGACGCTCCGGCCGCCACTGACTCCCCCCGCTTCCCAGGTGCTGGTCAGCTTGAGCCTTTCACTCAGTTGAGCCCTGAGATGAGCTCATGCCCCAAGCGGTGCTCCCCGTGAGACTGGAGGTGATCCGGTCCGAGTCCCCCTCTGCTGGTGCTTACCGCGTGGCACACTTTACGGAGCCTGGTTATTCGCCAGGCTCACCCCCAGCCGCGCCCCAGAGCTGCACACGGAGGATGTGCTGTTGTGTGAGGAGAGTTGGCCTGTGGTTAATTAGCAGGGAATATGTGTCAGTGTGGAGCTGTTTGCAGCGGGAGCTCTTCCTGAGGCTCCCTCCGCCAGATGAGCCGGGGCTTTGAGATGCCGTCGGGCCGTCGGAGGCCTTTTGTGAAATGCTCTTCCCCCGACCCACAGGAGGTGAAGCCCCGTGATGTCCTCTCCCCCACTCGTGTGCGTGTGTTACACGCAGAGACCTGGAACTGGCAGAACATTCTGCAAAGCCCCTGTGGGAGTTCCCGGCCCTGCTCCATCGTTTTCCTCACGAACAGGATTTCTTCAAGGGCTGGGAGGAACCCTTCCTTCAAGTGGCACAGCTCTGTCTCCTGGGTGGACACTTAACCCCAGCCCAGCCTCTGGGGCTTCCTTCACTCGCCCTGTGATGCCAGGTGCCGTGGGGAGGGGTGAAGTTACTAACGGCACGACCCCTCCCGTCGAAAAGTCTGAAGTCCAGGGCTTGAGAAAAACCGTCTTTCCGTGCGGGTGTTAAGGACCATGATAGCGATGGTAAATATTGGCACAGGACGGTGCCAGGCCCTGTTCTAAGAGCATTTCCTACTCCCGCTGACCACGGGAGGTGGGGCCACACCTCTTTTCTTTTACAGATGAGGAAACCGAAGACTGTAGAGGCCAAGTTGAATGGGGTAGTGAGACAGGAAGGGCCTGGAGGGAGCCCAAGCCGTCCGCCCTTCAGACCCTCCCAGGGTCCTGCCGGGGGAGATGCGTGCCGGGTGGTCCTGTCTTGGGAGAGCGGCGTGTAAGCTGGGGAGGTGCCAGGAACAGAGCTGGCCTGGTTCTGGAAGGGCAGGGAGAGATGGCAGGGAAGGGCTGTGTTTGGGAAGGCTCCTTGTCTGTCCCAAGGGCTGGCCGTCCGGGTTCTGGCCGTCCCACGGAACACTGTGAGGGGGGCAGGAGGGGGTGGGGAGAGGAGAGTGGGTGGCTCTGGTGAGTCCCTCTCACCGGGGGCCCCCTCCCTGTGCCAGAAGTCCGGAGGCAGCCCCGGGCCAGCCTACAGCCTCTCAACCACTGGGGCCTCTGTAACCTTTGCCCTTCAGAAGCTCCCTTCCCCCCCCGGGAAAAGGAGGGGTCACAGCACCCTTCTTCACAGTCAAGATGAGATGAGCTGATACTGGTACTAAGTAGGCCCTCTTTAAATAATAGTTTTCTTTTTCCCTTCCACTCATTTGTTTTTTTAAAAAAAAACCTTTTTTCCCCCCTATGATAACAAAAATTTTAGAAGACAAAGACAAGTTAATGTGTTGCTGTGTATAGTCTCAGGCCAAGAATGTCCTAAGTGTTTACATACCACAGGACGGTGAACTTGGATTTTCTCAGCTGGGTCTGTGCTAGTCGGAAGTCCTCTCCAAGACACCAGGAGCAATTCCCGGCCTTGGTCTATTGTGGTTGGGGTTTTGTGTGGGTACTTTCATTGTAGCCTACGGATGTGAAACATTCAAGTTACAGGTAAATTAGAACTTGCCCACTTTCCACTGGAGTTAACAAATGTCAGTGTTTTTCCATATTGACTTCAGATATCTGTTATGTCTTATTTCTTTACTAAGAAAAATAAGACTCTGCTGAAGGCCTCCTGTTACCCCTGCTCTCTTCCTATTTGTCTTCCTCCCTCCTCACAGGTATTTACTCTCCTGAAATTGGTGTGTGTCCTTCCCAGCCAGGATTTTGTAGCCTACTGTTTACAAAGTCCAGTTACCCCCTTTGGAATGTGTTTGAACCACCAAAGCAAATGATCACTATTTGGGAAGAAGAAGCGTGAATACCCAAGGCCAGGGGAATGTGACTTCTGAGAAAATAAACCCACTTGTTCCCAAATTGAAATTCCAAAATTATGCATCCACTGCCTTTGACTTAAAACTTGACCCCACCCCCATGCTTAATTATCAGTTTGAGCTTGTGCCATCCTGAGCTCCCAGGGTCATCAGGACCTTTCATGGGAGTAAATACATGCCAGAATCAGTTATTCTTAGAGCAGGTGTTTTGGCTTTTTTCTGTAATGCTTCCCCACCTCCCCTCCCCACCCCTCCCCCCACCTTGGTCACAACTGTAACATAGGCTTACTGTAGAGAATTTGGAACATACAGAGGAGTAACGATTAAAATCCTTCACTGCCCTCCTACCATGAGCTCCACCCCAACAGAGGTACCCCCCAACCTCTCCCCAGTATGGGGAACTGGAAGTCACTGGGCCTTCCAAGGGGGGCCAGCCCCATGGTCTCTTAGGGTTTCCTAGCCAGCAGGCCCTCAGCCTGTGTGTGTGTCCCCAAGATAAGAGAGCTAGTCACCCGCCCAGGGTCAGGTCAGTGCACTGCTGGGACCAGAAGGCCATCTCCTGGTGGCTGAAGGCGTTTTTGCTACCATGTCTACTCTTCATGCTGGGGTCTAATCCTCCAGCATGGTGGTCCGTGGCTCCCCCATCCAGGCACGGTGACAAGTGCCCACCAGAGGGGAGGGAGGGGTCCTGCTTCCTCTTCAGGGAAACTAGGAGGCGTTCTCCTGGGCTTGACCTTTGACATCTCTCCTGAAAAGGTCTCGGACATTTCTCGTTTTACCATTTTCAACTGACTGCAAGTCACTTTAATATCTTAGCCCTTTTGTGTGTACCACAGTGAAACTGTGCCAGAATTCTTCCTTTTGTTTGTTTAAGCTGAAATTATTTTCGTTAGCATCCGTTCGTTTCCATGTGCATTTCACAACAAAACTTTCTTCTCTTTTTGTTTGCTCTCTTATTGGTACTGATTTTAATGTATGCCATTTTGGATTTTCTCTCTTTCTTTTTCTTTCTTTCTTGTTTTGTTTTGTTTTGTTTTGCCACCAAGTCCAATTTTCCTGGGGAAAATGTTTCATGATTTGAGTTATTGAATTTTTTTCATCAGTTTTTAGTCAATGACTTTCACTGCCTGCACTTTTAGCTACTTTCACTTTTATGTTGAGCTTTTTTTCTCTGAGCTTTGTTTTTTTTCCCCGGGTGGATTTTGCAGTTTTTCATTGTGACCAACAAGATAGGCTTCTTCAATCCACTTTGTATCTCCAGCAAATGTTTCGGGTGTGTGATATTAGCCATTACCAGTTTTGTTTGGGGTGATTTCTGTCCAGTCACATTTTTCTTGGTAATCTGGCCACAATGCCCGTGGGGACCAGAATGATGGGTCAAAATGTCTTGCTTCTTCACGAGTCTGGAACAAGCTTGTGAAGTATGATTCTCCCCTCGGATTTCTCCTTTCTGGGAGCTAGCGCTTTCTTCTTCGTGACAGAGAAAATGGGAGCTCTCGGGAAGTCAGACCTCTCCTAGGAAGGGCTGTGTTGTCTGTCGTCAGATTCCCCGCCTTCCACCCCGTGACCTCCCAAATTCGCACTTGGTGCCTGCAGCCTGGAAGGGGCAGCTCCGGGCCCGCCAGGCCAGGAAGCCCCGTGGATGGGAACCAGTGTGCTCTCCAGTGTGGGCTGGCCTCCCTGTTGGTCCACGGGGTTGCTGGCCAGAGATCTGTCGAAGACCTTCAGGCTTCATCCTGCTCCGGGTGGGGATGTGGATGCTTGGGGTGTTAGGAAACCACCGTTGCCGTAGGAAACCCCCTGGGTGAGTGAGGCCGAGTTGTTACTCACGGCCCTCTGCTCTGTTCCGGTCCCCGCATGACATCAGGGCCGGGCCTGCCATTGCAGCAGACTGGCAGGGTTGCTGTTCCTTCTTTCCAGTCATGGCCTCACTGAGCGGCTCCCTGGGACAATTGCACCCAAGGGAAGCGAACTCATCTGCGTAAGGAAACACTCACCTCCCCTCAGAGGAAAAGCCCCCGCTCACCCTCTCCGGGCAGTTAGAATGGTGCTGTGTGGGTCAGGGTTTTTTGGGTTTTTTTGTTGTTGTTATTCCTCCGTTTGTCCGTCCTTTGATTTTTTTTTTTTGCTGTCTCCTTCAATTAGGCCTGTGACTGTTTTCAGATGGCTATTTGTATATACAAGTCCTGTCAGGCATCATAATTTGTGTTTGTCTAGATCAATAAAAGCAGCCCTGGCCAAAGCCAGCTGAGAATGTATAAATACCCTTCGACTCCTCCCTTCCCTTGCAAGATGGTTAAAAACTCCATCCCGTTAACCCTCCAAATCAAAGCTGTTGGTTGACTCGATCGGGAAAGATGTAACATATCATTTCTTTTGATGTGTTTTCTCTTTATCCTTTTTGTGGAAGTATAATCCGTGTTTAAACAACTGTGGCCGATTGCCCACTTCAAAGCAGAAGCCCTTCACGGGGCCTATTTACAGAGTTACCTTTGAGAGATCCGAGTGTCAGGAACCCATTTAGACAGAAATGTGTCTTCTGTGAGCTCTCCCACCGCCCAGTAGAGTGGGCTTGGTCTTATCTGAGACCGATACCAAAGGAAGCCTGGAAACAGATTCTTGTGATATTCTCACTTCGGAAGAAAAGAAGATCTAACTTCTAAATCTAAATTCACGTTGTACCTTAAGGACTTTAAGAACCAGGTTTTCTTCTGTCTGCTCACATTAGGGGGAAAAATAAGCCTCACATGCCCCCAGGATATCTAGTTATGTCAGGTTTTTCTATAAAATGTCAAGATTTATTATGGGGAGGGGGCTGTTCTGCTAGCTTTCTCCCTCAGTGAAATCATTCAGGCCCTGGCCTTTAACCCTTTAAAGACGGGGCAGGGAATGCTTTGATTTTAGGGTTAAATGTAAAGCCTCCGTGTTAGCCCAGGCTGGAATTCAGGTGCATTGGGAAATCCTCAGGAATGCAGCAGCACCAGCAGGTCCCAGCTGGCTGGGTCTTAGTGTTTGGTATGAAAGGCAGCTCACATTACCTGCTTTTCCTGTCCCAGTGCCTTCCTCAGGCATCCCTTCTAAAGCGAGGTACTCCCGGGCTACACTAAAAGGCCCCCCAAAATGTTGGGGAACTAGATTTTTTTTTTGAACCCTGACCCAACTTAACTCAAGGTTGGGGAAGTCTGTCTGTCTGCAGGCACAGGGTAAACTGTGTGCTTGGCCCTGACAAGTCAGTGGGTTTGATCCAAGAGGGTGCAAGGTTCTGGAAGGGACAATAAATATGAATGGATGACTTGTCTCTTCATAAAAGCTACCATCCTCTCTTCTTCTTTAGTGCCCCACTCCTGAAAGTGGGGGGGAACGGTGTGGTGGCCTTAGCTCTCCCTTTGACTTCAGGCAAGAGGAATGGTTTCCAGAGGTGGGATTGGTAATTAGACTCCTTTCTTTCTCTTTTCTCCTGTCTTCTTCCTATTCTTCTTCTTGACCTCTGCCCACCCCAAGGGCACTGGCCCTCCCTCCACAGCCTCCCCTGGCACTCCGTGGGGCTGACCACTGCCACAGTGGTCGAGAGAGCCATCAGGAAGCTCCGCGTGAGCTCCGCAGGGGGTTTGAAGGTGGCCTGGTTTGTGGCGTGAACTCTACCGGAAGCTTGAAATCTTCAGGGTAGGAAGCTGTGTAGAGAGCAAGTGGCCTTCCTTCCGAGGGCTCTGGGTACAGAATCCTCGAGGTGAGCCAGACTGGTGTAGAGCTGGTGGAGGCCCAGGGCAGCCGTATAACTTGCTACCCCAGCCTGGCCTCTGGGAGTGAAGGGGGACGCTGTCACTCATGACACCAGCACCGTAGGTGTGAATGGAGCTGTCCCAAGCAAACGGGCGTGCGGTTGGCCCGCAGAGGCCAGTTGCTGTCCTTCCAGGTTCCATTTTGTTTGATGAGGAGTGATGCTTCCAGTGCTCAGGAGGACAGGCAGAGAGCAGGAAATGGTGCCTGGCGTGACAAGACGGAGCAGGACGGAGCCTTCACTTCCAGTCACTGGGGGCTTTGGTGACCCAGCATCAGCCAGTGGCCAAGCGTTCCCAGATCTTCTGATTTTTTTTTCCCCCAGAGATGCCCCAGATCTACATTTACATATGAAACCTCCCAGCTTTGAAAAGATGGCAACTAATGAAAACATCTTAAAAACACGGTGCAGGGCGCCTGGGTGGCTCAGTTGGTTAAGCGACTGCCTTCGGCTCAGGTCATGATCCTGGAGTCCCTGGATCGAGTCCCGCATCGGGCTCCCTGCTCGGCAGGGAGCCTGCTTCTCCCTATGACCCTCACCCCTCTCATGTGCTTTCTCTCTCTGTCTCAAATAAATAAATAAAATCTTTAAAAAAAAAAAAAATAAATAAATAAAAAATAAAAATAAAAATAAAAAAAAATAAAAATAAAAATAAAAACACGGTGCAGGCCAAGCGCAACATCTGTAGGCTGCCGCCTGTTTGTGACCTCCGGCCTAGACCAATGAACTGGTGGTGGTCTTCTGTGTCTCTGAATTCCGGCCACGGGAAGTTTCTTATGGAAATTGCCCAGATTGGCCACAAGCGAGGTGGGGAAGAGGGGAGGGGAGCCTGACTTGGCTTCCGCTGAGCATTTCATTTGCACGGTAAATATTTATTGAGCACCTGTTATGCTCAGAGCACTTTCTCTGTTAGGCTGTATTCTCTGTTTAATGTTTGGGGATGAGCGGTGTCTTACTCATGCCGATGGATTCTGTATCACGCACTGTTGTGATTCCATGCCTCTCCCCCTGAGATTAGAACCGGGATGAATGCGAATTTAACACAGGAGGAGAGGGTCCACATCTAAGGAAAGAACTGGAGATGTAGAAGCTGGAGCAAAGGGATCCCAGCCAGGGGACACTTGTTCTGCGTGGTCCTGGAAGGTCATACTAGGACCGGGAGGCATAAGTCACTGAGGAGCAGACCGTGTTCGGTGTTGTACATGGCGGAACTTTCTGATGGAGCTCTGCATCCTGTGCTTGTGGGGTTAGAGAACCTCTCAGCTGGCCTTTCATTGCCAGAAAGTCTGATGTCTTGAGACTACCTGCTGCATACCCCTAAACTCCTGGACCTCATCCCCTTTCTGGTTTGTGGCTCTTATGTCTGATGGATGCCCAGCAGGTACCGACTTATTTCTACCCCCTGACAGATGAATTTGCGGCCAGGAGCCCCCCAGAAAAGACAGTTGAGCTCTGACTGAAAAAAGACTGTTCGCCCGGGAGTGGGGGGTTGGGGGGAGGTAGCAGCTCTTGGAGAGTCTGCCCTTGGTGTTGTGGAAACATCACTCACATTTTCCAGTCTCCTGCACTGTGAATTTCAAATTGGGGATAATAGCGACTGCTAGGATAATCTGAGGCAACTAAGGCACAGAGAGCTTAAGTAACTTGCTCAAAGCCACACAGCTGGGCAGTGAGAAGCCAGGTCCTAGACCAGGTAATCAGCTTCCACTGCTCTCTTACCCTGTGTGCTAACCTATTCGATTTTTTCATTTCCTTTTGTGTGTTCATTCTTCCATGTGTCTTTTTTCCCCATTGTTTCAGGACGATCAGCATTCAAATGTTTAATAGCTAGGGGTGTTTTTTTGCCCTGTGTACTTGGCCAGAAGTAGGAATTCATCACCATCTGTGAACGTTTACTGAGCCTCCATGGTTTGCGTGGAATTGTACTAGAAACACTCGACCCCGGGGCTGGGTTGGCAATAAACTAGGTCTTTCTGCAGAATTTGAGGACAAATCACCAATGGGTTGGAAGGCATTTCCTTCAGGACTGGTGACACCCTATTTTCACCTTGTTAATGCTGCCCCCCACTTTTGCTTCCCCCCACCCCCCTGGGTCAGTCTTGAGTATGTTCAGTTCTTTTTCTGTTCTGTGTCCCAGATAAGAGGCTTCTAAATGATGTTCCCTGATGTGCACCCCTCCAACCCCCAAATCTCAGGCTTCTTGGTGGACCGAGAATTAGACATCTGGCTTGTTTTGGAATAGGAGGCTGGGATAAGGGAGTCCAGAGGCCTGAGTGAATGTAGAGGCCGCCGGCGTCTGAAGACCTTTGCAAACCACCGTGCTAAATAACAGCAAAGCTATAGGGACTTCAAATTGTAAAGGCAGTTTTTGCAAGAGCTTACACAATAGCCTTGCGACGCTCGTGAAAAGGCCCATGTGGCTCATCGGATGGGCCTGCCATGTTGATCTGGAACCTGGGGACATGAACCCATGTGCAGGAGAGAGCTCAGCATCTGGCACACTCAGCAGTTTTCTCCTGCGCCTCAACAACCTGCTCATTCTCCCTGGCACATCCCTTTACTCACCGGATGGTTCCTGGCCAGACCAGACCTCCAGGCAGAACAGCCAGGTCTCTGGGCCCCAGCCCCCGCACCCCTGCAGAAGGGGCGAGGGTCTCTGGGTACGACTGATTCTCTAATGCCAACCTGAAATTTGGTGCCCTTCGGGGCTTTCCATTGGTGAACAGTTGTTAGGAGCAGTGTCAGCCCAGAGTGGTACTTTTCACATCAACTAAGGAATCTGCATACGTTTGCACGGGAGTAATGGAGTAGTTGAGACACTGAAGTAGCAGATAGGCCATAACTCCTTTCTCAGTGAGATCTTTAGCGTGTATGGCTGTCACACTTTTATAGATCGCCCGAGGCGATCACCGATCTTTCTGTCACTGTACATTACTTTTAATTTCCTAAAATTTTAACTGACGGAATTGTATGAGATGTATTCTTTTCTTGGGGAGGGATCTGCTTTCTTTCACATAGCATCGTTATTTTCAGATTCCTCCGTGTTTTTGCCTGTCACAAGCGTGAATTCCTTTATACGGCCAGGTGATATTTCATTGTACAGATGAAAACAAGAGTTTTGATCTTAATGTTTGAATAAGCAAAGAATTTCAGCTAAGACTATCAGAAGTAAACGATAATAATGTGTATGCTTGTGTTTTGTTTTTGTTTTTCAAGTTTCTGATGGAGGAGTATTGTTGTATTAAGTATGCTTTGGAAGTTCCAAGTATTTGTACGGAATTCCTTTGGCCCTGAATTTTCGCTTAATTCACTAACCCCGTCAGGATTTACTGATGACGGAGCGGGACTTGGAGAGCACAGAAGGACTTCATGTCACGGCCAGGAGCGGCCTCACTTTTGAGGTCCCATCAACAGTTAGTGGCCACACATCCTATGCGTGGTGGGCCCGCCGTGCTTGCAGCCTCGGGACTGGGCCAGATTTGCAGAAAGTTTGAAGAGTTGCCTTCCACGGTCTTCTAAGGGCCTGACCTCGTCCTCTAGCTCTATAGAACCTTACAGTGGAGGGGCCTTCCCTGCCCTCAGTTCTTCTGTGGTCGGGCATTTGTGATTTCTGCAACTCCGTGGTTCCTGCCCAGAGCATCGCGTGTGTGAGAGGGGGTGGAGTGCAGGCAGGAAGTCCATTCCGGGATTCCCTCATCCTCACAGAGCCGCCGGCCCTCGTGGGGGCGGGAGTGCACCATGGCAGCTGTGTTCCCCCAGCACAACCTTGTTTGGGCATTTGGGCAGCCCCCAACAGGTGCCGGAGCAGAACAGTGTTTCTGGGGAGTTGGAAGTGTGCTCTTTGTCATTTCTTTTGGGAGAATTTCACTGAGGGGTCGTCTGTGTGAAAAGCCAGTGAGCCTCTTAGTAACAGTCACAGATTGTCAGAGCAGTGACCCCATTTTGCAGATGAGTACTGAGGCTCAGAGAGTGGGAATAACTGACATGTAGTCCCTAGTAGTGGAACTGGGACTTGGGGGACCCAGACAACTGCCTAAGACCTGAATCTGTGAGGGTGGGAGTTTTAGGAACACTTGGCAAAATTTGGGAGACTTGGGAAGGAAGTTATTAATCTCTCAGCCTATGCTGAAAGCTGCTCGTACTATTAAAAAAAAAAAAAAAAAAAGCCACATAAATTGTCCCCAGATGATGTTTCTAGAATGTTCTTGTATCTTACAGTCTCCTGAGCCTGTCACCAACTTGTTCCAGGAGTAAGTTAAAAATTCAGGGGTGGATGATCAGCCTCGTCGGGGAGTATTTTCTGGCACACGAGTGAAAGGTGATAGGTGACATCCTAAGTTTGTGTAGCATTTAGCGTAGGAAAAACCTACGTGTAGCCTCTCACATGAACCCCTTGACAGTCTTCCTGGATTGCCCCTTTCTCCCAGGAAACTGGCCTAGGATCACGCAGGCTTCAGAGAGGAGCCAGAGTTGGAATCCAGGTCCTATTTTCCAGTGTCATCCTGTTTCTGCCTGTCCCCCTTCAAGGCAAGTAGATGTGCAGACCAACAACAGGACACAGTGGGCAGACCCTGGGCTTTCATGTTTGGAGTTGAGAGTTTAATTCTGTTCTCTTGCTTGCTGTGTGACCTTGTGGGAGAATCTTAACCTCTCTGAACTTAAGTGTCTTTTGGAAAGTGGGATTAAAGTGTATACATATAAAGTGCTCAGCACAGAACTTGCTTATAGAAAGCAACTGGTCGATGTTGCTTTCATGATGGTGAGGCAGGGGTGGGAAAAGCAAAATGAAATGGAAAAAAAAAATGCCTGGAAAACAAAAATTAGGGCAGATTTGCCCAAACTGTGGAGTGCCCTTTCCCCTGCTCTTCTTGCACACAGAAGCTTAAATGTTTTCTGGTTTGGTCCATTAGTTCTTGATCCTTTGCACAGTTAAGAAAACTGAGGCACTCACCAGGTGCCTTGCACAAAGTAGGCCCTCAGCAAACACAGACTGGCTGATCAAGCCCTTTCCCTGTGGATGCTCAGAGTAACAGTGAGCATGTATATGCACAACCTGCCCACACTCTTAGGGCAGGATCCTGGCAGAGACTAGACTGGAAAGGGGCTATTCAGGCCCAGGGCAGGTGGTCAGTGTGTGGAGGTGAGGCCTGGAGGTGAGAGATGGTGCTGGGGGGTGGCTGTGGCATGGCACAGGGCTGGGTGGGAATCAGGGCAGACCCAGGGGTCAAGGGAGGTGAAGGGGAAGGGCAGGAGAAGACATTTCCTTCAGACACTTAGATGCAATCTGAATTCATGCTCAGTCATTGTGTGTGTGTGTGTGTGTGTGTGTGTGTGTAGAACATTCCCATTTATGTAATTAATGCTCTGAATTCATGCTCAGTCATTTGTGTGTGTGTGTGTGTGTGTGTGTGTAACATTCCCATTTACGTAATTAATGCTCTGAGCCCAGCCCATTCCCCCTGCTGGGAGAGCGGGCAGCCGCCTCCTCTCAGGTTCAGATTTTTTAAGGGGTGTGGGGATGAAGTGGGGTCGGTGTGTGGAGACCCAGCTTTATTCCCCTCCTTCTGCCTGATGGAGGGGACAGAGAACACTGGGGTCCCTCAAGAGGGTGATTCAGGAACTTGATGCCTAAAGCAGCTCCCTGGTCACAGGCAGGCAGAGGGTGAGGGCACCCTACTGTGGGGCAAGAAGAGAACTCCCAGGAACCTTCTCCCCCACCCCCCCACCCCCCGCCCCCAACTCCCCGAGGCCCCGGGAGTAGCCCCGGGCTCCTGCGGCCCCTCCCTCTGCCCTGCTCCTTCCAAGGAGCCTGTTTGAGATGTCAGTGATTCACTTCCCGTCTTCATTCATCTCCTGTTTAATGTCCCCTCTATTGTTACCAAACAATCCAGGCCCCATGGCAGGGGGTGTCCTGCTGCTCAGGCCAAGGAAGGAGGAGAGAGCTGGAGACGTTTCCAGAGCCCAGGGTGATGGGCCCCGGCTGACTTGAAATGCCGGCTGTGGGGGCCCTGGGGGCCCCCCAGCTGGACTGTGGAGGGTGAGAAGGGCGAGAATGCAGCCCCCCTGCACAGCTGGCCTCCCTGCTCTGGGTGGGCTCCCTGCCCTTTGTTGTGGAATTAGCTGCTTTGTCAGCCCGCAGCTGTGATTTCCATTTTGGGTCCCAGAGAGTTGGGGATCATGGATTCCTAAACTAGAAGAAAGACACGGGCTTTGGCTCAGAGACTGTCCCCTCCTGATCCTCGGTGTCCTCGTGTGTGGGGGAGCGGGGGGGGGGCTGGCTGTGAAGTGGCTGACCCCTAGAGCCTTCCCCACCCCCCACCCTCAGCTCGGCGGTCCTGTGGTTCCTGAGCCTGGAAGATAGCACAGGACACTCCCATGTCTGGGTCGCACTCCACCCAGGCCAGCCCCACACGTGAGCCCCTCTGCAGCCCCTCATACTCACCACACCACGGCTCCCTCACCTTTCTCCTTTGAAGCCACCTTTCGTCTCAGGACATTGGTGGATAGCCACTTAATTCCTTCCTGTCACATCACAGCTGTGACTGCCCAGGCCGGCTGTACTGCTGTGACCCTGGGGGTTTCTAGTTCGTTTTGCTTCCCCCCTTGCAGAAAGAGTCAAAGTCTCACCCTCTCCCCTGGGGGTCCCACTTCTGGTAGAGAAGAAAGGCATTTTGGTGGGAGCCCTCACTCTTGATCGCACATTTACTCTGCTTCCATTGGTGATTCAGCTGTGGTTCGTCCAAGGCCTGCGTGCCTCGAGGAGGTAAAGGAATGGCAAGTCCAGGCACGGCCACCTTGAAGCTACTTTCCGCTGCGAGTGAGTGCATGCCGCGGGTCTGTGGGGTGTCGGTGCTTAGAAAGCAGGGGGCCACCAGAGGTCGATGGACCCCATCGCGTTCTAGCCGGGGTGCCCTGTACCTAGAGACCCTCTTATTCGGCAGCATGGCTGCAAACGCCCCAGTCCCCACCGCCTCCCACCCTAGGCGTCCGCGTGCTTTCTCTTCTGGGACATCTAAGGCTGGTAAAATCCGCATTCAACAAATATTAGTTAAGGAAATGTAGTGCAAAGCCTTCTAACTCATGACTGCCTACAGTCAGCCGCAGATGACCTCGTCGCTCTCTGGTGCGGCAGGTGAAGTGGGAGGAACTTCCTCACTCAGTAACTGCATGTTAGCTTCTCGCACTTTCCCACAGGCTGCTTCAGCATAACTGGCACCCGCGGTCGTCATCCCTCGTCCTCCCTTGCAGTTCGGCCTGCGCCTCTCAAGAGCAGCTGATGGCTCAGAGAACGGTTCTGAGATTGGGTCTCTGGCAGTCATGTGCCGCTGTGGATCCCTGCACTCTGAGGCCTGGTGTCTTGATCGGGTTCACAAGGCTGGGTGGGGTGCGGCCTGAGGTTTTTGTTTCCCGCATCTTCTGCTTGTGGATGCACGGATGAACAATTCCACTGCCGTGACCTACCTTGTGAGCCAATGTAATATGCAAGCCCTGGGCTCCGTCCGGCCTGCAGGGAAAGCTAAGTTGGGTCTCCTTGCCCTCAAGGAGCTCCTGTCTTAGTTGGGAGGGGAAGCCAGAAACACCTGGAAGTTACTTCATCCACCAGGCCGTTGGTGCTAGGTGCTGATGAGTCAGGTGAACACGGGACGGCGGGGACTGTGACTTGGAGGGAGGAGGTCAGGGAGAGGGCATTCTGCAAAAGGAGCCACAGAACGGGCTACGTTTTGAGCTAGAGGCATAATGAGGCTGGTCAGAGGGCCGAAGAGGGTCTCCAGACCCAGATGTCACAGTGGCATGTGGCCCACTGGCTGCAGATTTCTGGCTCAGGGACGCAGAGGCCCCAGGTTCACATCCTGTGCCTGCAATGGGTTACTTTTGCTGCTCCGATGGGTTAAGCACTTTGAATTTCTGTCCCTGTAGATCAGGCCTCAAAACCTCTGTCTGTCTGCAGACGGGGGTCTGACGAGGGGGTAGGTGCATGGGTGGGTCCCGTGCAAATCTTGGCTAGGACTGGGTGGGCTGAGTACGGCGAGAGTGGTAAGTGCCCAGGACCCAACGGAGGGAGCCTCACCTGGGAGCCTGTGTTCCTGCCTGGGATGCAGCTTCAGCCAAGAGCCATCTCGTGGCACGCTGTTGCCACTTGGACATTATAAGTGCGTGCCTGGCTCTCGGAAGTCCTCCCTTGTTGACTGGGAATTCTTATCATCCTGCCCTTAGGGGTTCTTGCCGTCTTAGGTGAAATTGCCCCCAGTGAACCAGAACCTTTTGTTAAGGTACAATAGGAAGTCTGTCGCCTTAGACAGAAAGGAATGCTAATTGGTTGCTTAACTGTCCTCAAGATACCGATGCCCAGAATGTACGGACACCCATCCTTTGTTACCAGTTAGATGGAAACTGCTTATGTAAGCCTGTAAAGCAGTGTTCCAGAAAGGAGGAGAGCGTTTGGGGAAGGTCAGAGACTGGCGGCCTGCAAATGCTGTGTTTTCTACATACAAAGGTAGCTATTTAATCTCATGGTCCTTAAACTGACTTTTTCTAGAAATGTGATCATTCCTCCTACCCCACCCCTTACTTCCAGCTCCCCGACAGTGGCTGACCTGAAAGGTTTGAGGATTCTAAAGGCTTTGGGGCCTCTCTTAATTAATTAAGGAAGTCAAAACTGTGCAATTAACACAAAACCTCCTTATTTGCCCTCTTCACCTCTGCACCCCCCCCATGCCCTAGACACAAACACCAGCCTGACATTTTCTGTAAGTCTTTGGGAACTTTGATGTGTTTTGATAGGACAAGGCAGTCAGTTATCATCACCATCGCCTGGTTCCACTTGTTTAACCCCAAATGTCTGTGAGAATCTTCTCCAAAAAAAAAAGAAGAAGAAAAGAAAATCCCACCCCTAAACGTGCAGTCTGCCCACAGGAAGTGATTCACGGTGCTCTATTCATGCAAACCTGATGGGGCAGGAGGTGGGAGGCTGGGAACCGGGTCTGGGAAAAGACAGCCTAGAGAGGATACTCAGACCTTACTGGTTTCTGCTTTGTGGAAGAAAGTGAAAAACAGAATGACTAAGAGTCCTGTAATAAGAATTGTTTGTTTAGTGAAGTGAGCTAATATTGAAGTTCACTGGCAGATAAGAGAAATAGCAGTTGTCAGGGGAGGTGACTTTCTGGTACCCTGCCCTTTTTATTTTTTAAGGAGCAAAGATATTTCTGTCTTTTTTTTTTTTTTTTTTGAGAGAGTGTGTGGGAGCATGGGGGGCAGGGGAGGGCGGCAGAAGGAGAAGCAATCTCCCTGCTGAGCAGGGAGCCCACCATGGGGTTCCATCTCAGGACCCTGAGATCTTGACCTGAGCCGAAACCAAGAATCAGATGCTTCACTGACTGAGCCACCCAGGCGCCCCGATAGTTCTCAGTCTTAAGGCATTTATTAGCAGAAGGTCAAGATCTGTATTTCAGCCCCCTTCCCCACCCTACCTTCTGCAGAGAAAAGAGCCCAAGCCAAGATAATTCTCTAATAGTTCTCTTTTTTCTTTTCTGTTTGTCTTTCCCTCCAAGGTTAGACTTTTGAGACTAGTAAAAACATTTCTTTCCCTAACTGCTCATTTTTGTTTCCCCACCTAGAGCATCCCATTGTCAGAGCGAAGGAATCCTTTCTGTTCTGGTTGCTTCTGTCTTGTGGGTATAGCCTGGCATTTTATTTTGTTTTCCCCTGAATTGAAAATACAAATCCATCCATTTCCCAAAAGCAGTTTGGAAACCGAGCCTCTAAGTGTTGGTCATGTGAACGGCCCTGCGGCACAGCAGGGCTCTAGGAGGCCCGAGGCCAGGAGCGCCCAGTAGAATGAGGAAGAGGTTTCTAAACACACCTGGATTTAGGATTCCGGTTCAAGCTCCCTGTATTTTATGAGGTGAGCTTTGGGGGTGGGTGTTGTACTAAAAGCTGGGCTGAAGTGTGCTCTTTGCCGTAAGCCCATCAAAACAGTGCTAAGGGCTGTGAGTATCCTGAGTGATCTCTTTAAAAATAAACAAATGATCTTCAGGCTTAATTCTACTCTGAGTGAATGTTAACTGGCAGAGTGAAATGGCCATCCAGAAACTTCTGTGAAGCTTGGGAACTCTTCTTTCCACTTCTTCCAGTAACCAGAGACCAACCCTGATCTCTGGTGTCTTCAATCTATGACCTAAAGTCTCTCTCATCCTGCTGATACTCAAGGAAAAGCAGCCCCCATCAAGCTGGTGCTTGGAAGAAAAAAAAAAAAGTTTTCAAACACCAAAGCTGTTAAATAGAAAGATTTCAAAAGCAACCTCCTCCTCCTCCTCTGAGATTTAACGGCTTTCTTTGCATGGGGGAAGGGAGGGGACAAGGACAGTTGTCTGACGAGGGCCCAAGGAGAATCTGACAATTCTAACACAGTGAACACTGCGTTTTGAGATCATGGGGAACTGGGTTTGGGGTGTGACACCCAGATTCAAGGCCAGGCACTGCTTTTTGCTGCTCTGGGCAAGCCCCCCAACATCACATGAATCTTTTACCTGTAAAGTAAGAGTGAGGATGCCCCACCACACAGGACCCCTGTATCCAGTGAGATAATGAGGAAGAAGTAGCAGGGAGACACCTGCTCTGAGGTAAAGATTGCTTCTGTCCCTCACCCCTGACCTGTGCCAGAGAACTTCCTTAACCCACAGGTTCTCCAGGGACCCAGGGGAGTGAATTTGCCCCCAAGGGGACATGGGGCAATGTCTGGAGACACTATTGGTTATCACAGTTGGGATTGGGAGTGGCATCTAGGGGCAGAGGCCAGGAATGCTGCAAAACACCCTACAGTACAGAGAACAGTCCCGCCCCCTGACCCTCTCCCTCTCTCCCTCTCTCCCTCTCTCCCTCTCTCCCTCTCTCCCTCTCTCCCTCTCCCCCTCTCCCCCTCTCCCTCTCTCTCCCCCTCCCCAAAGAATCAGAGCTGAGGTTGATCAGCAGTGGGGCTCGCTTTATAGCCGCATGTGGAAAAGTTCTTGGTCTATGTGTGCTTTACAGATGATCATAATTAAGCTGAGCTTTCTCCACACACCAGCCTTCTGGTTTTTTTTTCCCAGGAAGTATGCAACCTGGCCCCTGGGGAGGAAGGAAGCCCTGAGGTCCCCCATGATCTTCATGTGTTTCCCATCAGGTCTAGCCCCTTGCAGATGCAGGATGAAGTGTTCCTTCCTTGAGGGTCTGCCCAGGAGGCTCTTTCAACCTCTAGGGCTCACTCTCAGGGCTCATCTATCTGGGGTCCTCATCCTGGACCTGAGCAGCCTGCCCCAGAAGGCTAGCAGGGAGAGGGGGGACCCCTACATATGGGGCAGAGGAGTGAAGAGGAGAAGGCACAGGGGGCCTGGGCCTTTATGGGGCTGTCACCAAATTTGGCAGCTTGAAGCACCAGCCATTATCCATTTGCAAGTTCCGATGGAAATTGAGTTGTTCTTGGTGGAAGTGGTATGAAGGGTTGTGAAATCCTGCATTGAGCTCCTCCCAGGCCAGTCTAAACTGGAACATTAAAAAACGGGCTTCTACTTTCAGAACTTGCTGAGAACACATGAAACTGGGCGAGAGCGTGTGGTCCATGTGGCAGAGCTCATAACGAAACCTCAGTTATCCAGAACCTACCCCAGCACACACTTCACCAGCTTCCTTCTTGATGGCACCAAATGACAAGAACAGGCTGATGTCGGAAATGTTTTTTTTTTTTTTCCCCTTTAAACTCCAACTGCCCAAGACAACTTTGCAAGTGTCTGGGAACAGTGTATTCAGGGGACAGCTCGATTTTTTTTGTTTGTAACTTTTTTATGTTCGTGTAATTTCAAGCGTCTGCAAGTTGCAGCGGTAGGACAAGAGGTGGAGCCTACATCCTTCCCCAGAGTCAGCCATGGCTCAGTCCCGTGTTTGAACGTGAGTTCTCCCGGAAAGGGAGACCGTCGGGCCCCTTCAGATGCAGTATAACAAAAAGACCACATTTCAGCGTACTGGGATTCCCAAGGCGGGAAAGCAGACTCGTACATGTTACGGACTTCATCAGCACGTTAGCGGGGAGCCTGGCTCCAGGGAAACCCTGCTTGGGGGGAGCTACCTCCTCACTCTGTGTTCATATGCTGGGTGGCCTGGAGGTGCTCAATCCATCATTCTGTTTCCTCAGCCACCAGAGGAAGGGATTGGACAAGATTACTCTCAAGCCCCCGCCGTGGGTAGTTCTCCACAGTGGATTTTCCAGCAGACATTGACTTAACCAGAGCTTCAGCTGACCCAGGACACTTTGTTCCCTGAATGTCAGGCCTCTGTGGTTTGTCCCCCACAGCCAGGAGACTGGGCACAAACCCCCCTCCGCCTGGCCCCCCCTCCTGGCCAGGGCAGAAATTCTGCCCAGAGCAAAGGATGCTTTGGTTTTAGCTGTGTTTACCAAAGGGAATGGATGCTGGGTGAACCCCCAGATCCATTGACCCTCTCAGCAGGAGTGTTTTCTGGGCTTTTCACGTTTGCTCCCCAAAGAATCAGAGCTGAGGTTGATCAGCAGTGGGGCTCGCTTTATAGCCGCATGTGGAAAAGTTCTCGGTCTATGTGTGCTTTACAGATGATCATTCCTGGGCCATCCGTGGCATGGAAGGGAGGAAGGCACGTTCTGATGTTGGCACGGTAAGGGGCAGCAGAGAGTGAGGGCTGTCAGGCAGACCACTCTGGCCCAAAGCCCAAACGGAACCGGTGCTTGGGGCCTTGTGAAGTCTCCAGAATTTTTTCTGCCTTCTTAGATGGTCTGCTGAGTGAGCACCTAACCCAAACCTGAAGTTACTCAAGCAAGCCTTGCTTTTATTTTGTACCAGGAAAACAAAACAAAAAGAAAACCCATATAGACTGCAAAGCTCAATAAAGTGTTGTGTAAAAGTTTTATTGCACGTGAGTGGACCCATAGATAGTGGCTGGCTTGATCGTTGTCCAAGGGAGGGAGGTGAGGCCTCATCCCACAGCGTGGGAGGGGAATGCAGCCCACATTCAGAGCACACGGACCGGACCTATCAGCTGCAGCATCTGTGTTCAGGGAAGTGTGGGTGTGGGTTTGTGGTATTAACTGGTAACCCCAAGATGGGAAATAACCCCTTTCTCTTACACTAAGATATAGCAGATATTAGGGGGGGAACATAAAGGTAGAGAATAAATTGAGATAAAGTGGATGCCAAAGGTTTGGGTTTTCGGTTAATGTGCTAGTTGAACCACTTCAAAAAATGAGCAGTAGTTGAGAAAATGTGGTAAGTTCCCATTTAATACAAATCAACTCTGAAAGCCTGTAGGTAGGTTGTCCTCCACAAGCAAAAACTAAGTCCTTCTGAAATGGTTAAGTCTTATCTCTGTGTCCTCTTCAAGGTCAGGAAGTAGCTGTGATGCCCCATTTAGAGTTAAGGAGAAGAGCATCATATCATCTGACTTCACTTTATATTAACCCAGGGGCCTCAGCAAATTTGGGAAACCTTGTCAGTGCGATATCAGGATGTGATAATAATGATACTTGCAGGTTTATCTGGAAGACCTGTGGTGGTGTATCAGTCAGCTAGTGGTGAGTAACAAACACTCCAAAAGCTCAGCAGCTTAAAACAGCTATTTTGGTGCTGACTCGGGCTTCTGTGGCTCACCTGGGCTTGGCGCCTGGTGCAGGTTTGGCTCATTCTGCTCCCCCTGTGTTAGATCCTGGGCCCAGGTGGAGGAGCAGCAGCTTCTCTGGGGGAAGCTCTTCTCGAAGTGAGGTGCAAGAGGATAAGCAGAAACACACAATGACTCTTGACCTTTTTGCTCACGTTCCCTGGGCCAAAGCTAGTCCGTGGCCTAGCCCAAAGTCAAAAACCTAGGAAGTACACTATACCCATATTAGGAGAAGCAGGGGAGCCATCCAGCTAAGGGCAAGCATGCAGAGGAGGTGACGAATTCAACCTGCCACGGTCATCGAGAGACCAACACGGTGCCTGGCATGTACTAGTAGTAGTAACTTCTGTCACTTGTGTTACTATCTCTACTCAGTAGGCAAGTCAAGAAAGAGAGCTTATCTCTGAAAGGAGCTAGAAAGGTCAGTATTGTGTGTGTTAAATAAAATCGGTTTCGACCAAAATAGGATAGCGTTAACGAATTTCCTTTTTGTTCACTTCTTCGGCTCCTGCCTGGCCTGTGGGAGGTGTTCGGTCAGTATTTGCTGGTTGGTAAGAGGTCCGTTTCCCCGATATAGGTGTGCAGCGTGGGACAGCAGAAAAAGCCCTGTTTACCCTCCCTTCTCTCTACTTCTCAGTGCTGGCCTGGGTTTGAATCCCAGGCCCGCCTTGCGCAGTTATAGGACTTGGGCAAGCCCCTTCAGTTCTGAGCTAGGTGGAGGCAGGGTAGACTGGGGTGTTGCCATATTTTGTATTCTCACATTTACTTCACTGGCTCATGGCTCATGGCTCATGCTGAATAGATCTTGGCGTGTTTCTGGAACTTACGTGCTCTGCTCCCAGTCTTCTGCCGGACCCCCGTGTCCAAATCCTCCGGTACTTCATGCCGGCCCCCAGATGGCTGTGGGTCACAGATCACTGGTAATGGAGGATGTGAATGGCCTGTGGCAGGCGGTGGGCCCAGCCCCACCCCGTCGCCCGGGAGCGCTCTGGCCGGCTCTACCTTACTGTCGGCTCTGGGCTCTGGCATGTCCACATCCTTGGCTGTGGCTCCCGCCACCATTTTGGGACACTTCACAGGTCCCACTTGGAGCCAATGGGAGGAAACCTAATTTCCTGCCACAGGAAATGGTTCGGTTGGTGAAGAATATATTTAAGGATTAAACCTCTGTCAGAGGAGCTGGAGAGGGTTGCTGGAGAAAGACTTGGAGGTCTCTCATCAGGAAGCCACTGGGTGTGGGAAGAGATCTCCGTCATAAACGGGGAGGAGGCCCAGAGGCCTGTTCCTGGGACTGTGCTGTCAGCCCCAGCCACTGGTTTTGGGCTACAAGGAAGGGCTGGGTCAGGGAGCAGAGCAGGCCATAAATAGACCCTTTTCTGCAACAGAGCATGTTCATGGTAACATCGGCTCAGAATTAAGACCTATTTATTGGGTTTACTTCACATGGGCCCGGTGCCCTGTGAGCTTAGGAGGGTGTGTACTGGACACATCAGCTAAATTAGATCCAGCGGCTGAAACTCCTGATTCCCTATTCCGACTGTGGTAAGCATCGGTGAGGATTTCGAGTGGGACGGAGGGAGGGAATGAGGGAGAAGGAATATCGCCAGGGCTGGCTCCCGGCAGCCCAGACTCTGAACCAAGAGGAGTAGCTGCTGATGCATGAGAAGTGGTGAATGGCCCCGAAGCAGGGGCATGGACCAGATGACTTCTGGAAAATCCTGCCAAGCCAGGCTGGTGGTCACGTGCTCGTGGGCTGGAGAGCGTGACCGCCTCCCTGCCATCGGGGCCCAGCCTGGCAGCTGAGAAGGCTAGTCTTTAGCGGCAGCCCAATGCAGACTGCTGTGAGATCCAGGCGAGGAGCCTGGCGTCTTGGACATACTGGTGTACCGTCCTCACAAGCCTTGGGAGGGGGCTGGTGTTTCTGTGCACCCTGCTTTGCCAGGCGCTGTCCCGGTGATGGAGGAAATAATGAGCCATAAATAATAGTTGACAGTAGGACACATTGACTGTTTCTAACTCTGCCAAAGGCTTTCTGCACCGAGGATCCACGGGTCTTTCCAGCAATCGAATGAAGGGGCTTACATTTCAGATGGTAAAAAATGAAGACCAAGACCTGAGGCAGTTTGATGAAGTTTATGCAGTTCTCGAGCACGGTCAGTCTTTGAATCCAGGTTTATCGGAGTCCAAAGCCCCAAAGCTCTTGCCTTTTTTTTTTTTTGAATAATGGTGTAATCAACATACAACAAACTGCTGTTTAAAGTGAACAATTTGAGAAATGTTGCCATCTGTCTACACCCGCGAAGCCACCCAGGCCGTGGAAATAGTCTACATAGCCTTTAATTCCTAATCTGCCCCTACTCCCATCCCTTCACCCCACCCCCAAGCAGCCACTGATCTGCTTTCTGCCACTCTAGAGGTGTTTGCCTTTTTCCTTTAAGTTACTCCGTAATGTGACAGAAACAGAATCCTGTCTGACTTCTTTCTCTCGGCGTAACTGTTTTTAGATTCGTCCATGTTGTGTCTATCGATAGGTCGTTCGTTTTTACTGCTGAGTAGTGTTCCTTTGCGTGGGTATATCCCAGTTGTCCATTCACCTGTTGAGAAACAGGGGGTAATTTCCAGTTCGGGGCTATTACTGGTAAAGCTGCTATGAACGTTCATACACAAGTCTTCTTTTTTTTTTTTTAAAGATTTTATTTATTTATTTGACAGAGAGATAGAGAGAGAGCACAAGTAGGCAGAGGGAGAGGGAGAAGCAGGCTCTCCGCGGAGCAGGGAGCCCGATGCGGGGCTCGATCCCAGGACCCCAGGATCATGACCTGAGCCGAAGGCAGCCGCTTAACCGACTGAGCCACCCAGGCGCCCCCATACACAAGTCTTCTAATGGACAGATGCTTTCACTTCTCTTGGGGAAGCACCTAGTGGAATGGGTGGATCATCTGGGAGGTTTAGGTTTTGAACTCCCAAACTTTTTCCGAAGTAGTTATACTATTACATGTGCCCACCAGCAACGTCTGAAGTTTGAGGCGCTCCCTGCCCTCACCAGAGTGTGGCACGGTCCTTAATTGTAGCCATCCGAGCAATTATGAAGTGGTGTCTCATCGTGGTTTCAATTTGCACGTCCCTAATGACTAGTGGTGTCGAGCATCACTTCATGTGCCTCATTTACCATTTTTATATCTTTTTGTGGCACGTCTGTTCAAATCCTTTACCTGTTTTTTTGTTTTTGTTTTTATAGTTGTTTGTTTTCTTAATATTGAGTTTTCGGGGTTCTTGATATATTCCAGAAGCAGGTCCTTTATCAGATGGAGGCTTTGCAGATATTTTTTCCCAACTTGTGGCTTTTTATTCTCTCAACGATGTTCAAAGACGAGGAGCTTACATTTTGATGAAAGTCCAGTTGGTCAACTTTCTTTTTTAGCAGAATGTGTTTCTGATGTCGCGGTATCTCAGCCACGTGTTCCCAGCCCAAGGCCACAAAGATTCCTTCCTGTAGTTGTAGTTTCAGGCTCTGTATTAGGACCCATTTCCATTCATTTTTGTATAGGGTGCAAGGTGTAGGTTGAAGGTCGTTTGTCTTGCATATGGATATCCGGTCGTCCTGGCACTGTTGTTGAACAGACAATCCTCTCTCTACTAAACTGTCTTTGGTCCTTTGTTGAACATCAGCTGTCCTTATACACGTGACTATTCTGGGCTCCGTTAGGCTCCATTGGTATGTTTCTCAGTGGTTTTGCCGTTACCACACTGCCTTGGTTACTGGGCTTCCCTTGATTTTTAAAAACTTAATTGATAGATCATGTATATAGTTGAAAACCTCAGGTCTCTCTAGAATTTTTAACTTATTATATATTATCTATGTATTATTATTATTTTATTTCCAAGAGGTTTTTCTGGGTTTTTGTTTTTGTTTTTGAGAAGTGGAGAGAGAGGGCGGGGTGGGGGGGAGGGGCAAAGGGAGAGTGAGAAACCCATCAGACAGGGGGCTGGATCCCACAACCTATGAGATCATGACCTGAGCCGAAATCAGGAGTAACACGCTTAACCAACTGAGCCACCCAGGCGCCCCTCTAAGTGTTTTTTTATAATAGTTTGTAAATGTTCCAGTTTTAGGATTGCAATATCTTGTCTCCCTGAGAGTAGTTTTTGTTTCATTTTATTTGAAAGTTTCTCTGCTCCTTGCATTGTCTGAGACTTCCTTTTTCTCCCCCACTTATTTCTGTCCCTGTGCCTTCTGCTAGAGGCTTTCTTTAAATGGCTGAGGATTCTGGCTGTGCATTCATATTTACAAGTGAAGCCGTAAAAAGCAGATTGAATGCTCTGTGTTTGGCATTGGCAGGTGAGCCTCCCTGCAGGGTGAGCTGGCAGGAACAGGGCCCTTTTGCTGGGGGTTCCCCAAATGTCAGTACTGCGTGTCTTATGGGCTGGGCTGTTTAATTTCTCCAGTGGGTGGGGGTGGGGGGCACGTGCCTGCCTGTCACTGTCCTGGGTACTGAGTGAGCAAGAGATGGTTCACGACATCCTGTTTCCAGCCCTCGCCTGACCATAGCTGTGCCCTCGTGGTCCCATCCAGAGCCCTGCTCTCCGGCTCATTTTCTGCAGAGAGCAGACCTGTCTCAGGACGGGGGAGGTCCTGTTGGAGGGGCTCAGGGAGGAAAGTTGATCTGACTGTCTCTTCCATAGACTTTCAACCCATCCTCCAATTTTCGGTCTCATCTTGAGAAGTGCATGGTGCCTCCAATTCCTGAGTCTTTCCCAGGTTCTGAGGCACAAATGGAATCACTTTTGTTGGCTTCCTTTGATAGGTGGTTTGGTTTCTGCTCAGTCCACTCTGAAGTCTGTTCCCATTTGGCCACCTTTCCATGTTTGTCTGCGCGCTTCTCCTACTTGTTATCTTGGGCAGGACAGAGATAGACTCATCCTTTCAGTTTGTTGTATTTGATGGAAGGACATTTCTTTCCCTCCCTCCTCCCCTCCCTCCTCCTCTCCCTCCGCCTTCATCTGTTCCTCACCCCTCCCTTTCTCCTCTCTTTCTTCCCTCCACTACCTTCTATCCACTCCCATATCCCCTCCCCTTTACTCTCTTTCCTCCTTTCTCCCCCTACCATCCTCTCTGCCTGGAACCTTCTGTGCCATAATTCTTCGGGGAGACAGCCAAGCACTTTATCCTCGAGAGGACACAGCCCATGAAATGCAGAAAGGAATGGATGAGGAATTGGCAAACTGGAGTTCTTAACCTACAGATGCAATACACCTGTCCTCCTCTGCCACCTCGCTGTCCCTTCCCATCCCTCACCTGCAGAAACCCGTAGTGACCCCATCACAGCCCACCCCACGCTCAGACCTTGGCCCCGTCACCTGTATCATGTCAGAGCTGCACGTCTGTGTGGCCGTCCCACGTCTGCCCACTCCGTGTCCTTTACCCCCTCGCAGGTGTCTGAGCAGGTGTGAGGTCCTGGGTCCACTCTGATCTCTGTGGAGTGAGGTGCCCGGCTCGAGTGTCCTGGTTCTGGGGGTTTCCGATGTTGGGGCGGTGTGTGAGGGTCCCTCCTCATCAGGAGCGCCCAGAGCATCCTGTCCCCTCCCCCCTTCCCTTCCTAAAGGCTCCAGCCCGGGTATAGGGTTGTCAGGAGCTCGGCCTTGTACTCACTCTCTTGGGCCGTCTGCCCCGTGGAAACTGAGACCCTTCTCTTGTGTTGTGCTCCACCACCCCCACTCTTGCCCTCCATTATTGTTATTTTTAAAACAAGAGGGTCACCCCCTTCGATCAGCCAGGTGGGGGGGTGAGGGGCCCCCTCCATGGCCCCAGCCCTCCCTCATTGCCCACCTGAGCCTTTCTCCAGGGCCTCCCCCTAAAGAGGCCACCACAGTGTCCAGCTGGCTCTCAGCTGCGGCTTTCTTCAAACACTGAAGAGTGACTGTGGCCGCGGTCCTCATCTGCAGGCACTGGGTGGCTTTGCAAGAGAATGGGAGCAGCGGAGTAATCCTGTCCCCACTCATGCCTTCCCACCCTCCCTTTCTCTCCTCCTCAGCCCCATAACTGACCCCATTGACCCAGGACTGCTGTCATGTGGAGTAAAAATGCTCGCTGGGTGGTGCTTCACAAAGCGCTTCCAGTGGGCACTGAGCTGGGGGTGGGGGTGGGGGGGGCGGGGCGGGAGATGTTTGCATTTTCCAGATGAAGGAGCTGAGGGTCCCAGAGACCTCATGACTTGCCCAGGGTCTCCCAGCTGGGAGAGGAGAACCCCTTGTTGACCCCAGGCCGAATGACTCCATATCCTGTAGTCCTCCTCCTCTGCCTGGGGGGGTGGGGGGGGTGGGGAGGGCGAGTCCCAGGCTGTCCTCTCTTGCCCTGCCTGGTAATTACTGTTTTTTGGCTGGAGGGGTTCCTTGGTTCAGGGCCCCACGGGAGGGAAGTAATTACATCCTTTGAGAGGCCTTTCGTCAGCAGCTCCCTGTCAATCCCTGTAACTAAGTCTTGCTCTGACCTTTGTCCCTTCCCCATTCCCAGGCCAGGGCCTTAGAGAGTTTGATTGGATTTCTGTTTCTTTCTCTTCTGTTGGTGCTTCTGGTTGCATCTGGCTAGGCCCTCCCACACAGAGGGCCCATCAGTTCTGTTTGTTCAGGCAGATGGGTGCCCTCCTGGGTGGGGGCTGAGGGGAGGGAGAGCTTGCAAATGCTTCTCCACTGGCCCCACCCAGCTATTAAGGGAAAAGTGGCACCCACTGACCGGTGGGATCCTAGCCTGGGCCTTCTTGTAGGGAGAGTCGTCCTGCCCTTGTGTACCTCCGTGTTTGTGTGCACCTCCGCTCGCTGTCCACCCCCACGGTCCCCAGTCTTGGCCGGGCTGCCGAGATTCTCACGGGGGCCGTCTCGTGCACGCACACGTGCGCACACACTCAGCTGAACGTCTCAGGGATTCCCTGTGGCTTTTAGGAAAAAGGCAGAACCTTTTATCATGGCTCCCAAGGCCCTGCAGAGTCAGCCCTGCCCGCTCCCCTCCCTCATCTCATACCCAGTTTTCTCCCTCTCTCCTCCCCAGTCACTCTGGCCTTCCTTCTGTTCTTCTTCCTTACCATATTTTCCACCATTCACAGGGCCTTTGCACATGACCTTCCCCCTATGTGGAATGCCCTTCTCCCATGCGCCTTTGCCTGGTTAGTTCTTACTTGTCCTTTAGACTCTCAGGCCAACCAACACCACCTCAGATGCACCCTGTCCAGCCCTTCAGTAAAGCAAGGTCCCCGGGGTCACGTGGCTCCCTGCACTTTTCCTTCAGAATACTTGCATAGTTTGTGATGATGATTTTATTAATATTGGTCTTGTCCATTGGACTGGAAGCTCCATGGGAGCAGGGACCACTCTGTGGTCTGTTTGACTATGACATCTCTTCCCTCCCCACTGTGTCCCTTGTGCCACGCATAGTAGGAGCTCATAAAAGATTTGTTAAAGAACTGTGTGCACAGGATCTCCTCACCTGTCTGACACTGGACGTCGTCTTCATAAGCCTCCCACCTACCTGTCTTACTCTTGGCCGAGAGTACGCCTGCCACTCCTGAGCTCCCAGGGGTCAGGCCCAGTACCACCCCTCTGCCTTTCTTGTCATGCACATCACCTGCGGGGTTTATAAAGAGGAAGATTCTGATTTAGTAGGTTGGGGAAGCCTCGGAGACTCTTCCTTTTTAACAAACTTCCGTGGCCCCGTGCTGCTGGTCAGGGACCACACTTTGGCCTGGCCTGAGAGGTGGGGGCGCCAGGTCACCATAGAAGACATTGTTTGCCCAGGGACAGGGCTCTGTCCTTGGCTGTGGTGTTTGGTCCAGCCAGGCTGGGGACAGTTGCAGAACTCAGCCCGGTGTAGAGTTGGAAGCTCTGTTCCTACTCAACTCCGGCATCAGCCCTCAGGCCTTGGCTCTAGCTAGGGGCGCGCTGTGGATGGTGATACGTGGGTGCCACCCTCCACCTGAAAGGGATTCCTACGAGGTTGGCACTGTAGGCTCTTACCATTTACAAGCCCTTCAATTGCCCTCTTTCCCTCCCTGCCTTGTCACAAATACCAACAAAAAGGGAGAGAGGTTCTTCCTGTTTTCTCATGGGGGGGGGCGCTGAGTGTTGGGAGGGGATAGATGCGCCTCTGCTTTGTCACTTCACAGCATCACTGTGGTCCTCACGCACGCACATACCCCAGGAACTCCTATTTTCTTGCTCAGCCCTGAGCCCCTCTGCCCGTGGGCCTGCTCAGAGCATGAGTCAAGTGCCATTCCCTTCATATGGGGGGTGGAGGACTGGAGAACTCACCCCAGGGCCTGGTGCAGTCCGGGTCTACACTGCCAGCCCGGGGAGGCCCTCGGCCTTCCTTGGTGGGCCTCTGTGATCCTCTCCTGGGACCCCTGCCAGCCCTAACAGGATTCTCTGATGCCCAGGCCCTGTGCGGCTCAGAGAAACGAGGGGTGGGGGGAGGGCTCCCTGAGGCTGTGCCAGCAAGCTCGCCCGTCTCGGGGAGAACCCAAGCCAAATCCGCTGCCTTGTTCCTCTCCACCCCTCCCCCGTCCGGACAGGTCCCTGGATGGCCGCCTGCAGGTGTCCCATCGCAAGGGGCTCCCCCATGTCATCTACTGCCGCCTGTGGCGATGGCCCGACCTGCACAGCCACCATGAGCTGCGGGCCATGGAGCTGTGTGAGTTCGCCTTCAACATGAAGAAGGACGAGGTCTGCGTGAATCCCTACCACTACCAGAGGGTAGAGACCCCAGGTAGGCGCCCCTGTCCCGGGGTCCGCAGCTACCTGCCCGTCCTCTCCTTCCCCTTCCCGGGGCTGGGGGTGTGCGGGGGGGTCCGCCTTGCATGCGTGCCGGCGGCGCTTGGAGGGCTTGGGTGCCAGCCCGGCCTTGCCACTGACCCGGCTCTGCTCTTCTGGACAGTTCTACCTCCTGTGCTGGTCCCACGCCACACAGAGATCCCGGCCGAGTTCCCCCCGCTGGACGACTACAGCCATTCCATCCCCGAGAACACTAACTTCCCCGCGGGCATCGAGCCCCAGAGCAATATTCCAGGTAGGCGCGGGGGGCGGGCGTGCAGGCCTCCGGGAGGCCCCGACACCGGTCCCCCCGCGGCTCTCCTGGCCCCCCTCGGGCCCGTCCCCCCTCTGCACACAGCGCTGGCCCGAGGGCCCCTGACTCAGAACCGCACCCCCGTTGGGAGAGGACCCGTGGCCTTGGCTCCCCGCTCACTAATGATGCTTTTCTTGGCACGGAGGAGCGGCGGCGTGACCCTTCCGCCCGGGCTCGGTGCAGTCATTTATTTTGGAAGCGGAAATTGCAGCGCTGTGTTTCTCTCACCGCCCTCGCGGCCGAGGCTGGAGTTTGGGCAGGATCCCCCGACGGTCTGGGGGCCTGCAGAGCCGTGGGGGAGCCGAGGGCCGGGCAGCCAGTGCGGAGAACCGGCCCCTAAGTAAGTAAGCCTGGTTGGGGGGTGGGCTGCAGCCTGGGTGGGAGCTGAGGCCCGCGTGGAGTTTTTCCTGCACGGGGGGGGAGAAAGTGGGCTCAGCCGTCAGAGTGCAAATGCTTTTAGAAGCCCCTCATTTACATGCAAATAATGTGTGAATCACCAGCAGTGGGGCGTCCAGGAAAACTGCTTGGCGGCACTTGGGCTGGTCCCAGTGGCAGGAATGCTGCCGCCTGTCTTTCCGAGAGTGCTCTGATCTGGATGAGCCTCTCACCCTGAGTGAATTCGCCCGTGCTTGAGGTTGACCACAGACCTGTGTGCAGGGGCAGAGCATTCTGAGAGCGCCCTTTACGGACCCAGCCTTTCCAGGCCCTTCACAGGTGGCGCTGGTCCCTGGGGGTAGGTCACTGTGTTCATTGAGCAAACCTTAGAGAGCTAAGTCACCGTCTGGGGTCATTCAGAGAAATAGATCACAGTTATTGCTGTCATTGAACTTGCAGCCCCCTGCGGAAGCCAGGACGTCGCCTAAAGGGACGACAAAGAACAAGGTGTCCGAGCAGGGGTAGATAGAGCCAAAGGGCAGCATGAAGGAGCTGCCCTTGGGAGGACAGAGATGGGCAAGGGTGAGGCAAGTCCACGGCCTTCTTGGAGGGGGGTGGGCTTACACCTGACCTTCCAGGGTGAGGAGCAGTTAGCCTGGCAGAGGCTCTAGGAACGGGCATGTCAGTCTGGGCCGCGTGAACAGAGGTGGTCGCCATCCAGCCGAGGAGCCGGGGGCCGGAGGGCATGGGGACCACTGGATCCAGGAGCCGGTGCCATTGCTCTGCGGCCCAGAGTTCCTCCAGCACCTGCTGCTGGCGTGGACGTGTGATGAGTGCAGCAGGGGTCTCCGAGCCAAACCGTGGAGGCCGTTTAATGAACCGCCTTCCTTCTGATTCCCAGAAACCCCACCCCCTGGCTACCTGAGTGAAGATGGAGAGACCAGTGACCATCAGATGAACCACAGCATGGATGCAGGTCAGAGGCTCAATCCTAGGCTCAATCCTAACCGAGCGCCTGCCTTCCCTCTATCCATCCCTCCATCCCATTTATAGAGCAGCCCCTACGTGCCCAGCGCTGTGCCAGGCGCTGGGGATAGAGGAGGAGCCTGAGCTGCTCCCAGTTGGGGAGGGAGACAACTGGCAGTTATATGCCCTGACGGAGGACGCACCCCCCCCCCCCATGCCATCGGGCACAAGGGAGGGCCGCCTGGGGAGGAGGTGTTGGGGTGGAGAAGCGCCTCACAGTGTAGGTGTCTCTTGAGTCTTGGAGATGGGTAGGTGTTGGCCAAGCCATCGGGGCAGGCAAAAGGTATGCCAGGCAGAGTCATGGGGCGCGTGGGCAGGACAGCCCGGTGCCTCCTGGGGACGGTGTGGCTGGAGAGAGTGGAGAGGCAGGAAGACCCTCATTCGGGGCTTCCGGTGTGGCCGGGAACCCCCGCGGGCTTTAAGCAGGGTCTGTCCCCCCGGGGGATGCTGCTGGCAGTCGGCTGGTGGGTGGGCTCGATTCCCGAGCCCGGTCAGGAGAGCCCACATGGAGGCAGGGTCTTTGTCGGGGGAGGCCGTGCAGCATCTCTTTGTGTGTAGTGACCAAACGTGATCGATGTATTCCTGCCATGAGGGACCCAGCCCCGTTGTCTCCAGCCCTGTCTCCAGCCCCATCTCCAGATGTTCCCACGTCATTTGTCTTGGGACCAAATTGGCTCCAAACCAGCGGCTGCTTGAATTGAACCCCAGCTGCCACATAGAATGTGCACTCGTTGTGTGTGGTTGGGGGGGGGGGGGAGGGGGGGGAGGGGGAGGGAGCCGAGCAGATGTTCCGTCCCGATGAGAGCGGGCATGCCTGGTCCTCACGGCGCCGCTGCATGAGGCAGAGCCACCCACCCTGGCACACAGCCCAGAAGAGGGTGTGTGGTTCCTGCAAGAAGCCCGAAGGAGACTTGCCCGTTCACTGTAGACCTAGCTGCTTGATACCCAGCCTGGGCGCCGTGGCACGTGGGGGTGAGCACACACCCCCCCCCCCCCCCCCCGAGGGGCGGACAGCGCGAACCCCGCCGGAATGCATCGAAGGCCTCCCTGTGTTCGATGCCAAGTGGCCGGGGCAGGCCTGCACCTCTGCAGCTCTGAACGCCGGTGCGGGACGCAGGGCGGCCGAGCAGCATCTCCCCAGATGCTGCCTGGCTTCTCGCTCCTTTCTCTCCCCTCCTTGCTGTTCTTCCTGTTCATGGACCCATTACTGTTGTCAAAGAAAACACACCAAAGGAGAGGGTCCGAGTACCGAATGAGCAGCCAGCCCCCTGTCCCCCTTGGCTCTCGTTTCTCGCCCCCTCCCTGCTCTCCTTTCTGCCCCCATTCTCTCTGTCCCCTCTTCTGTCTTCCTCTCCCCCCATCAGCGCATCTGTGGCCCTGTTGGGGCCGTCAGTGATCTGTCAGAGGTGGACATTGGGCTTTAGGGACCCCCCAGCCAGTGGGTGGGTGTGTGGGGTCTCCTGCTTCTCCTCTGTTCTTGACTCAAAATTGTCTACTGGGAAACCAATCGAGTTGCTGTCTTGGCAGCTGAGATGTGATAGTGTCCCAGCTGGGGTCCAGCCCTGTGGCTCCCCTAACATGCCTACCCCAGATGGACTGCCAGAAAACAGGAAACGAGCATTTATTGAGCGCCTGCTGTGTGCTGGTCATCATGTAGCCATTTGTATACACAGGACCCCCCTTCACGTCTACAAATCACACAGTGGATGGTATTATCCCATTTACACCTGGAGGGGGGAAAGATATCAAGGCTCAAAGAGGTTAAACCACTTTGCTAAAACCCCACAGCTGATACGTTGGGAGCATGCCTGGACTCCGGGGTCAGTTTGGAAGCTCTGCCTCTTCCAAGAGTCTTCCATATCCCCTGATGGATTGGGTTCAGGAGGAGGAAAAGAAGCCCATGGCTCATCCCTCCCCCTCAAGGAGGTTACAGCTGAGTTGGGGAGCAGGAACAGACCGCCCTTAACAGCTCAGGGCACCTGTGCAGGCGGACTGGCGGGTCAGGGGAGAGCGCCCCCCACGGGGCTGTTCCTGAGTCACTGACCCGCCAGGCCTCTGGGTGCGGGACGGAGGGATGAGCCAAGTTGCTCTGTGGAGAGGCGCCGCTTGGTATTTCTGAAGGCTGATGCCAGGTGGTTTTCTCTTTTCTGGGAGCGAGGGGTGGCAAGAAGTAGCAGGGCAGGAAGCTTTGGGTAGGTTTGGACATTTTCCCACGGGCAGTGTCATGCCTCACGTCAGATGTCGGTCTGGTTGCAGAGTTGTGGGATTTCTGAGGCAGCTTGCTGAGTTTCCTGAGACCTGGGGAAGGGGCTAGATTTGGGATGGGCAGGAGGGCGCAGCTTCGCTGCTGGGGCCTTTGAGCAAGACTGGGGAGCGAGCCTTCCCTGCCCGTCTCGTTTTCCTGGGGGCATAACTGCCAGGGAGGTCTGTGCCCTGTGCTGCGGGCTTGGTCAGGACCCTCACGCCATCAAGTCCTGGGAGAGACCTCTGAGGTTATCCGATTATCCGTTTGTGCCACAGGTAAAGATGGAGACCCAGGGATGGAAAGTCGAGCAAGGACCACGGGGTCAGGGCTCCTCCTGGGCCTTGGAGGCTCACCCCAGGGTTATCTTCCTGCTCCATTGAGCTGCCCCATCTTGATGTAGGCGTTCAGGAATTTGGCTCTCCAAGCCAAGAATGTTCTATTAGTTCTCACGATTGTGTCTCACCTCGCAGGTTCTCCAAACCTATCCCCGAATCCGATGTCCCCAGCACACAATAATTTGGGTAAGTAGCTCCTCATCCATGGGACTGTCACCCCCTCTAGCTGCAGCCTTGGCTGGTGGCCGGTGTGGGAAGGGGGCCCTGACAGCGAGGCTCTCCCTGCACCCCCCCTCCATCAGCTGAGCTCAGCCCATCAGGTTTCTGGTTACAGTGATTTTGGGGTCACCCACAGAACAGGGTAACCTGAGAGCAGAGGTGGCAGGAAAAAGACGACCATGTGCCGGGTTTGTATTTCCTCTGGGTGGCAGTCAGACGTGAGTGAATGAAAATCCCCCAAACCTTGTGCTCAGGAGCCGAGAAGCTGTGGTCAGCCAAGCATCCGTGTGTGGTTTGATGCAAAGCCACGGGCAGCAGTGCGGACTCCAGCCCCCTGACTTCTGTTGACTGGTTTCAAGAGACACTTTGGATTTTATCTGAGTATTTCATCTTATAATTACGTACTTTTTAATTTTATTTATGTTTTTAAAGCTTAGTTTTTAAAAGATTTTATTTATTTGTCAGAGAGACAGAATGAGAGAGAAAGAGAGCACAAGCAGGGGGGAGGGACAGAGGGAGAAGCAGGCTTCCCGCTGAGCAGGGAGCCCGATGCGGGGCTCGATCCCAGGACCCTGGGATCATGACCTGAGCCGAAGGCAGATCCTTAACTGGCTTAGCCACCCAGGCAGCCCATGTACCTTTTCTTTGACACAGCAAGATACAAGGAAATCAGGGGGAAAAGCGCAATTGCCCATCATCCCCCCACCCTCCCACGCTGGTTTTGTTTTGTTATGGTCCTTCTGATGCTTGTGGATCAGGCCTATGTATTTGTGCCTGGCCAGTGACCATCACAGTGTCCATTTTTTTTTCATTCTTTTTGCTATTTTGTAAACGCATTTCCATGTTTAGATGCCTCCTCTATCATCTTGCCTTGTCTCGTGATGTGTTGGAGCAACTGGACCATCATTTCTGTGGTTTCTGGGCTCCAGGAGCACCCCTCAGCTCCGGCGTGGAGCCTGCCGAAGGGCTCAGGACAAATGAAACATCCACTCTGTTTTTATTGAGGGGATTTTTTTTTTTTTAATGTGTTGGTCTGGTGGTTTTGGGAAAATGTGAGTTTGATTTCCATTTGGGCCTTGACTGCTGGGGTTTGATTTGTGGCTCAGGAAGAGAAAGAGTTAATATCCAAGTTCGGTGAATCAGGGGATGGAGGTTGGTCTGGCTTTTATTCCAGTTGCTTCCAGTCCTTGACTGATAGCATCAGATGAAGAAAAGCATTTAGAACATCGGGAGATGCCTGAAACCCCTTTCATACAGGCTGACAAGTGGGCAGTGTGAAATGTGACTTTGGGTGAATCTGTTCTAACATCTTTGTAAAATAATATCACTGTGGGTGTTGGGCTTTGCAGAGGGAAGGTCACATTCCTGATTTGAAAGGACCGACTGAGTTATTAAAAACAAACTCTGAAGGCTAGAAGCTGTGTTAACACTTGAGAAATGAAAGGCCAGGACTGTGAACTCGTCTCTGGGTTTCCAGCTTTCAAGGTTAGCTGGTTTGAATTTCATTTGGGGGCCGTTTTACTCCCCCCGCCCCTTGGCCAAGGCAGCCCAGTGAGTGCACAGACTCTGGGGCAGGCCCCTGCCTTGGAAGCCATGCTGACTCAGTGGTTCGGAATGAAAGTTGTCCCAGGTGGCAGCTTGCTGGGAATTCCCTTCTAGATTGTGTGGACCAGGACAACAGGATGGTTTTTGAACTTGGACCTGGGGCAGGGGTGTCCCATTGACTCAGTTCTCCCTCCCTGCTGCCCCATTCCTCAGGCCCCTTGTCTGAGGGCTGAGAATGCTTAGGCCATTTCTCCAAAGGAAGGAATAGCTCCTGAGCCTGGGGGGCGGAGAGTGGGTGCCAGTCTGTGGGAACACCTGAATGGGGGGGACGAGTCAGCTGATGAGTCAGGGGCGGGACTCGCGGTGAGACGTCAGTGCTTCCTCTCTGCTTGCGGGGCCCCGGCACCCCCCCACCTTCACCCCTTCAACACTGTTGGCTTCATCCCTACCCAGAAAATCTCAGACTCCTGGCATCCTCGCTGGAAGGGGATGGACGATGGTGATGAGGATGGCAAACATTTCTTGACAACTTAGTGCTGTTCGGAGCGCTTCATGCGTGTTAACCCAGGGTTCATAACCGCTGCGTAAGGTGGTGGTGGTATGATTTTTCACCTTCCTAATTAGGAAGCCAAGGAGCAGGCTGGTCACCTCACTCCTGCCAAGGAGCGCCGTTAGTACATGGAGAAGCTTTGAACTCAGGCCTTCGGGTTCCAGAGCACGTGCTTCTGTCTGCAGCAGGACATTGTCTTACTGCGTCACGTAGACCAGCATCCCCGTCACCACCAGCTCCTCGGAACAAAGCTCTAGAAGGGCACTTACTGTCGTTGAGGGCCGTTCTCGGGTTGAAGAGCCTGGGTGGGAGCCCTGCCCGCCAGCTTGTCTCTTCTTTCCTCGTTGATGCCCCAGGACCTTCCTGCCCGTCCAGGTGGGGGGGTTCAAGGAGGAATCACAGACCCCGCCATCAAGATGCTATGGCTTGTGGGGGATCAATAAGGCAGGAGTAAACGTAGTTACAAAACACGAGGTAGGTGTACTTGAAGTAGCCGGAGGGTCCAGAGGGGGCCATGGTGGCATCCCAGTGGGGACCTGCCTCCAGGCTGGCCGGTGTCCCTATGGAACTCATTCAGTCAGTCAGCTCTGCTGTGTTCCTAGTATGTACTGACGCGGGGGGTCCACGTGGGCATTCACGGTCTGATGGGAGTGGCGGGAGGGGTCTGTGTCCTGCCCCCCTCCCACCCCCACCGTGAGGCATTATGCCAGGTGTCAAGGGGAATTATAGAAGCCAAGGAGGAAAGTGCCAGATCAGGCAGGAAGACCTCAGAGTCATGGTGACAGGTGTGAGCTGGCCCCAGAAGGACAGGTGGGACACTGGGAGGCGGAGAAGGAGGGAAGGACACCGCAGATAGAGGGAAGGGCATGAAGGGAGGGTGAGCTCAGAGGACAGCCGCTGCTGTGGTTGGTTGGGATAAGGGGGCAGATGAGGCTGACAAGGCTGTGGGGCACTGAGCCAAGAGCCCTGAATGCCACTCTGTGATTCCCTTCTTGCCTGTGAATGAGGTCACCGGAGGAAGCGTGGTTGGTTGGTTCTCTGATGACAACTTCATAAAGATTAACCTGGCCACTATATAGAAGTTGAAGTCTAGGGGAAATGGCTGGTGGCCAAACCCCAGCCCCCCCAAATTTCAAAAGAAAAACCCACCCTTAGAAAGCTGTTAAACTGCAGGAGACCAAGATGAATGCTTTGGAGCGATGCTGGGAGGGGCACTGAGAGAGGGCCGCGGGCCTGAATCAGCAGGCGCTTATTGACCAGCTTGAACTGGGAAGATGGTGAGGTAGGACGTCCAGGAGCTGGGATGGCTCGGGTGGGAAGGTGGCAATGAGTTGCTGATGCCTAACTGTGTCCAGGAGGGACACCGGGGCCGGCCGTGCCGAACTGGAAGCCGTGAGCCTGTGGGCAGCCTTTCCCCCAGTGGGGTCAGGGAGACAGGGTTTTGTCATCACCTGAGCTTGGAAAGCCTGGGCCATAGCCCCCTGGGCGCCCAGGGCACTCACGTGGTAAGGCCTCGGAGCAGTCCTGCAGAAGGGAGGCCCACGGGATTGAGCATTTGGCCCACGGATCTGAGCGCCGCTGAAACACTTTGCTCTTAGAACCTGTCGACCGTCTGTAGGATCGCACCCTGGAAATGCTGAAGTCCTGGGAGTGGATGAATTGGGAGAGGGAAACCCAGCTCGAGAAGGGAGAAGGGAGAAGGAAAGAAGTCCAGAGAGGGCCTGAGGGGGCCCCCCTGGGAAGGAGGAGGTTGGGGAAGAGACCAAGGGTCAAGGGGGGAGGGCTGGGCCCCGGCAGCCAGAGGGGGTGGGAGGCCAGTGCGCAGGTGGAACGAGAGGCTTTGAGGTGACTGGGGAGTTCAGGGGCACCCTCGGAGCACTTGCGGGGAGAGGTGGGGGCTGAGGTCGGGCAGTGGTTTGGGCGGGGCAAATAAAAGGCAAGATGACGGCAGAGGAGGATGGGGACATCTCAGGACATCGGATTATTTCCTGCAAAGAAATTATGCGGGAAGAGAGAAAACAGAGGACCTCTGGCTCGCTCCTCATTTCCTTCCCCCTCCAGGCAAGGGACTGGGGCTCCTGCCACTTCTGGGGCGGGGCCCAGATGAGTGACTGCCTGCCAGCTCAGCCCCTTGTCAGAGGGGGAGCCCCGGCAGCTCTGTCTTCCTTTCGGGGAAAGGGGTGTGAGCAGGTGACGTGCCTGCTAGATGAGTCACCTGGGCTTTCCTAAGCATTGAAGTCAAGGATTGGGCCAAATGGAGGGGAAGGAGGAGGGAAGTGGAAAGAGGAAAAGGATAAGGAGCTGGCTCTGCCGGAGAGTAAGTTGTTCTTGCTTTGGGGAGGGGCCTTGACCGAGGGAGAAGAGGTACCAGGGAGTGCTTGCAGTTGGATGAGGTGCTTCGGCTCCTGCCGGGAACCGTGGGGGGGGGGCGGCAGCGGGGAGACACTGCTTCTCCCCTGAAAGAGGCGGGGCTCCAGGGTGCAGCCCTGCCTGGTTGCAGCGGTCCTCGTGTTGCTGCACAAAGCTCCTGCTAGGGCCTCCTCGGGCTCTGCTCTCCGTGAGCTTCAGAAATTACAGGCCCCCCGACGCCAGCAAGGCAGTCGCCAGCCCGAGGGTCTCCCTTAGACTGTGCGTCTGGTCTCGGCTGCAGCAAGCTGGCGCCGGGCTGAAAGAGCGCGGGCTGCTTTCCCTGCACACCTTGTTTTGTCGTCGTCCTCAGTGAGATAGGTTGCAACTGGGGTCCTCGGTGCGGCGACCCCGCCGTCCCGGTCCCGCAGGAACTAACCCTTGGGGACAGCAGGGGCTCAAAAGGAAAGAGCTGTGAGGGACTGTCTCACAGCCACGTGACCTGGGGTTGGGGGACAGCCCAGGCAGCGGGGACCGTGGGGGTCCCTGGGGACTGGAGTGTGGTGTCTCCGGGACGGGAGGTCACGCTGCCTGCCACAGGTGAGGTGGGCCCAGGCGAAGGCAGTTCATTCACGTCCTGACCTTCAGCCTTTGCAACTTCAGTGTTTTGCTGCCCCCCGCTTTTGATTCATAGTAGAAAGTTGATTTCCCCCTTCTGTCCCCCCTCCTTTTCCTTTACCGGATTTGGATCTCTTGCACATGTTTTTAATAGGCATCCCTTAATCCAAGTGTTGCCTTCTGGGTTTTATTCTGTTTTCTTTTCCTTAAACAAAACAGAAAGTCTACACCAGCTTGGAATAGGGCTCGAAACCCAAGCCAGCCAGCACCGTTAGGCTGGCAGGGGGCCAGCCGGGAATTAAGTGCCCCCCGCCACTCGAGAAGCCTGGCCGATACCCCGCTGGGGGGGGCAGGGGGCGGAGGGCAGCGCGAGCTGGAGGTTCCTGCGTCTCCAACACCTCTGCTCTGGGAAGGGCGATTAGCACAGACTCAGCAGTCCGGCCGGGAGCAGGGCCGTGTGCAGGGGGCGGCCTTGGGCACCTGCCATTGTCTAGCCTGCCGGGTGTGCCGAGTCTTTGGCCTGGAGAAGCAAAACCACTGTCAGGGTGTCAAGTGCCCTTAGCCCTGTAGAGTCGTCCTCCCAGAGGAGCCTCTGAGTGGCATGTCTTCAGGTCCTTTGCAAGAAGCAACCTTATGCAAAATGGCCTCTTCGTGTGTTGGAAGAGTCTTGGAATTCAGGCTGGCTGGCCTGACGGATGTGGGAGGAGAGGTTGCCACCTGATTCCTTAAAAGATTTCTTTTGAGACTTAGGGCCAGGACAAGCTTTGTTCCCCTGCAGAACTTGTAAGCATTATCTGTTCACAACCAGAGCCACGTAGCATATGATGCTCCTTTTTTGCCTTGTCTGCTAGGAAGCTCAGAGCCAAGCTGAGTGCTCTGTCAGTAGCTATAGCCCGTGGTTATCCTGTTTATAATGTTCTCCTTTCCCGAGTCCTGACTTTTTGTTTCTCTTGTACTTAACCATGGTGTGGATAAGTCTTTGGGGTGGGAAAAAAAAAATGAGGACATACATGCTGTTTAAAAAATAGGTTGCCATTCAAGGCAGAACCCAGAGGTGGTGAGCATACATTTCGGTCTGCAGCGCCCCCTTGCAGAAGGTCCTTGAGGAAGCAGCTGAGAGGTGCCAGGAGGGACAGAGGTGAAAGGCAGGACTTCTAGTTGTTTGTGGAGACTTGTGAATACGTGGCTGGGGGCACTGCTCCGGGTCAGTCCTGCTTCTGAACACAGGCCAGCTCATCCGTACCCTTCAGACTTTGCCTTGGCCTGACTGCACTGCTCTCCCCGCAACTCCCCAAACTAGCATCTCCTTAATTATGTGTCAGGCTTCCGAGTCCAGTGTTTTCCACCACACTGTCCAGTGTGTATCTGTAAGTTGCAGGGATGTTTGGATAAGGGCTCAGATCTGCTTGGGGGGCCTCTTGGGCTAGGACCCCAAGCCTGTCTCTGATTCTGAGATGCCTCAAAGCCCACACTTCCCCTGAGTGGTTCTGGCACCGTGTTACCCGATGGGTGGCCTGTGGCTTTTCTTCTTTTGATGGGTAGGCTGTGCCAGGGTTCCTGGGAGCCAAGCTCTCTCTCTCCTGTCTGGACTAAGCCCAGGGGGTGCTGGAAGGCTTTGTAATTTGGGGTGAGGACTCTGTTCTGTACTTTACCGGGGAAGCCAGGGCCAGCGCAGATCAGCCCCAGCTGCCTCTCCAGGCTGACCCACGCCAGCTGCACAGTGACCTGGATGGTCTGCGCTAGGTGTGTCCCAGTAAAGCTACAGTCACTCTCCAGGCCAGGAGGGCTCACACACAAGGCCAGCAGAACCTGCCCCTGGGCGCTGGTGCTCCGCAGCCCCTGCTCAGCATCTCTGGCCTCAGACACGTTGCCCGACCCCTCTGAGCGCTTGGATTATACTTGGATTTCTTGGGCTTTTTTTTTTAAGGTCTCCAAAGCAACATAGCTCATTAGTGACCACATTGTTTAGAATATAGCTTATCTCATTGGAATGTCGAAGCATCGAGTGACGCCAGAGCCGGATGTGGCCCGTGTGGCTCAACCCAACCCCCGGGACACAGGCCACAAGCCCTGGTCGCCCCTGCCCCGTCACTCCTCCCTCCCCCATTAAAAGTAGCTTCGATCCCCTGCCTTCCCTCATCTTCCCCTCCCTCTCCCCTGGGAAGAGCGGAAAGGGGCAAGGACGCTCTGCCTCCCCTGCAGCGGAGGCCAGGACAGGAGCAGGACGTACTCAGGTTCACGTACATCAGTTCTAATCGTCAGCACCACATAGCGAGTGCTTGAGGCGTGCCCCGCACTTCGTGGTCCCTCCCGGTCCATCCGCAGATGGCGGCCGAGGGAAAGAGGGCTCCCCGCCCGGTGGCTGCCGGGAGCCATGTGGAGGCTGAAGCTCCGAGCTGCCCTGGTCCGCTCACAGTCGCGCAGCTGGTCCGGCCCCAGCGCCGAGTGCCTTCCAGGCCGCCTGGCGTTGAAGCTTGCGCTCCATGACTTGGCTGACCCTCGAAGGCAGTGGTTTTCACCCAGGGGCTATTCTGCTCCCTCAAAGACAGCCGGCACCGTCTGGGGCCATGTGTCCCTGTCCCGGCTTGGGCGGGAGTGACGGACGCGTGCCACTGAGAATGTCTTTTCGGTGACTTGGCATCTTAGCCACCTGGACAGACAGCATGTGGAGACATTTGGAAGATAGTTTCTCTAATAAGAGCCGTGGACCTGGTTCACTCTGTGGGCCGAGCCTGTGTGGTCGGAGGCCCAGCGCCCTGTGGAGGCCCCTGGGCCGCGCCAGCCTTGTCATTTTACAGGCTCGGTCGCTGCCGCTCCACAGGCTAGGAGGGCCCGAGACCAGGCAGAGCCGAAAGCTGAAAGCCCTTTGGGAGGCCGAGATCACCATGGGTTACTCCGGGAGGTGGCCGCGTGGGTGGCATGGCGCCCCCGGGGAACCTGCCAGGCCTGTCCAGCGGGCTTGCCCAGGTGCTGGGTGGTGCCTGGCCCTCCTTGAAGACTGCTCCAACCCAAGGCCAGCCAGCCAGACAGGGCCTCTGTGAGCTAGGACTAAATGAAAGCGGCCAGGCTAGTGGAAGGCTTTTCCAAACACTAGAGCATTGGATCCTGCAAGTTTAATGCAAGGCACGAGCTTCGGGGATCATAACCCTCGGAGGGGTACAGAAACAGCCTTACGGAGCATCCAGGGGAGCTCGCTGAGCAGCAGGCGACGTGGGGGCCCCTGACCCAGTAGCCTGGCCTGTCTCCCCAGACCTGCAGCCTGTCACCTACTGCGAGCCAGCCTTCTGGTGCTCCATCTCCTACTATGAGCTGAACCAGCGCGTTGGGGAGACATTCCACGCCTCGCAGCCCTCCATGACAGTGGATGGCTTCACCGACCCCTCCAACTCGGAGCGCTTCTGCCTGGGGCTGCTCTCCAACGTCAACAGGAACGCAGCCGTGGAGCTCACGCGGAGGCACATCGGTAAGGGTGCCCTGTCTCCCCATCCACCCCCCCTCCCCCCCCGCCCCGCCCAGCAGCCCCAGCAGCTTCTGCCTAGAACCGATCTGCCCCTGCTGTGCCGCACCTCCTGCTGGGACCTGGGGAGAGGACCCACTCCGCCAGCCAGCCCCCAAACTCTGTATTGCCCCGTTTAGGGGCCAGACCAGAAGAGTTCACATTGCTTGGTCATTCCCATTCGGAAACACAGATTAAGTCTGAAGAGGGGAAAGCCATGGAGGAAAACACTCAACTTGAGGGGACAAGAATGGCAAGTCTATGAAAAGGGCGATATATGTATCTTAATAAACATACCCCTAAAGTACTGACTGATAGGGGGATAGGTAGGCGGTGTCCATCTTTAACGAATGATCTTCTATTTGTTAATTTCATATACAATTATTCTAGGCTGCCAGAACAGCCCTGGTGCTAACATTCTGCCTTCTAACATCCAGGACGTAGTAGGAGACCACTTGGTTTATGGAAGAAGGAGCTGTGTGTGTGTCACTTGGATATTCATAATTTTGAGATCCTGAGTCCATCGGAAGGCCATCTCCACACCTGGAGACGGTGTAATAGGGTACTTTCAGCTCAGAGCCCCCGGGGGTTGGCTCCAGGGCAAACTCCGGAGCTGGGCAGGGCAGCAGGGGGTCTGGTCCTAAGTGAACCAGAGCACCCTTGATCTTGTTCTTACTGTATCTTGGATTTTCATGGACGATTTCATTTGAGGAGAGGATTTTATGGTTAAGAGAAGAAAAGTTTGGAAGCCATGGGTCTGGGCCTGGGTGCTCGTTCTCCAGGGAATAACCTGATGCCCAGGGGACAGCAGAGCCTTGCAGAGGCCACACCATGTGACCTAGTTGGTGACAAACAGCCCCTTGTCACTGAGCCTGCAGCCTTCCCAGACAGCCTCCCCATTTGTTTTACTTTAAAAAAGATACTGATCCTGGGTGGCTTCCATAGGTGTTTACCTATTCTCCTTATGCTCCTCTACATTTTAAAAATAGTTCCCGAATTACCAAAACACATTTTTGTTCTTTCGGTTGGGGTCTTCCCGCCTCTGCCTCTGCTGTTGACGGACGTAACCCAGCGGCCCCTCCTCGCGAACCCCAAGTCTGCCCATACCCCGCGTGTCTGTGACACCGAGTCTTGTAGCACCCCCCAAGGAGAAAGGGGCGCTGGGGCCGTGGCGGGACGAGGAGGCAGAATTCCCAGAGACCCCCTGGTCTCTACCCCACTGGACGCCGTGCCTGTAGAATCTGGCTCCGTTCTCCAGCCCTCGGAGCCTCTTCCCCAGAAGGCAACAGAGGCCTTCCTGTGCAGGAGGAGAGAACCTCCCCTGGCCGAGAGCAGAACTCATCGTCAGAGTGTTTACGTAACTGCTTGCTCGGAGTGCAGAGCCAATTAAAAATAATTTCTGTCCATCTGGAATGGATTTTTAAGAGATGGAGGAAAAGTGATTGACATAAACCTATGGAATGTTGTAGAAAAATGCACGGAGGAGAGAACGTGCGGGGGTGGCACGAGGCCATCGCTGTCCTCAAGGGCTCCTGGGAGTCTGCTCAGGAGGAGCTCTGCGGGTCTGCTGCGTGTCCATGGCAGTGGCCGCGGTGGCCGCTCACGCTTAGCGGGCGCTCGCCGTGTGCGCCTCGGCCACCCTGTGAGGCGTGTGTTATCATCGCCCCATCTTCCAGGCGGAGAAACTGAGGCTCAGGGGCTGAGTACCTTGGTGCTGGCCGACGGCTCGTCCGCGGTGGAGGCTGTTAGGGAGACTTACCCCACGCCCCTTCCCCTCGCCATCCGCCACCTCCAGCGTCAGGGACCCAGTGCCGCCCCCACGTCCCCGTGCGGGTTTAAGCGTGCGCCCTGGGTCCTGCTGGCCTGGTGAGACGCAGAGCAGCAGTCCGTCGGAGCCCCGGCTGCAGCTGTCCCCCTCGCGAGCCTCCGCTGGCCCCCCCGGGCCAGTCTGACCCACATCTCCCTAGGGCGCGGCGTGCGGCTCTACTACATCGGAGGGGAGGTCTTCGCGGAGTGCCTCAGCGACAGCGCCATCTTTGTGCAGTCTCCCAACTGTAACCAGCGCTACGGCTGGCACCCGGCCACCGTCTGCAAGATCCCACCAGGTACGCGCCTGGGCCGCTGGGCGGGTTCTCCTTCCTTTTCTGCTCCTCCGCGTTGCACTGGCTGCCTGGCGGCGCCTCGCTCGGCTCTCTCCTGCGTCTCGCTGCCCTGCTGCGCTCTCCCTGACCCTGCGGGCGGGCCTGCCTCTGAGCGTGCGTCCCTGCCTGTTGCCCTGTGCGCACAGGTGCTCAGGCACTGTGCTTTCCCCTTCGCTCCACGAGCTCGCACGGCATGGGGGCGCCGCGCCAGGTGCTTGAGGGAGACGCAGGGCTCCGGGACGCCCTGCTGCTGGCCCCACAGGCCTTGCCGGCCAGCTGAGGCCACAAGACAAAGACACGAATGGGTTTAATACGAGGAAGGGTACTAAGTACCAGGCAAGCAGCACAGATAAGGTGCTCTTGGAGCCAGGGAGCAAAACTCATTTAACCATTGGGATGGATCAGGGAAGGCTTCATGGAGGAGGCACGCAGGCATTGCAGGCTGGTTGGCATTCGACACAGGGTGACCGGCGGGGTAGGGGGGGGCAGGGCGGGTGGGACCTTGAAGGGCATTCCAAGCAGAGGGAACAATATGGGCCAAAGCCCGGAGGTGACGGAGGGTAGGGCACATACGGTGGCACTGGCTGGAGAGGCCGTGTAAGAGACAGGAAATGTTTAGAAGCATGATGGGGCCAGGCCACAGAAGGCCGTGAGAAAGTTGTGCTTTTACTCTGGGGAGCTCTTGCGGGTTTTCTGAGTGGAGCTGATGAATCCCACCTGTGCTGCAAGAAAGGGTGTCCGGCTGCACCCCAGAGGGTGGCGTGGAGAGGGCCACGGCCACGCAGCAACACGGGCAGAGACGGGCCCCGTCCGGGCCTCTGGACTTACAAAACCAAGGCCCAGAGCCCCGGCCGAGCCCGCCTATCCCCGGCACGCAGCGCCAGGCCGTGCTGCTGGCCGAGTGCGGGCTGGGACCGGCGGGTACTGTGCGCGGCACGCGTTTCCTCGTCTCCGTAGCAGATGCTGTAGCGGAGCCGCGGGCTCTGGGCAGGGCCAGCCGAGGAACGCAGAAGGTCTGAAAGAACAGCGCTCTCGGTTTCCTGCGCATTATGTGGTCGCGTTTACAGAGGACATCAATAGCTTTGCTCTCACTTAGCCCTCTCCAATTATCCTGGCTCCTCAGGCGAGGAGACCAGTTCAGAGAGGTTGAGCCGCCTGCCCCAAGGCACACAGCTGGGCAGTGGCTGAGCCGGGATGAGCCACGGGGCCGTGTGGCCCCTGAGTCTAGTGCTCCTGCGCTTCTTGCTGCCCCGGGGTCACCACACTTCCCTTGGAGAAGATGAGAACCCGAAGCTCGGTTGTGTTCCTGGCATTGTGACCACTCCCGTCCCCAGCCCTTCCCCCACCTTTTTGGTGAGGGGGCCGTGGTGGGGTTTGTTAACTCATAGACCATCAGAGGTGGGAGGACCTCGGAGGCAGGGCTTCCAAAGAGAAAGTGACCGGCCCAGAGTCACACGGCAAGATTAGGAGTCCAGTGTTGGCCCGTTAATAAACGTCACCTTAGCTCACCTTCTGGGTATTCCCAGCATGTGCTGTTGTCTTTCTTTTTCTGACTGACACATTCCTGGCACCCGGGCGGTAGGACTTCAGGAAGATTTATTATAAACTTTATTTGGGCCTGTCTCTGGTTTTACTGCCTGGAGAGTTAGACAGACGTCTTCACTTTGCTGCGAATGTCACCCTGACCCAGCCCTGTGCCCAAAGGCCAAAATGTGGCCCCAGTCTCGTGCTCCTCCCTGGTCCCAGGTGGCTTCACCAGGGAAGCCTGGGTGGAAGGTACCCCGGGACCCTCTGCCGAGCGTCCTGTTGGAGCGGCAGGCTGAGGAAGGAGCCTTTCCTCTGGCCTGCTTCCCCTCCGTCTGATGTCAAGGGCTCCTGCTCCCCAGGCGGTCAGCCATGCCTCCCACGGCTGTGGGCATTCTGGCTTGGGCACCTTCTCTCTCTGGTCCCTGGAGTCTTGCCTTGGCCCTCTTGCCCAGGGCAAGGCCCAGCTCTCCAAACCATCTCTCTCATTGTTGGTAGCCTACTTTAGAGTCTTCCTCTGCGTTCCCTGGCTCCAGGAGCTGGAGCTTACAGGCCAGTGTTTAATCCACCCACACCTCTCCATTGAGGTGAGGACGGCTTAGGGCAGGGACCGAGGGGGCCTGTCCCTAGCGTGGTGCTGAGTGTCGAGTGTGGGGCTAGCGCACGGAATAACTGTGTGCCACTTGAGCCGGGTGAGGTATGCCATTCTGGATGACCCAGGGGTGGCTTCAGCCAGGAGTGGGGCACTGGACACGTATGCCTCTGTCCCCACGAGCGCTGCTTTTGTTCTCTTGGCAGGGTGCAACCTGAAGATCTTCAACAACCAGGAGTTTGCCGCCCTCCTGGCTCAGTCCGTCAACCAGGGCTTCGAGGCGGTCTACCAGTTGACGCGGATGTGTACCATCCGCATGAGCTTCGTCAAAGGCTGGGGAGCAGAATACAGGTCAGGTCTGGGTGCCACATATCATGGGGACCCGAGTGCACATGACTCAAACAGCAGAGCAGGGGCCCCTCAGAGATGAGCTAGGCCACCCTCGCCCCAAAGAGCAGAGGCCAAGGATCAGTGGCCGTGGCCTGGCAGACCGGGAGGGCCCGAGCCACACTGGATAAGGAAGAGCCAGGCACTTCGGTTTCTCAAACACCATAAACATACATGTTCTAGTTCTTCCTCACCACCACCCTGGGTGGGGACGCTGGCATCACCCCTGGTGCATGGATGAGGGGACCAAGGCCCAGGGAGGGAAAGTGACTTGCCTGAAGTCACATCGTTAGCGGAAAAGCTGAGCCTAGAACTGTGCCTCTTGGCTGCTTCCTCATTCATTTTGGGCAGATGGTTTTAGGAAGACCCTCTCCAGGGAGTTAAGTCTTCATTCTGTTCGTCCCTCCTCTGGGGCTCCGCCTTTGACTTGGGTGACCCTGAGGCTCTCCGGTATTAAAATTGAGAGGTGGATGGGAGAAGATTTGGGTAGTCATAAAGGAACAGTTTACTTGCTAAGAAAGAGTTTTTTCAGAATTTCAGATATTGGTTTAAACATGGCCCACTGGTCGGGTCTACCTGGTCTGTGCTGTCGAATCTCTCAGAACATTCTGGTTTGGGTTTAGCGAATCCGGTCCCTTTTCTTTCCACACCTAGACAGGATGTGTGCAAGGGCCAGGGCCATGTCCCCCTCCTGCCCCCGGCTCCCGCGCCAGACGCCAAGGTGCCCACATGTCAGCTGGGGCCAGCGCCTTGCAAGTGACTCCCCGCTTCTCTTCATTTTTCCAGATGTTTGGAATCCATTTTGTTTTGTAGTCATTCTGCACCCAGGCCAAACCCATTTCAATATTGGCTCTGGGCCACCATTTGTAATGAAATCCAGATGAGCATGACTTATGGAAAGTCAGATTCTCATTAGAGGATTTCGGCTCGTAAAGTCCTCTTCTCTTTACGGTATTTTAGCTGCTCTGCCCTGTGTCTGCCCCACAGGACCAGGGAACACAAGCACCTTGGTCTGTGGGGGTCTCTCTGAAATCCAGGATGAGTGACCAACTGAGAACTTACAGCCCAGTTATGATGGCCTGAGGCGATGAGCCCAGGCCCGAAGGCCCAGCCCGAGAGAGGTTTTAGCCCACCTTTTGGCCCTGGCTGAAATCAGTTATGGGTCCAGAGTAAAATGTTTTAAAATTAGTATTTTTCTTTTAGTGGGGAAGGGAAATACTTAGATGGACCCCATTAGAAAAGAGCCAGAGAGAGGTCCTTTTGCTCTTCCTACACCCAGACTTCAGTCCAGAGGACTGCACTCAGGCACCACGGGTCAGAGAGGCACCCCGGGGTCCACGAGGCCATCTAGAAACCTCCACCTGGGCCCAGCGTAGGCCAAGCAAGGCGGGCAGTGGCCTTGAGCGAGCATCCCTCAAGCTGGCGCAGCACCGTGGCCCTCCAGCTCCGAGTGCTGGGAAGAGGCCCCTCGGTGGTGGAAGCCTTTCCCTAGGGGCCCTGTGTCACCACTCGGGACATGCTGCCAACACGCCGGGTCCTGGGCGGCCCACCACGTCCCTGCCACCTGGCAGCCCCGCAGAGCAGCCTAACGGGCGGGTGCGGCCCCTTCCCAGAACAGTCTTGCCCTCCTTCTGCCTCTTGTGCCAGAGAGAGTAAGGTTTCATCCCTCCCGTGAGATGGCCAGAAGCGGCGAGGGCCCCGGGTGCAGGCCTCCCGCCTCCAGCCGGTACCAGCGCCCCCGGCCGGGGCAGATAGTCTTTGCTCACTGCAGGCCGTTGGGAGCTCGCCTGCGGGCTGCGTCATCAGCCAACCAGTGCTTTGGGGAAAAGAAACGTGTGGTGTGCCTTGGTTTTTTCCAGTAATTGTTCCATGGCTCGCTCTGCTCGTAAGATTTTCCAAAATAAGGCCATAGATGGGAATTATATCAGCACATTGGGAACTGATGGCATGTGGATTCTGTCGGCGCTTTGCAAACAACACCCTCCATCAGACAGACACACGTCATCATGGCCTGCCGGGACTGGGCCTGGGGCTGGAGATGGGGTTGCCCATTCACGGCAGATGGGACCCTGGGAGACCTTTGCTCAGGCTGGAAGTTCTTCACTGGGGGGACCTGTCCCAGAAACGGGTGGGCAAGTGAGATAACCTGGAATTTGCCTCACATGTTTAGCCCTTGAAGGGCTATCTCCTTCCCCATGAGGAGAACCTGACTTACTCAAGGCTCTTCCTAGTTGGAGGAGTTCGGCCTGGCAGTCTCAGCCATTTATTGGGACCTCCTCTAGAGCTGGGTCTAGCAAGGCGCCACGGACCTATCTCTGGCTTTGGGAAGAAGACTTTCACCAAAGCAGGAAAAGGTATTCTGACTTGTAGGTGTGTCCTTCTGGACATTTTTGAAGTCTCCCACCCCACCCCTCTCCCTGTATCTTGCAGGAGACAGACCGTGACCAGCACCCCCTGCTGGATCGAGCTGCACCTGAATGGGCCTTTGCAGTGGCTTGACAAGGTCCTCACCCAGATGGGCTCCCCAAGCATCCGCTGTTCCAGTGTGTCTTAGAGACGTTGGGTGTGAAGGGGGAGGGTGGGGGGAGGGCGGGCTTGGGGGGAAAAGGCCGCGTAGGAGGTGGAGAAAATTGGAACTCAACTCACCATTGTCAATGAAGAAGAAACTTTTCTCCCTCCAATCAAAGCGGCCCCAACCTGTTTTCCAAAACGCAAAAGCAAATCCAGAGATGGATTTTCTGAACAGCTGTGTCTGCCGAACCCATCTGCCCTTTGGCCCCCACCTGCCCCCTCCTCCCAGCCCCCTTCTCTTTTAATGACAGCAATCTGGGATGTCACTGTCCAACAGGAAATGGCCATCGGTTCCAGACTGGAGTGTGAACCTCACCTTGGGTGTTCTAGGTAGGGTGGAGCCTGCAGGGGCGGGAGGGGCGGGAGCGGACCTCTCGCCTAGCCCTCCGGCGCTGTAACAAACGCTTCAGCGGGGCATTCCTGAGCCCCAGCCTCCAGCAGGCCGTCACCCCAGGAGCCGGATTGACTTGGGGACGGGAGGGGGGCTCGCCTGTCCCTCTCCTCTCGGAGCGTACTGAGAAGGGTGAGCCAGTGTGTTCAGAACATGCACACGGGGCCGGGGGGGGGGAGTTGGTGGGACACCTCGTCTCGTAAACTTGTCCCTTCTCACTCTGACGGTTGGAGGCCCGCCGAGGCTCAGCACGTACGCAGTGTATGGTTTCTCTTCTCGTGTCAATCTCAGAGATGTACGTGCAGTCACGTGAAGCAGGAGGCCGCCGCGGCGTCAGCGGCTCCTGAGCTGAGGCTGCCCTCCGCTGTGTGGGTCTCCAGTCCTCTGGAAGAGCGCACTTGCTATTCTCATGCATCCGGCTCTCTTGGTTTACATAGTTGCATTAATTGAATGAGCTTTATCGTATGCTCATTTGAATGTTTATATTAAAAAAAAAAATCCCGGGTTGGCACATTGACTGGGAAACCAGCAAGCTCTCTCTCAAGGTGAAGCTTTTCCAGGTTTTGTTGAGAAGACACCTGCCAGCACTTCTGGAAACTGAAATTAACAGAAGCAAATTCACCAAGAAGGGAAAAATCTCAGGCCAACATAGGCAAATGAAAAGGGCTATTAAATTTTTTTTTTTTACATCTTTGAAAATTGGAGGCTTGGTGCGCAGAGGTCGGCCATCTTTCCCCTGGGACGTACGATTATCTAGCTCGTGGCGGCGGATCCTCAGTGACAACTCTAGCAGTTGTGTTGTAGAAGAAGTACTGCTCCCGGTGGCAATTAGTGAGGAAACTGTTATAAATTATTTTAACTGGAAAAAAAGCCCTCCTTTTCGACTGGCCTTTTGCTGAATACAGCAGACAACATTGCCACTTGCAATTGGTACTTTATTCTCGTTGCTGTTTTTGTATGAAATGACTTTATCCCATCTTTTTTGCATGGATTTCTACCAGGAAAAGGGATTTCCCATGGAAGTCCTGTCTTATTCCCGGTGAAGGGGAGAAAATGTCTACTGGCAGGTATGAATCTCAAATGTGACGGCATTTCTGATGCCTTATGGAGACGCTGGGGGCTTCCCGGTGCCTCCCTGGCAGGATCCTAATGCCTCTGCAGCTCTAGCCTTATGGTTTCGAGGTAGGAGAGCTGCTCTCCAGGCTCCCCGAGGACACAGGAAGAGAGGGGAGGAGCACCGTGCCAGACCTATGCTGGTCTTTTCGTGGGGCCGTGGACACAGAACCCAGAGACCCCACGCAGCTGCTCTCCCCCCGAGAGGGTCAGCTTCTGCAGGTCCGGAGTTGGCCTGCTGTGAAACGCTCTGCGCCCTGCTGCTTCCAGCAAGCCGTCTGAACCTCCCAGATGTGCATGCACGCCCCTGGTCAGGGCTGAGACTCGGGGGGGGGGGGGGGGGGGGGGGCGTGTTCCATTGTGGCCTCCGCTGGTGCCGTCGTGCCCTCCCCCAAAAGCCGGGACAGCGGTTTCTGAGGGCTTGCGTTCTCCACCTGCTTCCTCTCCTCCGAGGCCTTCCTCTGGCACCCAGCGGTCCTCCCGTTTCTTGGGGACTAGCTTCAGGTACAGCCCAGTCTGGGCCACCCAGTGGCTACGCCCGGATGGTGTCTCGGCCCCCTTGATGCTCAGGGCTGAGGGCTCCTTTTAGGAGGCATGAAGTTTCAGTTTCGTGTTTCTCCAAAAGCTTACTTGGCCCCTCTTCTTTATAGACTAGACTCCTGGAGGAGGATGTGAAAGGAAGAGATTCAGTGAGACCCAGAGGTGAGGACGTGGTGCCCTTCCCATCAGAGAGGCTGCAGCTGTGTTCTTGGGGGGGGGGGCACTGTGTCCTATTAGCATCCTTCAGGTCACAAAGCTGGTTTTCTTGGTTTGAAAATCCTGTTGTAGGAATGGCATTTACATGTTAAAAAGAACTTTTTAAAGGACAATTGAAGGGGCAAGAGAAAATAGGGCAGTCTAGGCGGGGTGGAGGGCAGTTTTAAGTGTCGTTGGCGGGGCTCCCTGCCCAGTCGCCTTCACCCTGGGGCTGGTGCTGCCCCTGACCCCGAGGAGCTAGCCCTGGGCCTGAGATCCTTGGCTGCGCCCTGCCCCCAGGAGCCAACTTCCCTTCCCTTTCCTCCCCCCGCCCCAACTTTATTTAGTAACTTGGGTCCTTCCAGCACAAAGTGGGTAGCTGCCCCAGCGGCTTCGGGTTACGGCCTGTGCTGGAACATCATCTCAGTTGGCCACCTTCCTGGCGGGCTGTAGACGATCTGACATTTTGAGACAAGCCGAGAGTCAGGAGCGGGGACTTTGACTCTTCTCTTAGGAAGCACACACACACACGCAAGGGCAAGGCTGCTGGCAGACTTTCCCATCGTCCTTATGTTGTCTGTGTTGTATTTTTTTTTTATTGACCGTGGTGATTTTTTTAAAAATCATTAATGTGTTGGAATGAGCTGTAGCACGTATCTTGTGCTTAGTTTTTTTCTCCATCTTCTCTTGGCTTCCTAGAGTTTGGACCTATTCCAGGGCTAAGGGCTTTTACTCAAACCGCAGGAAAAGGCTTTAAGTAGCGTGTGCATGTCATGCATGCATATATGTAGTCTGGGGAGAAGGCAGATAGGGTTCAGCCTGGGTCCTGAGCTCACCTGAGGCCCCTCTCTCTCATCCTTAAAAGGATGAGGGAGGAAAAGGAATCTGGGGACTGTTCCCAGGACGGTTTCCAAGGGGATTACCCATAGCAAGAGCGGGCCTGAGTTTAGTTCTGGACTCTGTGTGACTTTAAGTTGCAGAGTTGGCCCCAAGATCTACATGTGTCCCCACTTTACTAGAAGAAAACCGCAACACAGCTGCGTTGTACCATTTTTTGTGGCATGAATGTTCCCTCCTAGATCATCCTTTTAAGGAGCATCAACTACTTCCCCAGAGGGTGGGAAAGCAAAACACGGACACAAGAGGCTGGGGCTCCGACGGCAGGCAGTGGGGAAATGACATGCAGGCAACTTTCCAGAAACACAGCTAGCCCATCAACTCGCCGATCGTGTAAACTGGATTGAGAAACGCTCTCAGTGATTCTGTAATTGATTTTTTTATGCTGATGTACACTCTAGCATTCTGGTGTTTTTATATTTATGTAATAATTTCTTAAAACCATTCAAGACAGAGAACTATTTAATTTTTTTGAAGAAAGTTGGAAAGGTCTCTCCTCCCCAGGACCGTGGCTGGGAAGAGTCGGGGGCCCAGTGGCTCAGCATCCAGAAGCAGCCGTCCCCCCCGCCCCCCCGCCCGGGGGCTGGCTAAGCATGTGGCAGCGTGTACAAATAGGCAGCTCGGAGTCACCTGCAGGCTCCCCCCCCCCCAGGGATGGAGCCCGAGCCCCCTCCCCTTCTTCACTCACCTCCCTGCTGCTGTTGCAACGAGGCTGTTCTGGACTCTCTATGGTGGTGTGTATTGGGATGGGGGGAACAGAGTGTGGAGGATGCTGATGGTCTTCACTTCTCAGCCAGCCTGACCTTTGAATACCTTTGTAAAAAGCATGTATGTATTTATAGTGTTTTAGATTTTTCTAACTTTTGTATCTTAAGAGCAGAGCACCTGTTTAAGCATTGTACCCCTACTGTTAAAGATCTATGTCCTCTCTCTCTTTCCCCTGTAAGTGCCCTTCTAATAAACTTTTCATTGAAAAGCTCCTGTGCCAGGAGCTCAATCTCTTCTTGCGGGGTGGGGAGAGGATTTTAAAGGGAGCCCCGAGGGATTCCAGGGGCTTCAGCAATGTCTCTAGCACCCCCATTCTGCAACAGCCTCTTTCACTTACCCAGGGTACTCTGCAGGGCCAGCCTGCCCTCCAGCGACACCGGGCGCGTCCCCCTTGCTTCCCACGTCTAAGCCCCAGTCCTATGTGCTGTGCCCGTGTGGACATTGGGCATCCAGTCGCTTGTCAAAGACCTTCAAGTACAGGAAAATGAGTGCCGCCACGTTCATCCTCCCAGAGGCGTGGAGGTAGGTTTAGATTCCTACAGAAGCAGGTTCTCACACTTGGTCAGTGCCTGTGAAAACTCCCAAGGAGAAAAAGACTCTTTGGTTGAATCTTCACTGACCCCAGATAATGTGGATTAAGAAACAAGATTAAAATGAATAAACAATTTTTGTGAGGGGGGCAAGGAGGATGGCATGGGGCTAGAGTAATCCTTTAACTGGGCCATTTCTCTAGCATTTTCCTGCCAAGGAGCTCCCCAAACACCTTCCCTAGCAGTGGGGAGGCCGATTTCACAGGGGCGGCTCCTCTGGGCCCCCACAGCCCGCACCAAATTCCTGCTTTCAGAATTCTTAGTTCTACCGTCCTGTCCCGTCTTCCCCAAGGATTTAGCCAGTATATTTCTCTGCAAATGACCCAAATCCCCATCTCTAACCCAACCTTGTTCCTTCAGATCCACAATTTTAAATTCCAGCTGCCTAGTAAATGGGATCCAAACCACAACAGCCCCAACCCGAGTTCTCTTCCACATCGCTCAAGCTGGCACTTTTTGGGGACTCCCCACTTTTATCAGCCTGCCCCCCCGTCCCTCTCCCCCCTCCTCCAAGTCCCGAGCGGTTCTATGCATTTCTCTCCCGTGCTCGCCATCCCGTTGACCAAGCCCCCCTTTTGGGAAGGCCCCACTCCCCGACTGTCCTGGCCCTCCCACGCAATCTTCTCTCTTGGGCCTGCGCCTACTCCTTCCGGGTCGGTGTTCCCAGACCACTGTATGCACTCTTGACATTCCTTCCTGAGTGATCTCACCTCCCCACATGATTTCAAGCCCCATTAATGCTAATGACTCCCAAGTCAGTATTTATAGCCCAGACATCAATCCCAAGTTTCAGACGTGTATCCAACAGCCTACTGGCTACTGGCGCATGGACGTGCCACAGTACCTCGCACGATCGTTAAAAGTGGGATTCATCACTGCCCTCGTTAAACCACCTCCCTCTCCTCTGGCCTACACCCCAGAAGCCACAATCACCCCGCACTCCCTCACCCCCACAGCCACCCAGTCCTGCTTGTCCACGCTCCCCGCCCTGTACTTCAGGTCCTTAGCACCCAGACAACCGCACCAGCTCAACAGCTCCTGGCCCCCGCCTTCCCGGAAAAGCATCATCCACACTGCCCTGTGACCCGCATGACCTCAGACACCCCCCCACCCCCCGGGCCACAGCACAAGCACCAAAGCCTTTCTCAGGGACCCCTGGGCTCTCATCATGTGGCCGCTATCAGGCTGTCACAGCTGTTACAGTGTGCAACCCGGCAGCCGACAGGCGCTGCAGCTCCTTAGACCCCCCTCCGTGCCGAGCCCTCTTCCCCAGTCCATGCTCGCCGCCCCTGGGCCTGCCTGACACCCCAGCAGGTCTCCGCAGCACTTTCACCAACGCTTTGGGACTAGGTCAGACATCTCCTCTAAAAAGTCTCTCACGGATGTATGGCCAGGGGGCCCAACTGTGTGGGGACCTCGTTCGCTTTCCCCTCTAGGCTCTGAGTTCCCAGTGAGCAACGTTTATATCTTCCCGTACCCCTGCCTTCGGGCCACCAATTTTTGCTGAATAAATGAATCCGTTACTGCCCATATCTAGCAGATTCTACCTTAGCAATATCTTTTACATCTGCTTCCACTGTGCTACCCTATATTAAGTCCTTACATATGCTCGAAGGAACGCCACTCACCAGTTCCGGATTACTGTTTATCTCAGCTATTCTGATGTTCTCCTAACGTGTCCCCCCTCTAGTCTGGGGATGGCACATAGTGAAATTACCACCCTTCCATTTCTCTACCCACGGCAAAAACACCACGAATCCCAGTGCTGGGTCTGTTCTCAGCCTCAGAATCCTTCTCAACACAGCTCTCCTGGCAGGTGGTGCTAATCAATTAGCTTGGGCGACTACTGCTGCTAGGTTTCGCAGCAATGTAATTATGGTTAGATGTCTCTTCCGCTCCAAACCCGTTGGGCTCCTTGATTACCTCCCAAGTAGGCACTGGCTCCACGAAGTAGTATTTCAAGGTTTTCTCCCAATTCCACTCCATCCTTATTTACCACTGTTTCTCCAGCTGGACTATGTGGGTTTTCCCAACATAACCCCTTGCTTTCTCTCCATACCTCTGTCCATGCCGCAACTTCCACTGAGAATCTGCTGCCTCCGCTCACCCATCTGCCCCAATTCATACCCTAGCCCTGGCTCAATTTAAGCATCACTTCCTCTACGTCAGTGGGTCTCAAAGTGTGGACCCTGGCCAGAAGCATCAGTAAGCACCCGGGCTGGTCAAAACATACTTTCCCAGGCCGCGCTCAGGACCTAGTGAACCAGAAGCTCCGGGGCGGGGCCCTACAGGTGACTCCAGCACGGATCAGGTTTGAGGGCAGTGCTCCAAGCTGGGCTTCCCGCTCTCCCCAGCCTGCTCTGCTCTCTCCTTCCCACAGCAATTGAGGCTGGGCACAGCACCTCGCCTGCTGCCCAGCATCCCACCTTTGTGGCCTCATCTTGCTTGCCCCCTACTGTCACCTGGGTTGGACGAGGTGCTTCCAGAGAGAACCTGCGGCCTTACCCAAGTCTGTGGTCTCTGCCACGCCTGGCGCAGCCTGGCGCCAAGAAGGTTCACAATCAGTGCTGGACCCTGAATCCAGTTTCAGCTCTCACCTGGGTAAAGGAATGCGTTACGGTTGCTCTTCCTCAACTCCAACCTGAAGCCTTCTAACTTCCCCACTGACGACATCCTGTGAGGTTTCCAGAGTGGCAGGATTTGGTGCAGACCATGTCCTTGGGCTTCAGATGAAGAGGATGGTCTCCTAAACTGTGCAGTTTCTTACCCCAGACCTCACTTAGCCCACATTTTTGTAGCATTAAAGCCACCTGGTTGATAAGAGAAAAGGCAGAGGCAATGATTGGTCACCTCCTTCACAGGAGAGAGCCAGGGAGGCTGGTCATGAACCGCTTTATGTGACCTGTTTATGCCCCCCAGATTTGTGCTTGTGGGGAGAGAGGGTTTGGAACTATCAACAGTTACAGATATAACAGCATTTTAGAGGAAAAATTTTTCTTCCCAAACCTGTGTTCTAAAGATGCGGTAATAACTATGATGTCCAGGTTCTGAATCAATACTTTTCCAACAGGAAACAAGGTAGAACCACAAATCATTAAAAGCTGAAATGGGGCTCAGTGGTGTTCCCACAAAAGGCCCACGTGGTTACTATTACCTCTCTTAATTCTTCACTGCACGTCAGAGAAGCACCTCAGAATCGAGCGAGATGCCTCCTAGTCTAGAATTTGGTGTTGGTGCTACAAACACACACACTGAACTCTGGATAAAGAGATCTACATTAAGAGCAAGACTCATTAATAACAGGCCAGGTAGTGCCAAAAATATGAAACTGAGAATTTTTAAGACCTTTTCTGCAACAGCTTCTATGCCAGAGATGCAAGGATAGATCACTACACTAAACCCGAAGTGGAACCTAAGTCAGAACGTGAACTTCGCCCTGCACACTCAGCCTGCTTTTAGGAGACATACAGATTCCAGGAAAGTTCATCGTTAGGGTGTTCTCCAACCGATCCCGCATGAAGGCAGTACACTTGACTGGATTTTTCACTTTCTCCACCTGAAGTCCTCCAGTAAGATTTGGTATTTAATGACGGAATGCCATACCTGAATTGTTTGACCGCTTTAAATTTGGGGTTGGGGAATGAAGGACTCTACCTCATTATACAATTCTCTGAAGCTCTGTCTCCATCAATCAGAACGTTCAATGAATCAGAACCTCTGACCACACCGGACACATGTTTGCTAAATTTAGCTTTGCATCAGCAAGCACTCAGAATAGTTCACGGAGCGCTCAGCTTACCCTTAGACAGTGATTCTTCTAAGACTGCTTTTCCATGGCAGGCCAGCGCAGGGCCAGGGGCACTCCACGTGCTCTCCCGATGGCCATTGCTATGGGACTGGCCTAAGGTGAAAGAAATCCGACAGGCCACGGTGAAGATGTTTATTCCCCTCCTCTCCACAGTGGGGAACAAGAAGGTAGCCATATGTCCCATTTCACGAGTTACAAGGAGTCTGCAGTGATGGCCTGACATGCTCGATGGTCCTTGAACCACATCCCATATTATTCAGCCGTCCAAGTCTAGCGTCCCTGAATCTCTTGCTTCTCTGAATTAGATGTGGCCAAGTTCTATAAATAGAGAGAAAGCAAACTGGTTCTGTCAATCTTCTCCTACTCTGGCAGGGTAACATATTTTAAAATTATAAAAATATCTATGTCTTCATCACTCTAAAATTATTACATAACACATGATTTTCTGAGGGGAAAAAAAAGGTTTATTTTTGTCTCTCCCTACCTTCCAACTTGTGGAGCTTCAAACTTTGTCATCAGTTTCATCAAACTAGCATATGCAAATCGAAGCCAAAATTCAGGGCCTACTAGGTGCCCAACTCTGTTACACAAATAGAGAAATGGAGGGGAAAAAGCCCGAGTCTCACTTTAAACCCCAGACAGACAGTCCATAGTAACTTGTGTCGGCACGTACATAGGTCACATTAGACTTTTTTTTTTTGAGAGGGAGAGGGGTGGGGAGGGGCAGAGGGAAAGAGAAAATCTTAAGCAGGACCCTCGCCCAGTGCAGAGCTCAACTCAGGGCTTGATCTCACAACCCTGTGATGACTTGAGCTGAAATCAAGAGTCAAGCACAGGCGCCCGAGCCCCCCAGGCGCCCAGGTAGAATGCAACTTTCATGGCACTACTAGCTCACGCTCACTCTTCTTAGCATGGGCCTTTAGTAGACAAGCCCTGGACACTTTATCCCCCGTATCCCCTGGAAGGGGCCAATAGCCCCAGAAAGCTGAGGTCTTTTTTATTTTTTTTTTAAGTTTTTGAGAGCGAGCGAGCATGTGCATGCATGTGCATACGTGCACAAGTGGGGGGAGGGGCAGAGGGAGAAGCTGACTCCCCGCCGAGTGGGGAGCCCGATGCAGGGCTCAATCCCAGGACCCTGGGATCATGACCTGAGCCGAAGGCAGACACTTACCCGACTGAGCCACCCAGGCGCCCCAAAAGCTGAGGTCTTGAAAAGGTCAGTTGATATTATACTTATATGTGGTAGATTCCAAAATTGTGAGTTTGACAGACTCCAATTACTATTTATGCCTAATGTCAAGTAAGGCTTCCCCCAACACATCCCCTACTAAGAAACAACAGAATCACACATTAGCAGACTTTATAAATAAATCATATTTTAATCACCTGGCTTTGTTTAATCCACAAAATCACATTCACAGCTTTTTCTAGTCTGTCTTCCCTCCATGTGACCTGATATACTTTGGAACCCTTCATGTTTTAAGAAGAACATTCTGCCTTTCATTTTGCAACCCCAGAGCCAACTTCCCTTGCATTCTTAATAGCTAATGCAGTCACCTCAAAGAAACAATGATGGTATGGTGATCAACTATAGTCTCAAAGATCTTCAGAACAGTTAAAAGAGGAGAGGAAAAAAAAGAGGGGGGGGGGAAAAAGTCACCAAGCCAGAGAACCGCCAATGTTGCCTTTGATGATGGCTCTTCCTGAATGCTCCAGTCACTGAAGCCTTCCCTCCTGGTGGCTGCCCTGGCCCAGGACCTGGAGCATTCCGCTCCTCCTGCCATTCCTTCCGCAGTGCTTAGAAGGCAGTGCTGGAGGGGTCTGACACTTGTTTCTGCTGGTGACCTGAGGAGTTCCCAGTCCAGGCAAGGCCGGGAGCGGCCGTCAGCCTGTGCGCCAGCACCAGCCGGCTGGGGCACCAGGCGCCAGGCTAGACCCGTGGCCGTGGCGACCACAGTGAAGGTCAATGGCATGCATTAGCAAGTGTCTACAGACACAGAAATAGGGATTTTTATTTCCTGTATTTCCCACCCTTCCTTTGGAGGTGGACCTTCCCGTGGGGGACCCCCCACTCCCAGCCCTGGAAGTCACACAGGCCCTCAGAGCTTCACCGCCTAACCTTTCACATCCTTTCCCCGCTTGCCCACCGTGCGGTGTGACCACGTTAGCAGTGATCTGTTGGGCATTCAGAGACAAAGGGGGGGGAAACTACCTTGTTTTGAGGGTAAAGTGTGATGACAAAGCTCTGATATGCTCTAAGGAAGACGAGTTTCCTCCTGGCAGGACTAATGTAAAAGCCTCCAGATACGATCACATACTGCCTCAATGGCCCAGAACAGGGAATTCCTGAAGTTTCTTTCTCTCTCTTAAACACAAACCCCCCACCCCACTCCCAAACAGCAACTTAGTAGATGAGTTTGTTTTATCCCTACCAGAGTAGGACACCTTGGCCTCCTCTAGCATTGTCTAAAAATTCACCCTCGTTTCTCAGCAGTTTCTAGTGTGAGCTGAGACACTCTTTCAGATGAAATGCCCAGAGGCGTTTTTAGCGTGAGACTAAGCTGAGGGCCACTGACTCCGGCCCCACCTACCCGGTGGCACAAATTAAATTTGCAGCAGCTTCCTTTCCTACCATCAAAAGCACCAAAGCTCAGGGTGCCAATCTCCCTGAAAGCGGAAAATCCAGAAGCCCAAGGAAAGGTGGCACCAGCTCCTGATCTGCAGTGATCGGGTGTGACCACAGATGACACTCTGGAAAAGGTGGGCTGGGAATGGCGTGGTCCTTCTGCAACTGGGGCAAATCACACAGGCCTCTGAGCCTTGTTTCACTCCCGTCCCTAGAGACAGTGTACTTGAAAAACTCTCACTCCTTGTCGTCATTATCCTCCTCGCTCCCTTACACTATACTGAGGGACAAAAGCCCTACTATCCCCTACGAGAAACTAAAAGTAAGGCGGCCCTAGAACTAAGTCAGGTGGCCAACAGGATGATGGGAAGTTAAGCCAAATAGAACAGGGTGAAGCAGGGAAGTGTCTGAGGCTGTCAAACCCTAGCACGAATAATTTAGTGTTCTTCATCAGATGAAAGGCCTTCAATTTCATCTCTGTCTCCCCCAATTGCCATCCAGAAGGCTTTGGCCACCTGTGGAGAGAAGCATGCAACACATTTTAGGCAAGAGCTACCCTGCAGCTTGTGTCATGAGTTAGTCAATATGCTGAACTGATCAAGGCCTAAAATTCTACCCCCTGCCCTCCAGTCCTCCCACCCCATGTATCCAAACCCTTGAATACCCTGACCCAGGACTTGCACTTCCAGAAATTTATACTAAAGATGAAATCAGAGTTACATACAAAGGTGGTGGATGTGTGAGGTTATGCACAGCTTCACTATTTATAGAAGCAAAAAATGCACATGACCTAAATGTCCAAAAGGGAAATGAATAAATTAGGACACATTCATACAATGAAATACCATAAACCACATACATTTCCTGCCAAGAACATGTGTTGTGTTGGTAATAACAAAACAAAACAAAACAAAACAAAACGACTAAGGGTTTTCCAGCCCAACAGTTAGGAAGGCAAACATCCTGAGTCTCAATGAAATTTCCATGTCACTCAACGTACATTTGAAAAATCTTGGTTTGACTACAGCAATTATATTACTACTGTGTAAACATCCAATTCGTTCCAAGTTACTATCCAATGAAAAGTTCACACTGAAACAAGTCTAGAAGTCAACAAGTGTGATACATAATCCTAACAGCACCGGACCTTTTCATAGATACTCAATAAATACCTGACTGGTCGTCTCACCTTTTCTGCATGCAACTTTCTTTGCTCGTGAGGAAGCGTCGCAGCCTTGTCTAGGGAGAAAATAAATCTTAAGAAATTCATCTAATAGCACAGGAGAGTCTGGAGTGTATGGATGTTCTAACGCTAGAAGATGGGAGATGGATTTCAAAGACAAATGCTCATGGTGTAGTCGTTACAGCTGTTAGGGAGTTAAAGTCTTCCCGATTTTCCACATGGGTATGATGTGAGTAAATTGGCAGGGATCTTACTGATTCCAGGTTAATGAGACACACTGAAAGAAACCAAGAGAGGCAAAAGAAGAAGGGACAGTAAGAGGAAAGAGAGTGAAGAAAGAGGAAAACTTTCCCTGGGGAATTTCTACCAACAGAGGATGACACAGTCCCCCAGGCACCAAGTGTCTCCAGACAGCTGAGACCAGAGCAGGGAATCCAATCAGCGGTTACAAAACAAAATCCTACCACATAAAAGAGAGGAGCACCAAGAGGGGAACGTGTTAGACATGATGGAGCCAATTACCTTTCATTTCCTTTAACTTTGAAAACAGTCTTTCAAAATTCTCCAAATCTCCTCCGCCAGTAGTAAGACTGGCCAATTCTTGAATATCCAGATCTAACATGGGATCTGAAAAAAGGATTTGTCACGTTATTTGCCAGATATGACTTCTATGTGTGCTAAATACACAGTCCTAAGGCAATGGATCCTAGCTTTGACGGGACTCATCACTGAATGAGTACTCCACGTGTGGGAAAGCTGCTCGGCTGCTAGCGGGCCTTCGCGAAAGAAGAGGAACTTACTTGATCCTTGCAACATTACACTGAGGCAAAGAATATGGTTTCATTTTAGAGATGAGAAACGTAGAGCTCTGAGTTCAAGTGACTCGCTCAAGGTCACAGCTAGTGTGAATGCAGATTCAGACTTAGGTGTTTCCAACTCTAAAGGCCACCCTCTCCATTGAGGTGCACCGATCAACAACGGATGTCTGGAATTTATACCATATTTTCCTGTACAACCAAATATTTTCCTATCTATTACTGACAGCCACTATATAAGGTGGTTAGGACAGGTATCGATGTCTGAAATTTACACATGAAGGGGCTAGGTGTAAAAATGCACTCAGCTAAAATTACAGCTACTTAGAAGTAGAGTCAATTCCTATTTTCTTACTACAAATCCTTTATTATTTCTACCACAGCCTCTTACCTCTTTATCACAATTTGTTTTTAATCAGAATTCTTACTCTCCACTCCATGCTGAACACCTCCAGGAAGTCTTCCCTAGCCAGCCCAGCTCACAAGTCTCCTTCCCTAGAATTCATCCCATACTTTTTATTGTAGACAAAGGGAGAGCGTGCACGTTGAGCAGGGAGACGGGGAGAGGGCGAGGCGGGAAGAGAATCCTCAACCAGACTCCCTGCTGAGCACAGAGCCCGATGGGGGGGGGCTCGATCCCATGAGCCCAAGATCCTGACCTGAGCCAAAATCAAGAGTTGGATGCTTAACTGGCTGAGCCGCCCAGGGGCCCCATGATTCCATTTCATTTTTGCAACAGTATTCTGAGGAAAAATTTTATTTTACAGAAAGGGAAACTAGGGCCCACAGAGGCTAAATAACTTACTCAAGATCATCTCACCACTACTGGAAGAACCATGATTTGAACCCAGCTGTCCAGGACTCCAAGTCCACGACTGTAAGCATTATACTGCAAGGCCTGTCTCTACAGTTTTAGGGTATAAGCTGCTTGAAGACAAGGACAGCTTCTAATTCTTTGCATCTACTACAATGCTATACAGATAATTTGGTGTTAAGAATGCATTTTAGCTCATAAATTTGCTTTGGTTCAGTGGACATTTCATGTAGGCAGTTGATATACAGGGCTGGAGATAAAAATTTGTGATTTATCTGTGTATACATGGTAACTGAACTGGACAGAATCACTTCATGCTTAAATATACATTTGGCAGAGGAGTTTAGATGGAGCACTAAGGAATGGCAATCTTTAAAGGCTGGATAAAGGAGGGTCATCTACCAGAGAAAGAAAAGGAATAGCCAGAGAAGTCAGAAGAAAACCAGGAAAATTGTTGGATGAGCAAGAAGAAATGTTTTAAAAAGGGACTGATTCATCATATTGAATGCTGCCAAGAGGTCAAGATGAGGACTGGGAAATGTCTATTAACTTCGGTGGCCTGGAGGTCGGTGGTGAACTGTTTTAGTGGCAAGTGGGGCAAAAGCTAGGTGGGAGTGAGCTGAAGAGTAATGGGAGGTCAGGGATGGAAAGAAGTTCAATAAAGAGAAGAGGGAGATGTAGGGTTGACAAGTGTTTTACCCTTGTTGGTTTGGTTTTGCCTTTTTTTTTTTTTAATTTTGAAATAATTTTAGTATTACAAAAAAGGTGCAAAAACAGTAGGGTTCCACCTTCATCCCCTACCGTTAACCTCTTATCTAACCACAGTACAATGAACACACATCAAGAAGTTAGGAAGTGCTATTAACTAAACTACAGACTTCATTCCAACTTTGTCAGTTTTCTCACTAACATCCTGTTCCAGAAGCTTACACAGAATTCGGCTGCCAGATCTCTGTCTGCTTCTTCAACGTGTGACCATTCCTTAGTCTTTCCTCGTCTATCATGGCTTTGACACTTTTGAAGAGTACTCGTCGGTTATTCTGTAGACTGTCCCTCAATATGGGTTTGTCAGATGTTTTCCTAGGAGACTGAGGTTACGCGCCCCTGGCACGGAGACCACGAGCATGATGAGCCCTTCCGGTGCCCCTATCAGGGGGCACGTGACGTCAGTGCGCCTTATTGCTGCTGAGCTTCACCACCACTGAAACGCTACCTGCTGGGTTTCTCCAGGGCAAAGTTACTATCTTCCTTTTTGTACTAAGTAAATATCTTGGGAGAGCTACTTTAGATGATGCAGATGTCATGTTTCTTCTCAAACTTTCATCTACTAATTTTCACATCCATCAGTGGATCCTGATCACAACAACTATTATTACTGTGGTGTGTGGCTGCCAAGGATTTTTCTTTCCCTCACTCCTTCTACGTGTATTAATTAGAATTCTTCTGTAAGGAAGAGCAGCCCTTTCTTCCCCAGTTATTTCTTCTGTTCGCCTGGAGTCACAGATATTTTGTTCTATGGGTTGCAGCCCAATACTAAATTCATTCTCGCTGGTCAAACTGCTCCAGCGTTGGCCACTGGAAGCTCTCTCCAAGGTTGGTTTGGTGCCCCTTCACATGCCCCCATCCCTTCCTTACTTTCTGGCCCCATGAGATGGCTCTAGGTTCATCATCCTGAGTTTTTCCTGCCCCGGCCCTAGAATCAATCACTTCCTCCAAGTGGTCCTGGATCCTTTTATTGGCAAATGGTATTTAAAAACCAAGATCTAAATGCTAAGGGTGTTCAACTGCTATTGGGAGTGTGGGTGCTTCCAGGCCCTCTCAGTGGAAATAGGTAGGAAATATATATATACGCATGCATACTAACATGTACACGAATATCTCCATTTATTGCTCTAACTATAAGTACGTCATCACGCTAATACCTTGAGTTCTAGCCCAGTACCAAGGGTTCATCCCAGCCTTCTCCTTTCCTTACATGGCTTCTTTCTCAGTGAGAAACCTAGCTCTCATTCTCTATACTTTATTTTTTCAACCCTGATATACACAAAATATATGTAATTTCAGAATTTCTAAACCATACCCCTATGACAATCAAATGTATTAAGCAGAGTTCACTATTCCTGTTCAGTTGTTTCTGTTTGGGGCCTCCTGGTATCCAGTCAGAATGCTGTTTCCCCAAGTTATTTAGGTTAGTTCTTGTCTCCCCTCCCTCCTTCGGTGTGGTTACTGGTTTGTTTTCATGGCAGAGACTTCAGCAGGTCTAAAGCCAGTAAGAGGGACCCAAGTGAGAAGACAAGGTTGAATATACTAGAGAGAAAAGAGATTATATGTAATTTTTCCTTCTTAATATGTGTCTGTTACCAAACACTTAAGTTTTCTACATGGACTCTCTTCTAATCAGCAATAGAGTTTTGAAAACCCTGCACGTGGGTCCCTGTGACATAAAGAGAAAGCAGAGATGTCAGTAATTCCCCAACAAAAGGACATTTACAGTTACTGTCAACTACATTTCTTGGCTTTTGGACATCAGAATGGATTCTAGTCTCAGTTCCGGGACCTTCTTGTTAGATGCCCTTGGACAAGTTATTAAACTGCTCTGGGCCTCGGCTTCATCTCCATAAAATAAGTTCTCTGCCAAACTTCATTACCAACCACGAGAAAGTAGATATAAAAGAACTTTCAAAGGATGTGAAAGGGCTTATAAAGTTGTATTATTCTTGTTACCATCAACTCTACCAACTGTTAAATACTATGAAAAAAACTGGAATATGGAGATATAAAGCTGTCTCACCACCTGGTTCTGTCTGTCTCAGTTAAGATGATCTGAATCAAGTTCCTACTAAGAGAATCGAAGAGAAAATGGTACCCACAGATTGCTTATGTGGTTATTCTCCCTCCTTTTCTGATAGCCGTCTCTAAGGCTCACATTCGCTTGGGGTACACTATCAATTTTCTTCCTTTGTTCATGTGTAAAGTCAATTTCTCCCTAGATGATTTATGCCCCGTACCTCTTCCAAGTTCCACAGAGTTGTCTCCTGGCAGCTAAAGGAGGAACTTACCCATGATGCTATCAGCCTGAGCATCTGTTGTGTTAGATGCACCACCCCGATGGTCCAAGAGAGCTTCAGTCCTAGCTGCTGCTGGCAAACGGGGCCGCTGTTGAGGAAAATACACACAAGCAATAATTTAATAGTAGGCTATTTTGGAACTAAAGCCAAAAAGATTCACACTTCCACTCCCTGGTTGGCTTTAGAGAAGCAGTAATAGGAGCTAGAGACAAGGAGAGATGGAAGAAGGATCAATGTCACATAAAAAAAAGAGGCTACAAATTCACTAATTCAGGGTTATTTTCCCTTGAGGAAAAACTAGAAAGTGTTATGATTCTGCTGTTGGCTATTAAAACATGTCTTTTGTTTGCTTTAAGAGCCATGTTTTATTCAAAATGTGAAAATGAACATAAGCATATCACAAAGAGCTCAAGACTGATGAGAAAGATGCCTGGGAAGACAATATGGCACTGTGTAATTTGCTCTTGGTTCCAGCATGCTGACCAAGGTACACTTGAACCAAAATCCTTGAGGACAGAAGGTCAAAGTCAGACTACGAAGCCCACTGAGGGCAGGGGCCCTGCGTCAGATGGGTACAGAGCCTTGGACATAGGAAGTACTGACAAAGAACCATCGATTTTATTTTATGAAGATCGGGAGGCAACTTCATGTCTCAAGGAAATCCTAGCACATTTTTTAAAGCACTCTAGCAAAAAAAAAAAAAAAAAAAACCCCATGGAACAGCCCAAATTGCAAACATCTTGAAAGGGCTTACTGCTTTAATGCTGAACTAGCCTTCTCTCAACAGGTACCAGGCACAAGAGGACTGTTTTAGATTCTCTTTTTATCCTTGGTTTACTATTGTCTGCTGCCTCTTAAATGGAAAGGAAAAAATGACAAACGGTATAAAGACTCATAATGACAAGGAGAAATTAAAACCAAAGCATTGAAAGGATCCAGGAAGAATCTTTACCTCTGAGGGACACGTCTCTGCTGACCCAACGCTATGGTTTGCTCCAGCCAATGAGCTAAGAAGGCTAAAGCCTTGGTTCCTATCTGAAAAGAAAACAATACAATCACTGAAATTTGTTATTTTAAAATGTTAAAATGACTGTGATGAAGAAACAATGGCTATTTCCTCATTATAAAAGTTTTAACTATAGAAACTGTTACTGTCAGACAACATCAGGAATTTATATATCTTACTCATACTTACATTTTCTTTATAATTACTATTTGAAAATATGAATTTTTTTGAATAAAAACTTCTTAAAAAATAAAAAAAAAAGTCACTCACAATTACCACATTCTCTCAAATCTGAATAATGTAAAAACTCACAGACACGGGTCAAATATAATGGCAGGGCCATTACAACAAACAAGACCACTCAGTGGTTCTTTTGCAAAGGTTAACAACACTCATGTTTCTTTTCTTTTTTTTTTTTTTTAACTTTATTTATTTGAGAGAGAGAGAGAGCAAGAGAGAGAACACGAGCAGTGGAGAGGGCAGAGGGAGAGGGACAAGCAGACTCCCCCACTGAGCAGGGAGCCCGACGTGGGGCTCAATCCCAGGACCCTGGGATCATGACCTGAGCCGAAGACAGACACTCAACGGACTGAGCCACCCAGGTGCCCCTACAGCATTCATGTTTCAATAGTCACTATGAACCAATATTCTGGTGTTTTATTTATTTTTTTATTTTTATTTTTTTTAAAGATTTTATTTATTTATTTGAGAGAGAGAGAGCACATGAGAGGGGGGAGGGTCAGAGGGAGAAGCAGACTCCCTGCCGAGCAGGGAGCCCGATGCGGGACTCGATCCCGGGACTCCAGGATCATGACCTGAGCCGAAGGCAGTCGCTTAACCAACTGAGCCACCCAGGCGCCCTATTCTGGTGTTTTAAACAGTATTTTAAATGTCCAGAAACATTTTTTAAAATCAACACAAAGGCATTATTATCAGGGGAAAAGGAACATGCATGATTTTTTTAAACAAAGCTTTAATTTTGTGATGGATGAGCCATTTGCAGTTAAGGCCCTCTCAATGTTTGTACTTAGAATGGAGGACAAATCTGGAGCAGAACATCTAGAACACCTACTAAAATTGCCCTGGTATTCATGGACCCTATCTCAGACTCACTGAGCCAGAATCTCTGGGGCAGATGCCAAGGAAGCTGAACTTTCCTTTTAGTTTTTATCTTTTTTCAAGTTGACTTATTTATTTTTAGTAATCTCTACACCCAGTGCGAGGCTCAAACTCACAAACCCAAGATCGAGAGTCAACCCCCGAGATCAAGAATGGCATGCTCATCAAACAAAAAGAAATAAAAGGCATCCAAATCAGCAAAGAAGTCAAACTTTCACTCTTCAAGATGACATGATACTTTACATAGAAAACCTGAAAGACTCCACAAAAAATTGCTCTAACTGATACAGGAATTATATATATAAGCAAAGTCACAGGATATAAAATCAATGCACAGAAGTCAGTCGCATTTCTATACATTAACAATGAAGCAGAGGAAAGAGAAATCAAGGAATCGATCCCATTTACAATTGTAACTAAAACCATAAGATACCTAGGAATAAACCTAACCAAAGAGGTAAAGGAACTATACTCAGCAAACTATAGAACACTTATGAAAGAAATTGAGGAAGACATAAAGAAATGGAAAAACATTCCATGCTCATGGGTTGGAAGAACTAATATTGTTAAAATGTCTATGCTACCTAGAGCAGTCTACACATTCAATGCAATCCCTATCAAAATACATCAGCATTTTTCACAGAGCTGGAACAATCCTAAAATTTGTATGGAATCAGAAAAGACCCTGAATAGCCAAAGTAACACTGAAAAAGAAAAGCAAAGCTGGAGGCATCACAATTCCGGACTTCAAGCTGTATTACAAAGCTGTCATCATCAAGACAGCATGGTACGGACATAAAAACAGACACAGATCAATAGAACAGAATAGAGAACCCAGAAATGGACCCTCAACTCTATGGTCAACTAATCTTCGACAAAGCAGGAAAGAATAGCCAATGGAAAACAGACCGTCTCTTTAACAAATGGTGTTGGGAAAATTGGACAGCCACCTGCAGAAGAATGAAACTGGACCATTTCCTTACACCACACACAAAAATAGACTCAAAATGGATGAAAGACCTAAATGTGAGACAGGAATCCAACAAAATCCTTGAGGAGAACACTGGCAGCAACCTCTTCGATCTCAGCCGCAGCAACTTCTTGCTAGACGCGTCTCCAAAGGCAAGGGAAACAAAAGCAAAGTTGAGCAAATATTGGGACTTCATCAGGATAAAAAGCTTTTGCACAGCAAAGGAACAGTCAACAAAACTAAAAGACAACCGAGAGAATGGAAGAAGATATTTGCAAATGACTTATCAGATAAAGGGCTGGTATTCAAAATCCATAAAGAACTTATCAAACTCAACCCCCAAATAAATAATCAAATCAAGAAATGGGCAGAAGACATGAACAAACATTTCTCCAAAGAAGACATTCAAATGGCCAACAGACACATGAAAAAAATGCTCAACATCACTCGGCACCAGGGAAATACAAATCAAAACCAGAATGAGATACCACCTCACACTGGTCAGAATGGCTAAAACTAACAAGTCAGGAAACAACAGATGTTGGTGAGGATGTGGAGAAAGGGGAACCCTCTTACACTGTTGATGGGAATGCAAACTGGTGCAGTCAGCCTGGAAAACAGTATGAAAGTTCCTCAAAAAGTTAAAAACAGAGGATATAAACATAGAGATTCGAAGGGGCATACACACCCCAATGTTTATAGCAACAATGTCCACAATAGCCAAAATATGGAAAGAGCCCAGATGTCCATCAACAAATGAATGGATAGAGAAGATGTGGTATACGATGGAATATTACTCAGCCATCAAAAAGAATGAAATCTTGCCATTTGCAATGACATGGATGAAACTAAAGGATATTATGCTAAGCGAAATAAGTCAGAGAGGGACAAATACCATATTATTTTACTCATGTGGAATTTAAGAAACAAAACAGATGAACACAGGGGAAGGGAAGGAAAAATAAAATAAGATAAAAAGAGAGGAAGGCAAACCATAAAGGACTCTTAACTATAGGGAACAAAACTGAGGGTTGCTGGAGGGGAGGTGAGTGGGGGATGATGTAACTGGATGATGGGCATTAAGGAGAGCATGTGATGTAATGAGCACTGGGTGTTATATGCAACTGATGAATCACTGAACTCTACCTCTGAAATGAATAATATACTATATATTAATTGAATTTAAATAAAAATTTTAAAAAAACCACTTCTAACTTCACTAAAGATGGTATTAGTTGGGGGATGAAAAAAAAGTAGCATGCTCTTCTGACTGAGCCAGCCAGGTGCCCTGGAAACTGAACTTTTAGCAAGTATTCCAGGATAATCTGAAGATCAGGTAAATTTGAAAAAAAAAAAAAAAAAAAATCACTGCCTTAGAGTAGAATGTGAAACCCACACTCCAAGAGTCTAATGGTATACAAGTCAAAGAACTTCTCTCTCAAAAAGACAACTTCCTTCCCCTTGTCTTTCCTCTCTCCCTCTCTTCCCTGAACCCATCCTCAGGTCTTTAAACCACCTATAATTTCCTGCGTCCTCTCCCCTGTCAGGTAAAACCTGTTGTCACACAGTCACACAGAGGTCGTGAAAGAAGAGAACCACTTGCGGTCTCTGTCCTCCTTCGAGATTTGTCTCCTAACACGGGGACGAAGCCCTGACCGTGGCATACCAGGCAGAGGCCCGCAGCTTTCCCCAGCCTGACCTCTCACCACGCGGGCAGCTGCACGCGCCAACAACCCCCGCTTTTCTCACACCATACCCCAACAGTGGCAGCAGGGCCAACGGGGCCCCTGTACCCCCGGGGCCCCTTTCACCTCCTTATCCAATTTGCTCACTCTGCCAGGAACGTTCCAGGCCAAATACTCGGGTGCGCCCAACCCAGCACCAAGCACTAAGGTGTCACAAGTAGGCGGTGGAGGCTCAGGGGCCAAGAGAGGTAGATCCACGTGGGGTCTCACACTGGCGGCCGGCTGTACGGAGTCTCGGGATGTTTATTTAAACATCGGCATAATTCCTTCTTTTTGGCCAATGTGCTAATCTTAAAGCTGTTGTACGTAGTTCAATACTCCGACAGGGATTTTCCATGTCATGAGAGCTCTTATAGTCTACCTGAGGCTCTCTGCACCAAGGGCATTATCCAAGTCACAGAGTACTGCTGTAAAGAGCCCGCACTTTTGTTACCGGAGAAACGCTGGGCTTGGGGTAATTTTCAAATCCAATTCACAAATATCTCCATATTCCAATTCCACGGCTTATGTTTTTCCCGTTGGGCATTACCTAAACTTGGCAGGCCAGGTTGCAATCCGGGAAGAATAATGCAATATTGTGTCAATTTAGACAAGTCATTAGATCAAAACGGTCTATTTAAAATTCCTCACTTCCAGCCACTATAATTGGCTGCTTCCAAGGAGGGGTCTGGAATGGACAGGAGTTAGGGGAGCTAGACTGAGCACTGCAGATCATGAACCTCTGTATGCCTTTGGACTTTGGTTCCATGTTCATGTGTTTACCTACTCAAAGAGATCTTTTTTTAATGTAATGATCATATGCTATGTGTATTTTATCACAATAAAAAAAGTGAATGCCCCACTTCTAATAATGAATAAGATGATGAAAAAGTCTGAATAGTGGGAAGAGAACTGGGCTACAGGTCAGAAAGCCTGGATTTCACTCCTGGCTCTGCCTACCAGTGTGACCCTGGGCAAATTCATCAATCTTTCTGCGTCTCAATTTTCTGCTCTATAAAATAAGAGGGGTACTATTCGTGATTGTTCAGGTCCTTTTTGCTCTAGAAGTCTGTGATTTTATGAAAAGACACTCTTTCACCTTGCTTACAGTAACTTTGATCAGCTGGGCTTTTTTTTTTTTTAATTACTAAACAAAAAACAAGAATCTTAAATTTCCTAATCCTTTTAAGGTTCACAGGTGACTATGAGTTTATAATCAGGTTTCAGGCTAATTATAATAAGCTAGAAGGACTTTTGCTCAGAATTTTCTTATAAACAATGGAGAAACGTAGTCAAACTGACCGTCCACTATGTTCCACTGCTTATATTTCAAGGAGGTTAGAAACATATCAATTTTCACAATTAGAAAAACAATTCATTTTTGTTCATCCACAGCAGCTTGCTTGCACATTCATGTGGCTCAAAAAAACTTGGATGATAGTTTATACACCTACGGTTTTAAAGAAACTCTCAATCCTACCTAGTTTAAAACGTGTTCAGCAAAATTCTGCCCATGTGCACCCAATGTAAAACTATTCTTCTCATAGGAAAGGACTACATAAATCTTTTTTTTTTTTTTTTTTTGCCAGACTTTTCTCCCCAGGACTCAGGGCATGGAAATATCATCCCTATTAAGAAGAATTTATTCCTTTAGCAGGTAGCTATTGAAATTGGCTTTAGCATCTCTGGTTTTATTGATGCTACAAAATACTAGACGAGGAAGGAATAAATTAATCTACCTACTGAACTGATTCTTCTGAATCTTCAGAGCTCCAGAAAAGGGAAGTTGCTCAGTGGTATAAAATAAATTATTCTGGAAGGCACAGCTAAGTACATTAAACTCTGGTCCTAAAAACATCTAATTCAGTTTCAGACTACTAAATTGGCACCTGTGGAATACTAGATTTTCCAAAAGTATGGTATCATGAAAAAATCTGCTGGTGCCGGTCATTAGCACAGAATTCTTCCAGAAGTGTCAGAAACAAAGCTATAGCACTAGAATAAAGATTTGAAGTGCCTTGGGGTGGAGCTTCTATTTATATATTTATCTTTTAATAAGAAGTTTCCAGAAAATTTCATATATATGACACTGTTTGGATAACTTTTTATAAATCTAAAAGCACAGTATTATTATACAAAACATAAAATGTACTTCACACAGCAATTGTGTGAACATTACATGAGACACTTGGAGAACTGAAAACCTGGGCCAAAAGGGAAATTTTAGCATAGTGCTAAATATACGAAGAATGCTGCAAAATCTGCTGACAGCTTGATATGACTCAGACAGAGGCTGCATGCATTAGCTAAACAGAGAAGTGTTTACTTCAAATGTATACACACGGCTACAATATTAAGAACCTCCAGGGCCACACCCCCAAAATGTCTTAGATGACCCATTAAATATTTTCTGTCTTCATATTCAGCTTTTATTTCTTTAAAGCAGCAATTATTTGGCATCATCTTAAGAAGTTCAAGTGTTCCCCATATTTTAAGTTTTCTTTACATCCCTTTTCTCTCCCCACAAAATATTTTCTTTCCCACCACGTGATACACATGACCAAACTTACACCGCAACTAAGACAGTTCAATTTACACAGAAAAGCTGTGTCTATTTTCTGAATGATATTTTTAAGTCACACCATACAATTTGCATAAAAACTTATTTTAAGCACATACTCCATCAGAAACGATTTCACTACTATTTGGGAAATAAGCCTACACATTTTTAACATATTCCACTTCTGCTTGACATACTGAAAGGAACCTTTTTGAAATCAAAAAGAATTATTCTCTTTTAAGAAACTATTGCTTGAAAAGACAAAACTGTGATGCACCGTAGCCGACAGTAGCCCTGGCTTTGAATCCACGAAAGTGAATCTGTGCTCTCCCTATGACACCTGGGGCACCTGCTCCCAAGTCAAGAACGGTTTCTGCCCATGCTTGAAGATATAACAAACAGGACCACAAAGTCACCAGACTATGCTTTTTCCCTTTTTCCTGATTGTAAACGAAATGTTCATTGTAGAAAATCTGGGAAAATAGAGAAAAGTATAAAGAAGAAAACGAAATCATGAAAGATGCCAATCAATCCTTTGGCATATGTCCTCCTGGTCTTTTTTTCTATGCATGCATACACACAAATTCTTAATAAACTGAACTAAACAGCAGAATGAGTGCTATCTTTTCCAAAGTTCTAAAGGAAAGCTTCACATAATTCTAATAATGGCTCCATTGTAGTCATATCTCCAGAGCCTAAAGCACACTCTTAAAAAATCCTCAAAGGAATGTTTAGAATTAAGTCTTTTTGATTTTGATGGTTTTTTTCATTCAGAACTAAGTGTGAGGAATAATAAGAGCAAGGAAACAAGATGTTACCATAAAGAAAAAGATGACTTTTCTTATGTGGTTCGTAACCAGCTCTAAAAATTCCAAAGGAAAACTACCAAAAATGTTTTGCAAGTTGGCCGCAGAAGGAGGCCCTGCCTCCAGGGTGACAAACCTGAAGAGATCCTCCACCTTTCATTTGCTTATGGACAATTTGGGGGGTGATTTTTTTAAAAACAAAGTCTAATCACTCGACCATTTATTCCCTTCCATTTTCTCTAATTGTTCACAATTCCCTCTTCTCCTTGTTCTCTTACAACACAATCTCTTCCATCAAATCATGCCTTCAACACTCACACACACACACACATGAATAGAGATCTATTTATTTTATTTTTTTTTATTTTTTATTTTTTAAAAGATTTTATTTATTTATTTGAGAGAGAGAGAATGAGAGACAGAGAGCATGAGAGGGAGGAGGGTCAGAGGGAGAAGCAGACTCCCTGCCGAGCAGGGAGCCCGATGCGGGACTCGATCCCGGGACTCCAGGATCATGACCTGAGCCGAAGGCAGTTGCTTAACCAACTGAGCCACCCAGGCGCCCTATTTTATTTTTGACCACAACATTCACAGACAAGTGTAAGGGATTATTCAAATCATTCCTTCAAAAGTTCCACAATATTAGGCATGGGATAAAAAGAGGAGCAACTCAGTGTGACTCAAGGAACGCAGTTCCACAGAATGTGAAGCTGGTATAATTCTACCCTACCCTAGAGATGAGGAAACTGGGATCCAGAGACACGATGCCATTTTCTCAAGATAACCAAGGCAGAGACAAACCCCACTAAAACCCTCTTCATTAACCATTCTTCCTCTCATTAATTTGATGGTGTTTTATTTTCTGTTAACATTAAATTTAATGACTAAATTTTTATTTAATCATTTTTACTCTCTCTTCAAAAAAAAAAAATATACTAAAGGCATTAGCCATCTATTTTCTCAGGAGAGTAGGCTAGATAATCAGGCAGCCAGATAAACCTTGTGTTTTTGGTACTTATTTCTCACCACTGCTCTGCACATCAGTTCCAACTGGTCCTTAAACTAGAATCTGGGATTTCTACTTTGGTATCTTGTTACCAAGTAAATTCAGGGGGACATACATTAATAGATGAATAATTCTTTTCATTTATAATGGGAACATAGAAAACTATTAAAGAATTGTTGTTTCCATTATTAAAATTCCATTTATTCCTTACCCACCTGCATCACTAGAGATTAAACTATAATAGATAAACTGAAAATAAATTCTCAGAGCTTCTGAAATCCAATCTCTACAATTATTGTTTACCACTGGCGGATCAAAGTCACAACTCTAATATTTGTTCAGTGTAATCCCTCCTTCACTGATTAGTAACAGTAAAAGATCATAAAATCTCCCTTCCTTGCCCTTCACTCAGTGGTGGTATTTGTTGTAAAAAGACCACTGAACACTCGAGAGCCACAAGTCCAGGCTAAACCCCCCCATGGCCCTCATCAGTGCTGAGACAAAGCCCGGGATGGGGGCCTCGGGGTAACACTAAACTGAAACTTGACACAAGGACACTGTGTATAATGCTACCTTCTTATGTGAAACAATAAGCAATAACTTCATCTGAAAAACAAAATAACTCATTAGTCTTCTACTAACCATCTTCTTTTCCCTGCCCTTAAAACCAAGTCTTATTTAACAAGTGCCTCCCAAGTTCCAGGCACAGCACTGAGTATGATACCCAGATCTTCCAGTGATAACAAAGTACTCTGCCACCAGGCCTTTTGATGTACCAGACAAATGGAAAGAGAAGGCAATCTCACTAGAGACCAGAAAAGGGGTAGGAGGGGTCAACTTTTTTTTTTTTTCTTCAAGATTTTATTTATTTGACTTGAGAGAGAGAGAGACAGAGACAGAGAGGAGGAGCAGAGGGAGAGAGAGAGAGAGTTTCAAGCAGACTCCAAGCTGCGCATGGAGCCCAACATGGGGCTCGATCCCACAACCCTGAGATCATGGCCAGCGCTGAAACCAAGTCAGATGCTTAAAGGACTGAGCCACCCAGGTGAAGAGGGGACAACTTTTAAAATCTGTCACATTTGGCATAAAGTACAGACCCTCAGGTTTTCCTTTCCTGATGCTCATAAGGGGATATTATCAAGTTATAAACAAAAGACCCACATGGTAGGCCCCTACAGCCATGAGCCCAGCTCTGACAGGGACTGAGGGTAACTCAAGTAGGCAGCTGAGATTTTTTTCCTCATCCCTTTTCTTGAGCCACAGCCAGGCTTTCAGGTGGAGGAAATGTGAGGCAAGACAGTACAGGAAAGGTTACGCAGTGAGCAAGCTGATGTGGAAAGAGAGATCTAAAAAAGCACAGCCCAACTGCAAAGGCAGTCCTAACCACTTCATTTCCTGGACCATTGCAAGTCACACCTTTAATGCATATGGTGGAAACTGACGTCCCTAGAAGTTTGACCTTTTACAATGAATACAGTGGTATCTGGGGATTCCCTCTAAGGAAGAGCTTACAATATAGCCTTCAGCTCACTGTTTCTCAACCATTTTCATCATGGCCCCTAAGGGGAAAACTTCTGTTTCCTTCTCTACTCATAACCAACACTTCGGACACCAGTCGTCTGGGTTTTTCCACACAACTCTCCAATCCTCACAGGACACCAAACGTGTGTCCTACAATTTATAATTCTGACCCTAACGGCCTAGAGTCAGTGCAGACCCCTCAGGTTAAGGGCTCAATCTCACAAGGCTGCCCTCCTTTCCCACCAGCTTCAGACACCAACTGCAAGTCTCAGATTGTCACCTGTACTCCAACTGGCTACAAATTGGGAGTTCCCACGACCCCTCCCTCAAGTTCAATAATTCGCTAGAATGGCTCACAGAATGCCAGAAAACAGTTTACTTACTAAATTACCAATTTACAATACAAAAATATAACTCAGGAACAGCCAAATGGAAGAGAGGCCCGGGGTAACATGTAAGGGTGTGTTATCTTCCTAGCGCCTCGAGGTATTCACCAACCTGGAAGGTTGCTTAGGGTTTTTAGGGAGGTTCCATTACACAGGAATGGCTGATTAAATCTTGGGCTGTTAGTGCCTAATTCAACCTTCAGCCCCAGGGGTCAGGGGGTGAGGCTAAAGGTTCCAACCCTCCCTCATCACAAGGTTGGTTCCCTTAAAACCAGCCCCCATCTTTAGGGGCTTTCCAAAATTCATTTCATTAACATAAACTCAGGTGTGGTTGAAAGGGGCTTGTTCTTGAATATCAAAAGATGCTCCCTTCACCTTTATAGCTCTGGAGCTGTTTCAGGAGCCAGGACAAAAACCAAACATTAATTGATTATATTACCTTAGGAGTTATGTGCCAAGAACTAGGGACAAAGATGCACTCTACTCAGGGCCTTTTTAGACATTTTTTTCCTAATCATGACACACCCTCCCCACTGAAATATTAATAACACAGATATACTATATATATGTTTACATATTATATATATATCTGTGCTTTCTACATAAAATGAGTAATTTTTTTTGCCTCCCCCCCAAGAATCAATTTTCACCCCTTTGGGGGCAACAATGCCCCATTAAGAATGCATACCTTAGTTTATGAAACAAGACATTGGTAGAACCAAGAATATAAAACTAGGTTACTATAAGATAACCCAAAAGTTATGTCTTATATTAGGAAGACTTTCAAATCTCTTTCTAGAATAATAATTTGCCTACAATTTTAGTAGTATAATTTTACCTGTTTGCTTTTACAATATGAAATTAAGTAACAAAAACACATTAACTGAGCTTCTTCTGTCTACATAAGAGTTTTAACTCAAATTGAAGAGAATAATCTCTTGAGATGCTAAATAATTTAAAATACACTATCTTTCACTCACAAGTAATGTGTATTTATTTGGAGCTTTAAACTTTGGGTTAAGTGCAGAACAATGGAATAGAGGTAGTATCAACACCATTTCAGACAGTCTTTCAAAAGGGATTTATTTTAAATCCAACAAGAGAATATAACAATTGTAAATATCTATGCACCAACACTGGAGCACCTAAATACATAAAGCAAATATTAACAGACATAAAGGGAGAAACTAACAGTACTACAATAACAGAGGGGGACTTTAGCACCCTGGTTACATCAATGGGTAGATCATCCAGGCAGAAAATCAATAAAGAAATGGTGTCTTTGAAAGACACATTAGACCAGATGGATTTAACAGATATATATAAAACACTCCATCCAAAAATGACAGAATACATTCTTTTCAAGTTCACATGGAACATTCTCTAGGATAGATCATATGTTAGGCCACAAAACAAGTCTCAATAAACTTTTTTTTTTTTTTTTTAAGATTTTATTTATTTGACGAGAGAGAGACAGCAAGAGAGGGAACACAAGCAGGGGGAGTGGGAGAGGGAGAAGCAGGCTTCCTGCGGAGCTGCAGGGAGCCTGATGCAGGGCTGCAGGGAGCCCGACGCGGGGCTCGATCCCAGGACCCTGGGATCATGACCTGAGCCAAAGGCAGATGCTTAATGACTGAGCCACCCAGGCACCCAAGTCTCAATAAACTTAAGATTGAATATCATGTATCTTTTCTGACCACAACAATATGAAACTAGAAATCGATTACAAGAAAAAAAAGACACTGGAAAAAAATCACAAACATGTAGAAGCTAAAAAACATGCTACTAAACAACCAAAGGGTCAATGAAGAAATAATCAAAGAGGAAATTAAAAGAATACATGGAGACAAATAAAAATGAAAACACAATGGTCCAAAATCTTTGGGATGCAGCGAAAGCATCCCTCTAAGCAAAATTTCCCTTAGAGAAATTTATAGCAATACAGGCCTACCTCAAGAAACAAGAGAAATCTCAAACAATCTAACCTTACACACAAAGGAACTAGGAAAAAAAGAACAAATTAAGCCCAAAGGTAGGAGAAGGAAGGAAATAATAAAGATCAGTGCAGGAATAAATGAATTAGGATTCTAAAAAAACAATAGAAAAAAAAATCTATGAAACTGAGAGCTGGTTCTTTGAAAAGATTAAAAAAAAATTGATAAGCCAGACTTACCAAGAAAAAAAGAGAGGAGACCCATATAAATAAAATCAGAAATGAAAGGGGAAATAACAACTAACACCACAGAAACACAAAGGATTATTAAAAGACTACTATGAAAAATTATATGCCAACAAACTGGACAACCTAGAAAAAGGGATAAATTCCTAGAAATATACAATCTTCCAAAACTGAATCAGGAAGAAATAGAAAATCTGAACAAACCAATTACTTACTAGAAATGAAATTGAATGGGTAATCAAAAAAACTCCCAACAAAGAAAAGTCCAGGACCAGATGGATTAACAGGCGAGTTCTACCAAACATTTAAAGTTAATACCTATTCTCCTCAAACTATTCCAGAAAATAGAAGGGGAAGGAAAGCTTCCGAATACAGAATACATTCTACAAGGCAAGCATTACCCTGATACCAAAACCAGACAAAGACACCACAAAAATAGAGAACTACACGCCAATATCCCTGATGAATATAGATGCAAAAATCCTCAACAAAATGTTAGCAAACTGAATTCAACAATACATTAAAAGGATCATTTACCACAATGAAGTGGGATTTATCCCAGGGATGCAAGTTCAATATTTGCAAATCAATCAATGTGATTGACATATACCACATTAACTAAATGAAAAATAAAAATCATATGATCATCTCAACAGATGCAGAAAAAGCATTTGACAAAATTCAACATCATTCATGATAAAAACTCTCAACAAAGTGGATATAGAGAGAACATACCTCGACATAATAAAGGCTGTATGTGAAAAACCCATAGCTAACATCCTACTCAATGGTGAAAAACTGAGAGCTTTTCCTCTAAGATCAGGAACAAGACAAGGATATCCATACACATCACTTTTATTCAACATACTTCTAGAAGTCCTAGCCACAGCAAACAGACAAGAAATAAAAGGCATCCAAATTGGCAAGGAAGAAGTTAAACTGTCACTATCTGCAGATGACATGATCCCATACATAGAAAACCCTAAAGACTCCACTAATAAAACTATCAGAAGTAATAAATGAATCCAGTAAAGTTGCAGGATACAAAATTAATATACAGAAGCTGGTTGCACTTCTCTACACTAAAACAAGTAGCAGACACAGAAATTAAGAAAGAAATTCTATGTATACTTGCACCAAACCAACCAACCAACCAACCAACCAACCTAGGAATAAACTTAACCAAGGAGGTAAAAGGCTTATACTCTGAAAACTATAAAACACTGATGAAAGAAATTAAAGACAACACAAAGAAAGCCCATGGATTGTAAGAATTAATATTGTTAAAATGTCCATACTACCCAAAGCTACCTATAGATTCAGTACAATCCCTATCAAATTACCATCAGCATTTGTCACAGAACTAGAACAAAATAATCCTAAAATTTATATGGAACCACAAAAGACCCCAAACATCCAAAGAAATCTTGAGAAAGAACAAAGCTGTAGGTATCACAACCTCAGATTTCAAGATCTACAACAAAGCTGTAGTAATCAAAACAATATGGTACTGGCACAAAAATAAACCCATAGATCAATAGGAAAAAACAGAGAGCCCAGAAATAAAGCCAGGCTCATATGGTCAATTAATCTGCCACAAAGGAGGCAAGAATTTACAATGGGGAAAAGACAGTTTCTTCAATAAACGGTGTTGGGAAAACTGGACAGCTACATAAAAAGGAATGAAACTGGACCATTTTTTCAACCATACACAAAAATAAACTCAAAATGGATTAATGACCTAAATGTGAGACCTGAAGCCATAAAACTCCTAGAAGAAAACATAGGCAGTAATCTCTTTGACATTAGCCTTAGCAACATTTTTGTAGATGGGTCTCCTCAGACAAGGGGAAAAAAAGCAAAAATAAACTACTGGGAAGCTTTTGCACAGTAAAAGAAACCAACAAAAAAGAAAAAGGGCAACCTACTAACTGGCAGAAGGTATCTGCAAATGACCTATCTGTAAGGAGTTAATATCCAAAATATGTAATTTATACAACTCAACACCAAAAAAACCAAATCATCTGATTGAAAATGGGCAGACATTTTTGCAAGCCAACAGATGCATGAAAAGATGCTCAATATCACCAATGCACTAATCAAGAGAAATGCAAATCAAAACCACAATGAAATATCACCTTACATCTGTCAGACTGGCTAGAATCAAAAAGACAAAAAAGTGTTGGCTAGGATGTGGAGAAAAGGGAACCTTGTGTACTGTTGGTGAGAATGTAAACTGGTGCAACCACTGTGGAAAACAGTATGGAGGTTCCTCAAAAAATTAAAAGTAAAAATACTGTATGATCCAGTAATTCCATTACTGGGCACTTACCCAAAGAATATAAAAGCACTAATTTGAAAAGGTACATGCACCCCTATGTCTACTGCAGCATTATTTACAATAACCAAGATATGGAAGCAACCCAAGTGTCCACTGACAGATGAATGGATAAAGAAAATGTATGTAAACACAGTGGAATACTTCTCGGCCATAAAAAAGAATAAGATCTTGCCATTTGTGACAACATGAATGGACCTAGAAGGTATTATGCTGAGTGAAACAAGTGAGAAAGAAAAAAACAAACACCATATGATTTCACTTAAATGTGGAATCTAAAAAACAAAACAAAAACAAAAAGCAAAAACAGACTCGTAAGTAGAGAACAGACTGATGGTCGTGGGGGTATAAGGGCTGGGGGAAATGGGTGAAGAGGAGTGGGAGGTACAGGCTTCCAGTCACGGAATGAATAATCGTGGGGATATGAGGCACAGCACAGACAATACAGTCAGTGGTCCTGCAACAGTATTGCATGGTGACAGATGGGAGCCACACCTGTGGTGAGCACAGCATGAAGTACAGACTTGTTGAATCACTGTGTTGTACACCTAAGACTGATAACATTGTGTGTCAACTATATTTCAATAAAAACATAAAATTTAAAATAAATTAAAACTCTAAAATTAAATTAAATTAAAAGGACTTATTTTTTTGAAAGGATTTATTTTAAATGCAATAAGCAAAAAAGTCCAAATCTCGGATATGATCACTACTTCCAGTCTGTCTTATTAAAATCTTACTCATGCCAGAACACCTAGGCTGAGGGGGCTCTGTAGGGAATGAACTCATCTGGCTCTGCCAATAATTTCCTATGCGGCATGGGTAAATTATTTAACCACTCTGCATTCATTTCTCTAACCAGCCAATAATGTAAATCAACACACTGTAATGGAAAAACACACAACAATCCTGCTCAGGAGATCTGCCGTCTGGTCCTACCTTAGCTACTGACTCACTGTGTGAGTATGGCCAAGTCACCGTTCCTCCCTGAGCCCTCACTTTCCCCATCTGTAAAAGGAAGATGTCCCACCAGAAGCATGCATGGAGATTCTACATCTTAAACGCCTTCACTTGGCTAATCCACGTACACTATCATACCAAATAAACAATGCCCTTTATTAAATTCTACCAAATTCAAGAACATGAGTCAACCCACCCAGTTTAAGACTTGGTAGAAAACAATACTGCATAGAAAAACACTGGGAAGAAAAACATGATCGCTCTCCAAGATATGAGCCTTAAAAGTTCAGGCAAAGTACCTTCCCCACATGAATTAGGTACAACTGCCATTCATGAGAATTCATTGCAGCCCCTTTTGGAACATAATCTATTTTCTGCTTGGATCATCTCTTAGCGTAATGTACTCTATAAACTAGCTCCTGCCATGCTCAATAATGCTTTCATTTTATCTGAAATCTAAGTTATAATAGCCTGGGATTTGGGAAATCAAGTCTGTATCCACCTATACATACCCTATACTACAGATGCCAGTTAAATCCCTTCTCAGCTTTGGTTTTTCCAAACTGACTACTTTGGACTACTTTACTCTCCATTCTTCCCATCCCCTTCATTACTTCAGTAGCCCTGAGGGAGATTTTTTTCAATTCCGTTGGAACTTTCTTCACCTCCTACGAAGACTAGGAAGAAGAGTGATCAAAAGGAAAGCCAGTAACAGCAAGAAACAGGGAAAATACATCATCATCCAGAGAGAAAACTGTCACCATTATTCTCAGCTCTATGACAAGGTAAAGTGAGTGTCCTTTCCCCCCACACTACCAGCATAAAAAGATTCTCTATCTGCTAGTAAGTTAACAAAACAGTTCTTTGATTTCTCTATGCAGTGAATTGCTTCTAGGACTATTTCACAAAGTACTGAAGTACCTGCTATTTGAAGCGTTTAACCAAAAAGGATGGATGGTCATCTGGCAAAGATGCTATCAAAGCCATTCCTATACAGAGAGAAGAGACTAGCTCAAAAGTTCCTTACGGTTTTTAATCCAATGTAGTTGAGAGATTTGTCATCCTGTCAACCAACTGGTTATACAGACAATAAAGTAATTGTCACTGGGAGCCAGGCAAGTATCCTGAGAGGGAGTGTGTAGCATTTGATATGCACTCCCATACCCACGGTGGGTCTCAGCTGAGAATCAATGGATTAAATTACTCCTAAAATCTCCCTAAATATAAAAGCCTACTGATATTTTCACAAAGACTATGGCAGGTGTCTAAAAACTTCGCTACCATCATCCAACAGACACCCCCCCCCCCACCATTCTCCCCTCATTTCTTCATAATTTTAATTACTGGCTCACTGTCATTTTCTCCAATACTATTTCTGCCTGAATTCCTAGCAAGTTCAATAGACATAGAGATGATCCTTCCAAGAATCTCTCAGTTCACTAAATTTCTTTTACCGATGCTGTCCTGTACTCTACTTCGGCCATGCATTCCCAGTCATGCCCTGAGACTTTATCATTACCAATAGCTATAACTGGGTAGGAAAGGGAAAGAGAAAATCAGTGGGGAGAGGGTCAGTAAAAAGGTGATAGTTTTGAGGTCCCAGTGGAGTTGAAAAATAGTTGGATTGAGGCACTGTAGGAAGGGAGTGTGCTGGAAAATGAGGTAGCGTTCAGAGAATGGGATGGATGAAACTGAGATTATGGAGAGGCTGTAGCCATCGGTGTCACCAGTGAGACCCCACATTGCTAAATCCAGAGGTCAATTCTCAGTTCTCATCTTACTTCACCTATTAGCAGCATTTGGCATAGCTGACCATTCCTTCCATCTTAATAACACTCTGCTTGATCCTAGGACTCTTGGTTTTTCTACCTTGCTGGTCATTCTTTGTCAGTCTCCTTTGCTGGTTCCTTCTCTTCTCCTGATACTGGAATGTCCCTGGGCTGAGTCCTTGGTCCACTTTATTTACTACACTTACTCCTTTGGTGATCTCATCCAGGCTCATGGTTTTAAATGCCATGCATTTGCCTCTCTTCTGAAACTCCACACATCTATCCAACGAGCTACTTGACATCTCCACTTGGAAGTCTAGTGCCATCTCAAAGTTAACAGGTCCAAAGCTGAATTACTCATATGTCACCTTGCCCCTCAAAGTCTGCTTCATCTGCAGCTTCTTCATCGTGATTGATGGCAACCTACCCTTCAAATTGCTCAGGTCCAGATCCTGGAATCCTTGACTGCTCTCTTTCTCTCATATCTCATATCCAAACCATCAGGAAATCATGCTAGCTCCACCTCAAAATATATCCAGAATTTGACCGGTTCTTACGTCTTCCATTGCTACCACTCTGATCTGGGCCACCACTCTCTCTCACCTGGAATATTGCAATGGCCTCCTAAGAGATCTTCCTGGCTCCTCCTCACCTCCATCACCTATTCTTCACCTAGCAGCCAGACTGATCCTTTTAGACCTAAAGTCAGATCACATCACTCTTCTACTCAATGACCTGCAACAGCTCCCAGCTGACTTGAAGTAAATGTGAAGGTTACTCTGATGGCCTACCAAGCCTTAAATAATCTGGTTCTCCACTTTCTCTGCCCTTCTCCCCTTAGCCACTCTGTGTTCCTGGATATGCTTCAAACACATCAGGTATGCTTTCCCCTTAGGGCCTTTGCTGTAGCTAGCTATTCCCTACGCCCACTCTGCTCTTCTCCTGGATAGCCACATGGTGAAGCAACTCATCTCCTTCCGCACATCTCGAGCTCTCAAGGAGACCAACCCTGACCACCCGATTTAATATTGCAGTCTATCTGGCATTCTCAACACCCCAAACCTGCTTTATTATTTCTTTCCGTATCACTTAACATCTTCTTAACATACTGTGCAATTTATTAATTGTGTTGTCTACTGACTACTGCCTCCCACCAGAATGAAAACTCCACAAGGACAGAAATTTTTGTTCATTTTCTTCACTGATGTATTCCAAGCATGCAGAACAGTGCCTGGCACATGGTAAATACTAAATAAAATTTTTTTTAATGCATGAATAAACACTTGAAACTGGATTTAAATTGTGGGCCAGAGAGAGAAGTGAGGTCGACAGAAGAAAAACTCAAATGGCCCAGATACACCTAGGGTCTCAATTACACTCCTAGACAATTAGCTACTTAAAAAGACTGTATTATTGTGTCTTCTTCAATTTCTTTCATGAGTGTTCTGTAGTTCCTAGAGTATAGATCCTTTACCTCTTTGGTTAGGTTTATTCCGAGGTATCTTATGGTTTTTGGTGCTATTGTAAATGGAATCGTTTCTCTAATTTCTCTTTCTATAGTTGAAATGGATGAAAGATCTCAATGTGAGACAGGAATCCATCAAAATCCTAGAGGAGATCATAGGCAATAACCTCTTTGACATCGGCCACAGCAACTTCTTTCAAGGTACATCAAAAGCTAGTGAAACAAAAGCAAAAATGAACTTTTGGGACTTCATCAAGATAAAAAGCTTCTGCACAGCAAAGGAAACAACAAAACAAGGAGGCAACCCACAGAATGGGAGAAGATATTTGCAAATGACACTACAGATAAAGGGCTGGTATCCAAGATCTATAACAAATTTCTCAAACTCAACACCCAAAAAATGAATAATCAAGTCAAAAAATGGGTAGAAGACATAAACAGACACTTCTCTGAAGAAGACATACAAATGGCTAACAGACACATGAAAAAATGTTCATCATCATTAGCCATCAGGGAAATTCAAATTAAAACCACATTGAGATACCACCTTACACCAGTTAGAATGGCAAAAATGGACAGGGAAAGAAACAAGTGTTAGAGAAGTTGTGGACAAAGGGGAACCCTCTTACACTGTTCGTGGGAATGCAAGTTGGTAGAGCCACTTTGGAAAACAGTGTGCAGGTTCCTCAAAAAATTAAAAATAGTGCTACCCTATGACCCAGCAATTGCACTACTGGGTATTTACCCCAAAGACACAGATGTAGTGAAAAGAAGGGCCATATGCACCCAATGTTCATAGCAGCAATGTCCACAATAGCCAAACTGTGGAAAGAGCTGAGATGCCCTTCAACAGATGAATGGATAAAGAAGACGTGGTCCATATATACAATGGAATATTACTCAGCCATCAGAAAGGATGAGTACCCAACTTTTACATCAACATGGATGGGACTGGAGGAGATTACGCTAAGTGAAATAAGTCAAGCAGAGAAAGTCAATTATCATATGGTTTCACTTATTTGTGGAACATAAGGAGTAGCATGAAGGACATTAGGAGAAGGAAGGAAAAAATGAAGGGGGGGAAATCAGAGGGAGAGATAAACCATGAGAGACTACGGGCTCTGAGAAACAAACTGAGGGTTTTAGAGGGGAGGGGGGTGGGGGGATGGGTTTGCCTGGTGATGGGTATTAAAGAGGGCGCGTACTGCATGGAGCACTGGGTATTATATGCAAACAATGAATCATGGAACACCACATCAAAAACTAATGATATATTGTATGGTGACTAACATAACATAATAAAATAAAATAAAAAAAAAAAAAAAGACACCCTTAAAAAAAAAAGGCTGTATTATTTCTTTCAGATCTGCAGGTGGATTATGTAATGCAAACACTGGTGACTTCACCATAATACTAGCCCCTAGCAGAAACAGGCGCCGAGGATGGATGAAAGGCCCTGCCCATGATTTCTGCCTTTGCCTCTAGGTGACTCTACACTGGGCAGTCCTGTCTTTTGCCTCCAGCTTTGTAAGTCAGAGGAGTGGCTTGCAAACACCACACAATTTAGGAATGGGAGAAAGCAAGTCCGTCAGGGCTAATACCAATTTCAGAATGCCTGATATACTCCCGTGGATTAGGCATAGACTCTTACAAGTTAGAACTAGATGACAATCATTTATGTCAGTAGTTTCAGCCAGGGCTGCATATTTGAAATCCTAAGGCACTTACAATATACTGCAGCTGCCCCTCTCCTCTGAGAGAAATGCTCTGGGTAAGGTCACGTAGCTGTGAGTGACAGCGTTAGGACTGGAAACTGTCACTTGGTTCTTGAGAGAAATAGCAGTAAAGGAGACATTTCATTACAACATAATAATGTGCAAGGCCACATATTACAGCAGTTAAATGCTATTCTTTTTATTAAAGTCATGGCATCTATGTTCACGAACGAGAAATTTTCTTTACTGGCCCCTATCTTCAAGGGCACGAGATCTAAAATCTTGTGTAAACATTTATTCCTTCACTAAAATAACTGGATGAACTTCCAGTAAAAAAAAAAAAAAAAAAAAAAGAAAGAAAGAAAGAAAAAAGAATACCTCTAATATCCTTCTTTGTCAACCAACTTTTTGATTTAAACAATTTTTTGGTTTAAAAAACTCAGAGCAGTGACGGCTGCACAACAATGTGAATGTACTCAATGCCTTAATGGTTAACAGAGTACATTTTATGCTACGTGTATTTAACCTCCATTTTTTAAAAGAAGAGAAAAACAAAAGAAGAAAAAGAGAAAGGAGTGAGGGTGAAAGAGAAGAAGATCTAGAGGAGGAGATGCCCCAAAACCAAATTTAACCAGTTTGAGCACCTGCTGGCAGACATTCTAGAAAAGCCTGCTGGGAGGAAGGAGCAGTTCCCCAGGTCCTCAGACCACCAGCAAAGCAAGGCTCTGCAAAGAGCACGGGAAGTATGTCACTCTGGAAGAGTAACGTGACCCAGCCCATATCCACACAGAGCTTGGTCTCTAATCTAAGACATGGGCCTACACAAGGACGTCCTTGACGCTGCCTAAGACCTGGGTTGTATCCAAATGTCACAGTATTTCCACATCTAGGGCTCCTCCTAGAGAGAAGATAGTTAAGTTTCCTTCATAGCACATAGTTCAGGATCCTCTTAAACGTTTAATTAAGCTAATGGCAGTATTTTGGGTTTCTGTTAATCGCAAATCAGTGTCCCAACACTGAAGAGAAAAAAAGAAGGTTAGAGACGCTCAGGGCAAAGAGTCAGGAAATATCCACAGTACGCCTCCTTGCTCTGCAATTCTCTTAAGAACACTGTTTAGTGTCTAAAACAAGTAGAACAGCATTTTTTCAGAAAACACCTTTGATCATAATTCCAAAGTAATAAAGTGTGTTCAGTCCTGCCTCTAAATGTATAGCCATAAATGTAAATTGCAAGGCAGTACTTCCTGAATGTATGAACTGACGGGGTGGCGGGGGGCGGGGGGGCAGATTTTTCAAAAACCGATTGAAGCCAAATAAGCTTCCCTGAAAATAGTTCTCATAAATTTCACAGGCACCACTGAATAGAATTTTATTCCAAATTGATCCAGTTTATGTACCATACCTTAAACATATTTTTACAGTGAAGATCATGTACAGCAATACCCATAATAAATGCTCAACAAGGATTTGCTCAATGAATGAATGAGAAGGACCAAGCCTCAATCTGAGTTTGTTTTGGTAACAGGGAGATGACAACATAGGCTAAAATCTAAATCTAGCAGGGCCTTATTTTAACTGCTACTGTAAAAGAATAAAATCTATCTTTGCAATTCAATGCAACAGACACATTAGATTCCCCCTAGAAAGAATAAAGTGGGGGAGAGGAAGGACAGAAGGGAAGAAAAGGGGAAGGAGGAGCTTACAATACCAGAAGGAGCTTCCCCAAGGATGACATGGGTCAGATCTCAGGCAAGCAAAAGGGCCCCAATCTCACTTAACACTCAAGGGCCAACCAAAAACTGAGATGAAGTATTCTACTTCTATAAAATTGATCTTCCACTTGACTCTTTTATCTCAGGGGGGAGATGGGGTAAGCTCAGTGTAAACAGGACTTTTCTCATTCCTTTCTGTAGTGTTTCACCTACCACGGCGTACTTGTTGAGACAGCCAAGTGCTACAAGACAGAAAAAGACCACACAATCGGCAATTCCTAAAGGACTATGTTATGGGATGAACTGTATCCCCCACCAAATTCACAGGTGGAAGTTCTAACTCCCAATACCTCAGCATGTTACCTTATTTGGAAATAGAATGATACCTTATTTGCAGGTATAATTAGTTAAGATGAAGTCACACTGAAGTAGGGTGGGCCCTTAATTCAATATGACTATTGTCCTTTTTTTTTTTTTTTTTAAAGATTTTATTTATTTATTTGTCAGAGAGAGAGAGCACAAGCAGGGGGAGCGGCAGGCAGAGGGAGAAGCAGGCTCCCCGCTGAGCAAGGAGCCCAATGCGGGATTCAATCCCAAGATCCTGGGATCATGACCTGAGCCACCCAGGCGCCCCAGTATGACTACTGTCCTTATACAAAAAAGAAATGTGAACAGACAGGCACATGGGGAGAAGGCCATGTGAAGACTGGAGGTATGCTATCACGAGCCAAAGAACTGCTGGAAGCCAGAAGAGAGAACTAAACAGATCCCTCCCTGGCACCTTCAGAGGGAGCACAGCCCTGCGGACACCTTGATTTCACACACCTGACTTCTAGAGCTTGGAGACAATAACTACCACTTGTCCTTCTAAGCTCCCAGTGTGCAGTACTTTGCTCTCGCAGCCTCATTAAACTGATACCAATAGTAAGGGGCTAACGTGCACCAACCAGCCCACCCCCTTCTCACTGCATCTCAGCTCTGGCTTCCCGTCCCACGGCCACTTGCCACCATGTCAGCTCAGGCCCCACTACCTCACTCTCGGGCTGCTGCCTGGTCTCCCTGACTTTAGGTCTACCTCCACCTGCTTCAACCGCCAAACTCACCTGCACACCACCATGACATTAACCTTTGAAAGATGCCAACTTCTTTGCATCACTCTCTAGGTAAAATAGCTCTAGTGACTCACCAATTCCTATCAGAAAAAGTCGATTCTCCTGCCTAGCATTCAGGCCTCTCTCTTCTAAGCTAGCTCCAACTGCTAAAGTGACCCTGGGACACACCACCATTATTCTTGATGCCATGCTTCCTCCCCTGCTTGTCACTCTCCCCCTTCAACTATCCAAATCTTGACCATCCCATGGACACTACAGCCAAGACCTGCTTTCACCTTGATGTTCTTTCTATATACTCATGCCCACAGCAACGACCACATCTCTGACCTCTATGTGTTTATTACTTGTATCTGTCTTTCTGCACTCATCAAAGACTGCCTTGCATGGTTACCTAGCATGTTAAAAGGGCACACTTTGATTCCATAGCTGGACTATGAGCTCCTTAGGGATAGGGTTCATGTTTTACAATTCTAGAGGTATTTCTCAAAGCCAAAGACAATGCTAGGTTTATTTTTTCTTAAAGATTTTATTTATTTATTTCAGAGAGAGAGAGACAGAGAGTACAAGCATGAGCGGTGGGGGGGGGGGGGGTTGGATAGAGGGAGAAGCAGACTCCTCACTGAGTAGAGAGCCCAATGCAGGACTCAGTCCCAGGACCCCAGGATCATGACCCAAGACGAAGGCAGATGCTTAACTGACTGAGCCATCCAGGCGCCCCATGACAATGCTACGCTTATTATAAGCAAGCACTAAGTTCCTAAATTCTTACTGAATTAACTATTAAACATACATTATAAATTCTTAGAAATGTTACTTTTGGCTCTTCCTTCAGCTAGGAACTTAAAATTGAACAAATCTATAGATTTTATATCAGCCTAATGGTTCCACAGATATACAAATAATTTAAAACCTACAAGGAATGGGAAAAAAAAAATCCTTAGGATTTTTAGTCCCAAGTTACTTACCATTCTTCATCACTACATTGGACCACACATTTGCATTCAAGGCTTGAACGATTCGCTTTACTCCTGTAGATTCTGGGAAGTCATCTAATCAGAGAGGGGAAACAGATATATTATACACACATTTATACACATATACATATATATGTGTATGTATGTATATCCCCCAAGCCATACTTTTAAATAACTGTGACTTAGTTATCTTACGTATTTAGTTGGTACTTCACATTGTAACTTACTTAGTAAAGAAAAAAATAGAGTTCAGAGCTCTTGATAAGTATATCCTAGCAAGTAAAATAATGAAATAAATGCACTTTATAAAAGGTTTCTATGATAAAGTCATCTCTATCACCTCACCGACGGAATCTACTCATATTCTCCTGAAAATGTTAGTTCCTGTTAATTACACAATCCTGGCATAGCATTGGAAACACCAATTCTGGCTATTTATGGAGAATGAGTTTCCTGAAGGCAAGAATGGTCCTCTTGGGGAGCCTGGGTGGCTCAGTCGGTTAAGCGACTGCCTTCGGCTCAGGTCATGATCCCAGAGTCCTGGGATCAAGTCCCGCATCGGGCTCCCTGCTCTGCGGGGAGCCTGCTTCTCCCTCTCCCACTCCCCCTGCTTGTGTTCCCTCTCTCGCTGTGTCTCTCTCTGTCAAATAAATAAATAAAATCTTTAAAAAAAAAAAAAAAAAAAGAATGGTCCTCTTGGTATGCCATAAAATGCTGTAAACGCCCTACTTTCTTCTGGGAATCATAGAATAACAATTATTGTTTAAAACAGGTATTCAGAGAACAATTTCTTGATTAGAGGAAGATAGTTTAAGAGAAGTAAAATTACTACAACCATAGGTGTAGAGACAGGCAAGGGTCATTAAAAATAAAAACCAACAACTTAGTTTGGCTGGGTTAGTATTGGTACTATTTTGCTTCTGGAATTTAACTGATACTACTCAAAATAACAGGGCAGTAATCCCAGTTAGCATACTAATAAGCTGACATTCTTAGTTTGTAGATATGTATATGATGGAAATGAGTGTTATGACTGGATATGGTAAATGATGGCAGAAGTAGTTTTCACGTGGCTGAAGGAGAAAGTCTCCTAAGAGCTTACGGAGCACAATCCACATAGACCCTGTGTCTAGGGGCCTGGCCGGGCACAGAATTAGAAGTCAGAAAATCTGAATTGGAACTCAGGCTCTCTCTCTCTCTCTTTTTTTTTTAGTATTTTATTTATCTTACAGAGAGAGAGAGAGAGCTCGAAGAAGCAGGGGGAGCAGCAGAGGGAGAGGGAGAACTCAGGCTCTATTACTTGTTAGCTATTTGATCAAGGGCAAATCATGTATGCTATTCTCAAAGAAAAGTGGGGCTGACGCCACTCTGCACACACCTCTCCAGAGGAAAGAGGCGCTGGAACTGCCGATTTGCTGATGAAACCGCCCCCTCCAGGCGGGACTCACCGCCTAACACGGTGCCCAAGGGACAGCAGACACTCAGTACTGACTGAGGGGTGGATGGATCATCTGAAGAATATCAACCTACCAACCTAACAGAAATATGGCATGGATTAAACTGGAAATACAAAGATGAGTTTTATCACCATCAATGTTTAAATGAAGAAATAAAAGGCATGTTTACCTGAACTATGAGTGATTCGGTTCTTAAAAGGATAACACTTCAGATGACAGAACCAGAAACCAAAAATATGGTCTGAAATAAAGAGCTAGCACCAGTAAGATGAAATCTAATCCAAACAAGCAGAAAGTCTCATACTGGTGTTAGGATACATGCATACAAAGCTTACAGTTTGTTTTTAAGAATTCTGGGGAGGATTTCATTACTTCATCTAAAGATATGTCAAAATCTATTTTAATATTAAGCGGAATTAATGCAAGAACATTGTTCAGACAAGGAGCAAGGAGATGTGTAGTGGTGTAAGGGAGAAGAAACTACAAAATAAAAACAGATTTAAATAAATGACTCAAATGTGCACTCTGCAGGACAACAGGAAGAAGATAAAATTCTAGTGTCAGAAATAAGCAGTTATGTACATGCTCACATACACAAAACAAGGCCCAAGTTTAGGGGACCTGAAAGATATGGGAAGAGAAATTGTACTTGTTAATTTTCAGTTATTATTAAAAATGTACAAGGAGAAAAATCAGCCTTTTTATCCTCTTCTTCTCTGGCAGGGTTTTATTCCCAAAGGTAACATTTTGGAAAAATTCTAAATAAGCCAGAATATAAAAAGAGATTTCTTAATTCCTTTCTAAAAAAAAAAAAAAAAAATTAGGTTTCATAGAACGATTACTTACACCCTATCTATGTACTTTAATTCAGATTGGTTGTCTCTTAGAATGTCTTTTGCAACAACTGGCATCCTCTCAACGCCACGTCCCTACCGGTCCCCTCACTACAAGCCCAGTGCCTTTCCCATTGCTTCCTCATGGAGCAAGTGACATGTGAACGGTTATGCTGCCCCCACAGTCTGGGAATTTCTAAACAGAAATAATCTCTCCCATCTCTGAAATACCACAGCACCAATATATTTTTTTAAATATTTATGACATTCCACTCGGCAATTCAATTGTTCATATATGTATTTATCTCTTGTACTGGACTATAAGGTTTTGGTGGCCCAAAACCTGTCTTCTCTTGGTAGGTCCCACGGCACCTAGCACAGGTGTATACGGAAGGAAAGAAGCTGAGAAGAGGAGTGGAGGAAGAAACAGAAGGTCCAGAGTATCACAGAAGGCAGTTAAGTGAAGAGCTACCCGGGCGTGGGGGGCATTCTCGGTCTATTTTTGGTTCCACATGTCCAGAGGACATAAAAATAGGGCTGATGTGCCCCTTAAGGTTCCTGGGAATTCAGCCTCAGGATGTGAGAAATTCAAAATAAGGAACATAAACTTTAACTATTTAGTGTATAGATCAAACCCTCTTTTTTTGGCAGCGGACAAAGGATAAGAGATTGAGGAAACAACTAAGATTTAAGGTAGAAATCTTCTACCTTTATCTATAAGAAAAACAAACAATATTTGAAAAGTCCTAACATGTGTGGTAAAGCCAAAAAAATGGATTTGGTTAATAGTAAGACCACACCAACGGGTTTTGCACAAATCTCTTCAAACAGCTGAGGAAAAAAATTTTTTTGAATTTCACTTGGATTCTTCTTCCCTGGATTAAAATACTCCTTCATATCTGAATCCAAACGCCATGTTTCTCCTGACACATAAATACTTACCATCCTCCTCAGGCAACTCTTCCGGACTAAGTTCTACCAATTCAAAACCATGTTTGATACACCATTCTTGAGCTTTTTGTCGGTTTACACCTAATGTGCAAAAGAATCTTCATAAGTAAAAAAATTTTTAAAACAGAATATTGCTGCAATACTCTTCATAAATCTCAGTGTTACCCTTAATGTAAGTTATTCTAAAGGCATCCAAAATAAATATGAAGAAAATGATTTCTCAAACCCAAAGTGTCCATTCTTAAAAAAATAAAGTGTAAATATTGCAAGATTCCAAAGAGAAATAGCTAAAAATACTTCTGTAAAGTAATATAATCACAGGAGACATACTGTTCTAAGTTAAGAAACCAAAAGTATATTCTGTTTACCAAGGGACAGCAATTGTGTATACCAACCATGGTCCCGTCGGCATGCCTTACCATTTTCACACACTCTGTCACAGACCAGGATCATGACCTCAGGTAACCATGCTTCTGCCAATGGAAGCCATGAGGAAACACCATCAAGACCAGATTTCTAGAGGGAGGAAAAACAAACATACAAACAACCAGAAGAAGAGACCGTAAGAGAACTCATGGAAAAGGCTGGGGGAGGGGGAATGGGAAGAAAGTACCAAGTAATTTCTTACTCAAGGTCCCTGGCGAACCAAATCTTACTTGTGTGCTGTCGAAGTAAACCACAAATGCTTGGACAGACTCCGCGATTTCTGCAGTGATGAGAAATTTGTTTGGCACCACACACAGATTGATATCTGCTGAATAGTATTTATTATCAATGGTCCAGGGATAAAACCTCACGGCATCATCAGCAGTCACTTCCACAATAAGATCTTCTGTTCCAAGGATATCTAAACAAAGGACACAATGTTACCATGGAAAGTGCAGCACCGATACACACTGGTCAAGTCTCTCAAAAAGATACCAGACTGGGGTGCCTGGGTGGCTCAGACGGTTGGGCTTCTGACTCTTGGTTTCAGCTCAGGTCATTATCACATGGGTCATGGGGTCAAGTCCCACATCAGGCTCCAAACTCAGCGGGGAGTCTGCTTGAAGGTTCTCTCCCTCTGCCCCTCCTACCACTCGCTCTCTCACTCTTTCAAATTAATGGGTAAATCTTAAAAAAAAAAAAAAAAAAAAAGATACCAGATTAATATGGTGCTTCACCTACTTCTCTTTGTTAAGGATTTCAAAAGGTCTCCCATTTATCAGGGTATTTTCTTTTCAATCATTTGACTGTAAAAGTAATGGTAACATAATTTAACTCATTGGCTTTTGTTTTTTAAGAACACAAAAACGACTGTGACTAGATTAGATAGAAGACAAAACAGTCATGTAACCAAACACCCAGAAAAGAGCAAGAAGAAGAGAACGAATAACAGCTTACATTTATTTTATTGCTTACATACTTCATGTGAGATGGAAGCTTACAAGAATCTTCAAGAATCTGTAACTATTCTGTCCTTATTGCAAGCTACAAGGAAGGTAGCAGTAAGGCTAAGCCATTAATAAAATAAAAGCTACACATCTTCCTTGGGCCAAATGCTTATACATTAATTCAACTAATGATATAAAAGATTGGATACTGAAAATGACCCCAATTCCATTTATATTCAGCCTTGTTCAGATTCTTTGAAAGCCAACTCCAATTTTTGTTTGATAAAGACACTTTTGGCATAATTTAAATACATAATAGCCAAGCAAATTTAATTATTTAGAATATGCCTAAATCTTTCAGAAACCCATGTGCAGCATGGCTATAACTAACAAAATTCTTACAGTAAAAGCCAAGTCAATGAAGAACAAATAGAGATGAGGTCACGGAACCACCGAAGCAGTCTGCTTCCATAATGCCATAAAATATTCAGAAGTGGAAAAACATTAGAAATTGTTCTAACCTAAACTCCCATCTCTCACATCCATACCCACAACCTCCGTTTTACACAGATGTGGAAAGTAAGCTTAGAGAAGTAAAATAACATGCCACTAAAACTGGGTTATTGTAAGAATATATGGCAAAATGGCCACAAACTCCTTCTCGACACAAACGAAGATGAACATAGAAAATATCCCTCCAAATCACAATTAGCAGGACACAGAAAACTAGAAGCTAAACTTTCGATTCCAGAACACGGCCATAGTTTTTGCTCAATAAAAAGATATGGGGAAATTACTTAGTCCAAAAGACTGCTAGGAATAATGTATAATAACATATAAAGTGTGTATGTGACATATGCATGCTTTTCATTGGTAAACTTTGATCATGTGGTTACTAGGAGGAACCAATCTGAAAACAAAACCCTTTTTTTAAATTAAAATAGAAAACTAAATTTAAAATAGATGTAAGACTACATTTGACATATGGTGCATTGTGAAACTAACTTTCTTAAAATTTTTCACCACAACCACAATTGTTACTTTTTAATTACCATGAGATCTGTGCCCATATTTGAAAATCTGAGTTTATCTTGTCTCTTTAAGAAATCAGCAGTTCTTGCTGCTTAATTTCTACCTAAAGTAATCTTTTACTAATTATCAATCAATTCCATAGCAACCAGCTACAATGTCCTTCATGGAGCATCATGACAAGTTCAGGTAGGAAATAAGCAGGAAGAACAGATAAAGTATGACAACCAAAGATTCTGTTTTCATGTAAATGTCTCATAGGAAAAAGAGAAAAAACCCTCCTAGATCAAAGTCTATGTTGCATTCAAAGCTAGTCTTCCAAACTTCAAGCAGGTGGCATAGCAATATGCCGATAAAAGCACATATGGTAGAAGGCAAACTAAACCAAGGGAAGTAGCAAAAAATGTATAAACTGATTTTTTTTTTAAGGGTAGGAGGAGCCACCAGATGAAATCAGTTTTCTTCATTCATGGGTAATTTTTTAAAATAATACAAATTAAATGTTTTTTTTTAAAGTGGAGAAGCACAAGCACAAAGGGTAAAATGTGTTAAGGGGCAAAGTACAGGGAGCACAGGACGAGGACTCCTACCATCATCACAACCAGTTCTTGATATTTCCTAAATTGGTGGTATTGTTAAAAACTGGAAGAAAATTTCAGTTATGCTTTTTTGAAATACTGTCTTCAACGAACATGAAAAAATAAAGTCCATGAAGGTGTCATCTACTTACTAGCTACAATTTAGGATATTTAGATCCATTAAGGGTGGTTGGTTTTATTAATCAATGTGTAGAATACAAGACAACAAACCAATGTGTGTTACTCAGAGCTCTTATAAATTTTATATTGTCTCTGATTTTCAAATGAGGAAGATATTTACTGAACACACAGAAAGAAGCAATTTCTCTTTTCTCTAAACCTAGATGAGAACAGAACCAGTAAGTTGGGAAAACGAATTCCACCTTTTGGTGTTTTTGTAGCTGCGCATGTGTTTTTTTTCTTACTCCTTGTGCTGCCTAGAATAACTTGATAGCTCAATTTACTTATCAGATTCTTTTATTTTTAAAATTTTATGTCTAATCAGAGACTTCCGGCAAGGCTGCATATGGACTTTATTATCACATCTGTGCCATCTCACAACTAGAGAAGAGTAAATGGTCTCATTCTTCTTGTCATCAATATCATAATGTACATTTTAATTTAAAAAATGTAAATGTCTACACTAAATATAGCTTTTCTCGCTCATCTTTTCTATTTGGTTTCAAACGTCTAACACATTTATTCTTTTCCAGATTAAAATAAAATTGCTCAAATGCTTATGCACATGACTAAGAGTTTCTGGAGATCAGCCAGGATTGTTTACTCATTTCACAGATGGGAACACTGAGGGCCAAAAAAAAAAAAAAAGAAGCCACTTGCCTGAAGGAGAAGAGCCTAAAATGAAATTCAGGTCACCAGCATTTCTTCCTTCTACACTAGTGCTCGTGATGTTTAGCATCTGAGCTAGATTACACTCAAGTGTCCAATGGTCACAAGCCAAAACTAACCTATGGGCCTACAGTATCCCCTGCTCTTTTAGGAAAATCAAAAATAACAGCCAGAACAAGGGCACCAGAATATATGAGCCAAAACACAATTAACCCATTCAAAAACTGTGCATGGGTTGGGGGTATTTATATGTCCCAAGCTGAGTCATAGTGATCCTGTACGGGTTTTTTGCCAGACTTCCTAGAAAACCCTACAATGTTCTTTTGCCCTTCTTTGCCCTTTCCTAAGCTGACTTTTGATGTAGTCAAAATGATGCACAAGTAAAATCAAGAGCAGCTTCTCCCTCCTCCTGGTGGATGTTGGCCTGTCTCTGCACTGTTGGCAGCCAGGTGGTGGAGCTGCAATACATCATTTTCTAAGAGACAAATACTAGATGATTAATTGCCAGTCTGTTACCACAAACTTGGTCTCACAGCTTAAAATAGTTAATCTGTAATGTTTTCAGATGAGAAGTTAAATGTCAACCCAGTTCCAGTAGCAAGTATAAACCTTTCCCCCGGTTTTAAGTGCAAGTATAAAGCTCTTTCCCTGTTTGAGAAACTGTTATACGTAGCCATCAATTCTCCAGCAACTCCTATTTATTTCTCACTTCTTTCATGAACTTATTTCCCCGAGAGTCCCACATGGCAAGTGAGTGACAAGAACAATTCAAGAGAGCTGAAGAAAGCTGCATGCCAAGGAAGCATGTCAGTTCAGCAACCCAACCACTCCTCTGTCCTCACGTCCGCTTCGTGCTTCTTCTGTCCGTTGTAATGTTGCCTCCCTCACAGAGTGTAAAACTGGTAAGCAATCACATGGAAGGAGGCATTAGCTTTCTTTAGTTCAGGATCAGTAAGAGGTGATACTCTCCTTGGCATGAATTAGGAAGCAAACTGAAGTTCCAAGGTGAATTCCCAGAACACCGAAAATATCCATTTTCAATCTCTCTCTCTCTCTCTCTCTCTCACACACACACACACACACACACACACACATAATACCCTTACCTTACCCCTCACCTATCCACTCCAACCAAAAAAGACAAAACGAGTCCATTCTATTGTGGTGTGTATGTGTGTGTGCGGGTGTGTGTGTGTGTGTGTGTGTATGTGTGTGTTTTAAGTAGGCTCCACGGGCCCAGTGTAGGGCTTGAACTCACAACCGTGAGATCAAGACCTGAGCTGAGATCAAGAGTCGGCCGCTTAACCGACTGAGGCGGCCCAGGCGCCCCAAAACAAGTCCATTCTAAACGAAGTGCATTGATACTACTTTGGATTATTCCTATCTTCTTCAGTCGTAGAATTAAGGACACTTTTGATACCAGCAGAATTGATGTTCCCCTAACTAATCATGTCATTCTTTGTGAAGAGAAGTCTTCCAGTGGTTAAATCATATTTTCTGTGCCCAGAGGGAAATGAGAGCTGCCACTCCGAATCAAGATGATCCTTCCTTCCGGAGATCAGTACTCGCCCGGTTTTATTCTTTCTCACTGAACTGAAGCTGCCTTTACAGCGAGGTAATCATCACCTCCCACCCGAGATACAAGGGTCTTCCACGGTATCCAGTCTCCTGGGGACCTCCACTCTGTGCTGGCAGTACTAACCGCAACAAAAAAGGCCATAAAACAGAGACAGCTCAGACCTGGGATCAGACAGACCTGCATCTGAACGCTGGCCCTCTTTGAGAACGACAAATTAACCTCTCTGTGTCTCATTTCCTCAGTGGTAAAAGGGGACACACACACACACACACACACACACACACACACTTCTCAAATGGCTTCTTGCAGATTAAATGAAATAGTGCGTGAGAAGGCGCAGGCAGGCACTGGACACAGAGTAGCCCTCAATACCGTCCCATTCCTCCTCCCCACGTCAAGTTTTTGCCTAGGGACAAGAGGCTAGGTCAGAGATGCACTGAGGGGAGCTGGTAAGAGAAAGTGGAATTAGGAAATCGCCACCTCCTTAAGCTGCTCGGGCCCCTCCCTTCCCAAAACAGGCCTTCTCAAATGTTTCTTTTCCATTGTTAAGGCACAGACTGAAACAGAAGAGAGAGCAATTAGGAAAATTATAGGAGGCAGTAGAGTCTGACGTCAGCTGAAGGGGAAAGTAGCCATTATGAAAGAAAAGAAATGAGTAAAATGTGATTTAGGAAAAAAATATGAAAGCCAGAGTTTTCCTTAGCCAGCAAGGAAAGGCAGAGAGAGACCTTTAAAAATCATAATGGGGGGAGGCGGAGCAAGATGGCGGAGGAGTAGGAGACCTGGATTTCGTCTCCTCTCAGGAATTCAGCTGGATAGGGATCAAACCATTCTGAACACCTACAAACTCAACAGGAGATCGAAGAAAAGAATAGCAACAACTCTCTGAACAGAAAAGCGACCACTTTCTGGAAGGTAGGACGTGCGGAGAAGTGAATCCGAGGCGATATTCGGGAGGATAGACGGCGGGGGAGGGGCCTCCGTCGGCCGCTTCTGGCAAGTGACAGAGCCGCGGAGCACAAAATCGGAACTTTTAGAAGCCTGCTCCACTGAGGGACGTCACTCCGGTGGCTAAGCGGGGGGTGGAAACCTCGTGGGACAGTGTGGTCTCAGGACCCTCGGGGTCACAGAAAGACGGGGGGTGCCTGAGTGCGGCAGAGCTCCCAGGGATCGGAGCAGGGAAGCCGGCTGCACAGACGGAGCCCAGGCGCGGGCTCTCAGCTCGGGGTTGCTATAAACCGTGATCCGCGGCACAGTCGGGCCACTGCTCCTCCAGCAGGGACCCAACAAGCGGCAGATCCGGGGAGACTCACCTTCTTCCCCCAGGAGGAGAGGTGCGGGAGCGCACCGCGGGGATCTGCTGGGTTTGGAGACTCCACCCGGGGTCGGGTGCCAGAGACAGAAACGCGCGGTCACAGGCCGGGTGAGCGCAGAGTGTGGCCGGAGACCGGGGAGACGGGAGTGACTGACTGCTTTTCTCTGGGGGCTCGCTGAGGAGCGGGACCCCGAGTTCTCGGCTCCTCCGGGGCAGAGACTGGGAGGCCGCCATTTTCACTCTCCGCCTCCAAAGCTGTACGGAAAGCTTGCAGGGAACAAAAGCTCCCGAGAGCAAACCCGAGCAGATTACTTAACCCGGACCAGCAAGGGCGGGGCAATTCCGCCTCCGGCAAAGACATTTGGGAACCACGGCAACAGGCCCCTCCCCCAGAAGATCAGCGAGAACAGCCAGCCAAGACCAGGTTCACCGATCAGTGAGAACGGCAGAACTCCAGTGCTAGGGGAATACTGCACATAGAATTCATGGCTTTTTTTACCATGATTCTTTAGTCTTTCAAAGTAAATTATTTTTTTTAACTGTCTTTTTTTCTTTTTTTCTTTTTTTTTGAATTTTTCTTTTTCCCTTTTTCAACCAACATCTTATCAATCCCTTTTTAAAAAAAAAAAACACATTTTTATTTTTCATTTTTAAAGTCATATTCTATCCCTTCATAGTAGTTACCCGTATTTTTGGCATATATATATAAGTTGTTCTCTCTTTAAAATCTTGAGATAGTTTCTTCTAACAGATCAAAATATACTCTAAATCTCTAGTGTATGGTTTTTTTCTACTCCCCTGCCTGATCACATTCTCTCCCTTTTTTCTTTCTTTCTTTTTTTTTTTAATCCTCTTCTTTCTTTTTTCAAACAACTTATCAAATCCTTTTTTAAAATTTTTTATAATTTCCATCTTTACAGTCATATTCCATCCCTTCATCATATCAACCCTTATTTTTGTACATATATAAGTTTTTCTTTCTTTAAAATTTTGGGAGGGACTTTCTTTTAACAGACCAAAATACACCCAAAATCTAGTGTGTGGCACTGATCTATAATCCAGCCTGATCATATTTGATCACATTCTGTTTTTGTTTTGTTTTGTTTTGTTCTGCTTTTGTTTGTTTTTATCTTTATCTTTTTCTTTTTTCTTTTTTTCTTTCCTTTTCTTTTTTCTCTCTTTCCCTTTCTTTTCCCACTGCTTCAGGTCTTTTCTGATTTGTTTAGAGTATATTTTCTGGGGACGTTGTTACCCTGCTAGCATTTTGTTCTCTCATTAATCTATTCTCCTCTGCACAAAATGACAAGATGGAAGAAATCACCTCAACAAAAAGAACAAGAGGTAGTACCGACTGCCAGGGACCTACTCAATACGGACATTAGTACGATGTCAGATCTAAAGTTCAGAATCATCACTTTAAAGATACTAGCTGGGCTTGAAAAAAACATGGAAGTTATTAGAGAAACCCTTTCTGGAGAAGTAAAAGAACTAAAATCGAACCAAGTAGAAATCAAAAAGGCTATTAATGAGGTGCAAATATGGGGGCGCTAACTGCTAGGATAAATGAGGCAGAAGAAAGAATCAGTGAGATAGAAGACCAAATGATGGAAAATAAAGAAGCTGAGAAAAAGAGAGATAAACAACTACTGGACCACGAGGGCAGAATTCGAGAGATAAACGATACCATAAGACGAAACAACATTAGAATAATTGGGATCCCAGAAGAAGAAGAAAGAGAGAGAGGTGCAGAAGGTATAATGGAGCAAATTATAGCAGAGAACTTCCCTAATTTGGGGAAGGAAACAGGCATCAAAATCCAGGAAGCACAGAGAACCCCTCTCAAAATCAATAAAAATAGGTCAACACCCCGACATCTAATAGTAAAACTTACGAGTCTCAGAGACAAAGAGAAAATCCTGAAAGCAGCTCGGGAGAAGAGATATGTAACCTACAATGGTAGAAACATTAGATTGGCAACAGACTTATCCACAGACACCTGGCAGGCCAGAAAGGACTGGCAGGACATATTCAGAGCACTAAATGAGAAAAATATGCAGCCAAGAATACTATATCCAGCTAGGCTGTCATTGAAAATTGAAGGAGAGATAAAAAGCTTCCAGGACAAACAAAAACTAAAGGAATTTGCAAACACAAAACCAGCCCTACAAGAAATATTGAAAGGGGTCCTCTAAGCAAAGAGAGAGCCTAAAAGCAACATAGACCAGAAAGGAACACAAACAATATACAGTAACAGTCACTTTACAGGCAATACAATGGCACTAAATTCCTATCTTTCAATAGTTACCCTGAATGTAAATGGGCTAAATGCCCAATCAAAAGACACAGGCTATCAGATTGGATTAAAAAACAAGACCCATCGATATGCTGTCTGGAAGAGACTCATTTTAGACCCAAAGACACCCCCAGATTGAAAGTGAGGGGGTGGAAAACCATTTACCATGCTAATGGACACCAAAAGAAAGCTGGGGTGGCAATCCTTATATCTGACAAATTAGATTTTAAACCAAAGACTGTAATAAGAGATGAGGAAGGACACTATATCATACTTAAAGGGTCTATCCAACAAGAAGATCTAAC